>NC_143058.1:21431111-21737500 GCF_052426305.1 Pelodiscus sinensis | reverse complement strand
ATACATATCTTAGTAACCTTGCAAGTCAAGCATTGCTCCTAGTAAGATGCAGACTATGTAGCAAATAAATCTGCAGCATTCCAAGGTGTTCCTGAGGAATAGCTGTTATTACTGGTGCTAAATTTAACTGGGTGTATATTACTGAAGTGTACTTAACTTGCTTTCAGTTCACATATAAACTTTACTACTATCTTTTTCTCTGTTTTGGTTTGAAGTTGTGAAACTGGCAAATTTTTTGGTTGTTGTTTGTGTTTCTTTGCAACTATTGTATCTAAGGTTTGAGCTTATCTTAAGTAATCCAGTGTTAAAAAAAAAAAAAGATAAGATAAGATAAGATAAGTCTGACCCTCAGAAAAAAATCTGATAAGATAACAGTTTTCCAGGACATTTATGTAATTACTCTCATCAGAAATAATTTCCAGCCTGTTACAATAGTTCTGTTCTGCAGCTAAGAAACAAAGCAATAGCAGAAAGCAATCACTCACTCACTTATACCTTCTGAGTGTTCAGGTCCATATAGATTCAGATAGAAATGGTTCTCCTTTCTCAAAAGGAAAAATGCTATTTATACTTTCATTTCAGCATTTTTTTAATATTAGCTCTCGTGAACATGACACACTTAGAAACTAATCACAATATAAACTAAAAAAGTGGATTTTTAGTGATGAAAACTCTTGATGAAAACATTCCAAACAGAATTATCTGAATGAAAAGAAACGTTTTATCCTTTAGAATACATATTTCACATTCAAATATTTATGTTCTTCCTTTTTCCATTTTTAAAGACAAAAAAAGGGAAACAGAAGAAAATTTGCTTTTTTAAAAATTTTGTTCTAACTTTTTCCAGTCTAGAGAAAGTAGTTTTGAGCAACTTTTTTTAAACCTTACTGATAGAAAAAAAAAAGACAGGAGGGTATAAAAACTGAGAAGTCAGATTTCTCCCTCTGTTGTAAAAATATTTTTTTTAAGAATTAAGATTAAAAACCTACTGTTGATTTTTATCTGAAAAAATGAAAAATGGTGTCAAACCTATTTTTAATAATTTGGAAGAAACCCCACCCTAAAAACACTCAACCTCCTTTATCAATTAACTCAATTTGCTAGTCTTCCTGTTAAATGGACAATATCAATGGCTAACCATAGTCATTCCCTAAAGATGAAACTTCTCCTGGTTCCTGGGAGAAGGAACCCAGTTTTCTAGTTGAGATGGATGGAATTTCACCATATTCTCCTTTGCCTCTAGGCAGGTTTTATACTTCATTACTCCACCATTATTTCAGCAGTACTCACATGTCTGGGTTCATAATTCACACTGCCAGACCTGCAAGATTACTGATCAGAGATCCTGATGTCAACAAGTCCAACTGTGTAGGAGCTGCATGAATTACACTCTTGTACTATAGGTGACACTTCATTTCAAACACAGAGGATCCAAACGACTAGCTAAGAAATAATAAATATTGAGCAGGTAGAAACTGTAATTCCAGTATTGGCATGGGAGGAACAAATGAAGGGGAAAAACCCATCCATGGATCAAAAATTCTGAGGAAGGAGTGTGTTGCCCCTCCAGGCAAACACTATTGAAACTATTCAGCACTTCCATATTCAGCATCAAAAACTCAAACTCCCAGGCTGTGTCTACACTGGGCCACTTATTCCGGAAAATCAGCCGCTTTTCCGGAATAAGCTGCGAGCTGTCTACACTGGCCGCTTGAATTTCCAGAAAAGCAACGACGCTCTACTGTACAAAATCAGCCGCTATTCCGGAAAAGCTACACTGCTCCCGCTCGGGCATAAGTCCTTATTTCGGAAAAGCTTTTCCGAAAAAGGGCCAGTGTAGACAGCTTTTCCAGAAAAGCAGAAGAAATGGAAAAAAGCGCTTTGGACGCCGCGAGACCCCGTAGGAGCCCCGGACTTCCAGCTAACCCGAGCTCTTAAAGAGCTCGGAGGCTGCTGGGTGCCCGTGGCAGGAGCCTGCCGGAGACCCTGCTGCTTCAGCTCTGCCACGTGGCGCTATGCTGCCCAACAGTCGCCTCTGAGCCCAGCATGGCAGCTGCGGGTGGTGAGCCACCTGCACCCGCAGGGGAGGAAGCCCCCAGGGGCTGGAAACGCCGGGCCCCATCCTGGACCACTGGGGAGCTGGAGACCCTCCTGGACCTGTGGCAGGAGGAGGAGGGTCTCCACGACTTGCAGTCCTGCTGCCGGAATGTGGACCTTTACAGGCGGCTGGCACAGACCCTGGCGCAGAAGGGACACCCCGGCCGCAACTGCGAGCAGGTGCGCTCGAAGGTCAAAGAACTGCGGCTGGGGTACATGTGGGCCACTGAGGGTACGGGGGCAGGACCCGATGCCTGCCCCTATTATGACCGGCTGCATTCGTTTCTGGGCCAGCCAGCCCTGCAAGCCCCAGCTGTCCCCGTGGACACCTGCCAGCGCCACCCCATCAACCGTCCCACCAAGCCAGGGGAGGGAGAAGACAGCGCCAGCGCATCCGGCAGTGAGGAGGCCAGCATAGCCACCACCCAGCAGGCTCCCTCCAGCAGCTCCTCCGAGGCCGAGGCCGGGGAGGAACCCACTGGTGAGTTTATGCAGTTTGCACTCCCAGAGGGCAGGGGGTGGAGGGCGGGGGGGGGGGAGCCAGGTGCCCGGAGGGAGGAGGGGGAGAGCATGTCACTCAGGCCACGTGAGCTGCACGCTGCGTAGCATTAGGCAGGAAGCAACACGTGCAACCACGTGCAGCCTGTGACCAAGTGGCACGTGGCTGCGGCAGGCAGCTTCAGGGCATGCCTGGGACCGTGCTGCTCACACACATTCGGCGGGACCAGGGGGAAGGGTGGATGCCGGCTGGAACCGGCCAGGGCCCCAGGGACTCAGCCCAGAGCCCGCAGCTCCACCAAGGGTGCAGCACGGAGAACGGCACACTGTCCCATGCCTCGCTGTGAGGCACAGCCAGCTGCTATTGGGTAGACCGCAGCATCACGGTCCTGTGAACGTGGCCCCCACCGAGCCCCTCGCCTGCTCCCGGTGCCTTGGCTGCCTCCCCGAGGGAAGTCCCCACTGTGGCCACACACGTCCCTGGGCTATCGGGCTTGCGGGATGGATAGTGGGAGGGAGAAGGGCCCCTGAGTTTTGCTGCAAGGATGGAACATCCCCCCACCCAGTCACTCTTCTGGTTCCGTCCAGGAGATATCCCACGCGAGGAGATCTGAGAGCCCAGACCGCCTCTGCCAGATGTGCTCCCAGGCACTGCGTGGGGATTCATCTCGCTCCCTGTCAAACACCAGTGATTAGCCCAAAGCTTTTCACAGTCTCCACCGGCAGGGAGTTCCACAGGTGAACGCAGCACAAGCACCCTCCTGCCCTCCACAGGGCCAGGATACAGACTGGTGCTTACAATACTGGAGGGAGGACCCTACTCCAGGGGCGGTCCTCCTTGCAAACATACAACACGTGGGCAGGAGGGGAACCGAGTGGGCCCAAGCCACACAACTGTGGGGTCACCTGGGCTCAGGGGTGGAGGGCATGCGGTATGGGGACAGTGGACGGCCTGCCTGACTGACCCATCCTTTCTTCTCTTCCCTGCAGCGGGACTGAGCACAAGACCCTCGACTCCAGCAGCAGCGGCACCCCCAGCTGGCCAACCCCGGAGGCACAGGCTCCAACAGAGGGACCAGCTGCTTCGCCGGCATGTCAACGCCGTGGAGGCAATCCAGGCCTCCATCGCTGAGCAGGTGCAGGGGGACATGCAGTGGCGGCAGGAGGGCTGGGCTGCCTTCCTCGATGAGTGCCGAGGGATGCGCACCACCATGGACACGCTGACGGCACATGTTGTGCATGCCATTCATTATGGCATGGGCGGAGCCCAGGCCCCTGCCATCCCTCCCGTAGCACAGCCCATGCCCCCTCCCATCCCTGCTCCTATCCCAGCTCCTGCCCCTGTTCCTGCCCCTCCTCCTATCCCAGCTCCTGCCCCTGCCCCTGCCCCTGCTCCTGCCCCTGCCCCTGCTCCTGCCCCTGCCTCTGCTCCCCGGCCACCTTCGCGTGCAGCCTTCCCCGACGCGGTCTGCCCAGCGTGGGCAGGCCGGCCCCCGGAGGAGCGCTCGCAGGGGCCGCCTGTCCCAGTAACTGCTCGCCCTCCCTGTCCCAGTTGAAGGTCTCCCCCTCCCTTGTAAATAAACAGTTCTCTATTTTGCTGTTCATTCCTGTGTTGGTAATTGTGTAACTCTAGTTAGTGTAAAAAATGATGTGAGATGCCAAGTAGCCACTTAACTTTAACATGGTTGCAAACTGTGGACAACAAAATCTGTACTCTATCACCGGGGGGGGGGGGGGGGCTTTTTAAGTCAGTGGTTTGTGGTGCATAAATAAATACTGAGACTTTTCAGTAAAATGTAAACCACAAACTATATTTACATAGCTAACAAACTAGCAAGAACGGTTACAAGATTCACACTACAGATAATTAAACATAGTCTAGGCACAGGGAGGACAATTGGGTAGTGTTGCTGGCCACCTCAATCCTTTGGTCCTTCCGGGCCTCAGGAGAGGAACAGCCAGGAGATCCCTCGACGGAAGATGACAGCAAAGCTGGCCACCTCAATCCTTTGGTCCTTCCGGGCCTCAGGAGAGGAACAACCAGGAGATCCCTCGATGACTGCAATCAGGTACACTGACTTCAGCCTTCCGGACGAACCCTGAATCCTCGTGGCTGTTCTTCGGGACAGGCGATGGTGGCCTAAACCCTAGCCTAAGCTAAAAAGAAAAACCCTAACTAAACAGTCTCGATGACAGCCCCGATGATCAGTCTCGATGACAGCCGATATGCTTTGACCCGACGCTTTACAATTGGGGGGGAGGTAAGGGGAAGGGTCGGGCGGGAGTAGTCTGGGGAGACCCAGGCGACCCTACTATGGGGCTTGGGCAAACATGTCCACCAGGGCCTCTCTGATGCGCACCGCATCCTGGCGTGCCTGGCGGACGGCAGCTGTGTTGGGCTGTTCCAAGGTCTGTGCCTCAGCTGCCACCCATGCAGGGAGGAAGGCCTCCCCACTGCACTCCACAATGTTGTGGAGCACACAGCACGCGGCCAGGACCTCTGTTGCATTCTGCTCACCCATCTCGAGACAGGTGAGCAAGCAACAGAAGCGGGCTTTTAAACATCCAAAGGCCAGCTCCACTGGGTTTTGGGCCCGGTTGAGGCGGTCATTGAACCAGGCCCGGTTCTGGTCCAGCTGCCCCGTGTAGGGCCGCATTAGCCAGGGCATCAGGGGGTAGGCCGCATCCCCGACGACGCAGATGGGCATAGGCACATCCCCGACAGTCAAGTCCCGCTGGGGAAAGTAGGTGCTCGCCTCCAACCTGCGAAACAGTCCAGAGTTCTGGAGGATGCGGGCGTCGTGTGCCCGGCCGAACCAGCCCCCGTAAATGTTCACGAAGCGGCCCCGGTGATCCACGAGGGCCTGCAGAACAATGGAGCAGTACCCCTTGCGGTTCATGAAATGGCCTGCTCGATACTCCAGGGCCCGGATGGGGATGTGGGTGGCGTCCAGGGCTCCCCTGCAGTTGGGGAACCCGAGGGCAGCGAAGCCGGCCATGGTATCATCCACGTCGCGCAGGCGGATGATTCGCGGGAGCAGGATATTGTTGATGGTGTAGACGACCTGCAGAAGGGTGCAGAGAAACACAAGGGAACACATCACATACAGCAGGGGTGAGTGTGCGCTCCCTTGGCCCCCCCCTTGATTCCCTCTGTACACACACACACACACACACACACACACACGGCCCCCCTCGCCGCACGCCCCCCCCTCCACCGGGCCTGTGCAAGGGAGGGACGGCCCAAACCCCTGGGCGACCCAGCCGGGAGTCTTGGCTGTCCCTGGGCCTGGAGTGCAGCACCCTCCCCCCATCCCACTCCCCCTGGGACTTACCTCCACAACGATCACTCCGACGGTTGATCTTCCCACCCCGAACTGCTGGGCCACTGAGCGGTAGCTGTCCGGTGTGGCCAGCTTCCAAGGCGTGATGGCTACCCTCTTCTTCACGGGGATGGGTGCCCACAGCCGGGTGCTGGCTCTCTGCAGCACGGAGGTGAGCCTGGTGCACAGCTGCAGGAAGGTCCGCTTTCTCATCCGGAAATTCCAGATCCACTGGTGGTCGTCCCATCGTCCGAGGACCATCCGGTCCCACCAGTCGGTGCTGATGTCCAAACTCCAGACGGGCCTGTCTACAGTCGGGTGCTGATGCCACACGGTTGCCACGGCCTCCTTGGTGAGGGAGTCCAAGGCGATCTCTGCCTCCTGGTCCATGTACACCATGGCACTGGCCTGCAGCACGAGCCGCAGGCACCTGTACAGCCCCAACAGGGGCCCGAGCAGGCACATGGCCACCCATGGCTCCATAGCAGACAGAGCAGGGCAGACAAAACAAAACTCACAGAAAAGCAGTTGGGGCCAAAGGTTGGTGTCCCCAAAACTCAGAGGGCAACCACCAACCCTGCGAAGGGTGCCAGTCCCTGGCAGAGGCCCCAAGGCATGGGAGCAGGAGACCAACAGCTGTCCGGCGAGACCCCCTTAAGCACGTGTCTGAAAGGTGCTCTGGCCCCGCCCCCGGAAAGGTCTGGTGGCCTTTGCCCTCTTCAAAATGGCTCCGGGCTTCTGCTTTTCCGGAAAAGCGCATCGTTATGACGATAACTCCGGGGCCAATGTAGACGCTCCTTTTCCGGAAAAACTGAAAACGGAATAGTATTCCGTTTTAAGCAGTTCCGGAAATTCATGCCAGTGTAGACACAGCCCCAATGTTTAGACCTTAATTTCAGGAAATGGACGTGGCTGAGAAAGGTACATGTAGAGAGGGTTATCCTGCTCTCACCCTCCCATAGCCTGGTTTTCAAAACTCTACACCTTGCATAATTTTCTGCAGAAAGTCATGATCTGAACCATATTGTGAGGCAGTTTCTGTTAGAACACAAATGCATTAGCTTTTAGCTACTTAGCCTCTATTTTAAGAAATTGTTATTCCTTTACTACCTCTTGTTATTTGCCCTAGACAATTATTAACATATTGATTATTAATTCTGAAATAACTGTTTCATGTTTCAAACTCTTGGACCATGTTGAAGAGTTCAGGGTGCAATCCAAGATAGTAAAGAATTGTGCCACCACTTGCCTTGCAACCCTGGATGCCTTACAAAGCTTTGCTGCTACAGGTAGCAACTTGGGATGCTCACTACGGCTACGTCTACACTGGCCCCTTTTCCGAAGGGGCATGTAAATTTCAGCAGTCGTCGTAGGGAAATCCGCGGGGGATTTAAATATTCCCCGCAGCATTTAAATAAAAATGTCCGCCGCTTTTTTCCGGCTTTTAAAAAAGCCGGAAAAGAGCGTCTAGACTGGCCCCGATCCTCCGGAAAAAGTGCCCTTTTCCAGAGGCTCTTATTCCTACTTCAAAGTGTAGACACAGTAGTAAGTGTACTTCAAAGTAGGAATAAGAGCCTCCGGAAAAGGGCACTTTTTCCGGCGGATCAGGGCCAGTCTAGACGCTCTTTTCCGGCTTTTTTAAAAGCCAGAAAAAAGCGGCGGACATTTTTATTTAAATTCCGCGGGGGATATTTAAATCCCCCGCGGATTTCCCTACGACGATTGCTGAAATTTACATGCCCCTTCCGGAAAAGGGGCCAGTGTAGACGTAGCCCACCAGTCTACCAGCATGCAAAGCACATCCTGAGCATCAATGTGCCATTATGTTTTAAAATCTGTGCCCTTAATATTAAAAATTCTCCATCCATAAAACAGCCCTGGCTTGGCAGTTCTGACCCCAGCAACCTGTCTTCTGTTCCCCGTCCCCAAGTTGGCTTCCATCAGCCTTTCTTGCTTACAGAGTGACCCGAATATTCATTCCCATTCTTTAATTTTTCCAAAACCATGTGCTTTGAGATGCCCTCACCTGGATAGTTTAGAGGAACAAATGGAACATATTTCTCTGGAGACACAAAAGTAAACCCAATTTATCAACAAAAGAAAATAGATGTGAACTCCATTAACTTTCAATCCATTAACTTTCAGAAAAGATCTCACACTGTACATTTTCATAATACAATAATATTGTATACAACCAGTTGATTCAATTAATCACTTGAGATTTAGCTTCCTCCCCCATCTTTATAGAGCAGTAAAAATTTCAAATAGATTTTTTGAGGGTTTTCTCTTAAAGTAAAATTTATTCAGGCTGTGAGAAAAGCAACACAGTTCTGTGCTCTTTCTTCTCCCACTTGTTAACTTTATAGCTTTTCTTTACTGAATAGTATTCATTGTCTTTGCCTGAAGATCAGGCTGGTCAGAGCATCAAATTCAAATTCCCTTGGCTAAGGCAGACCAATTTACCAACTCCCCCTGACATGCCTGGTTTAAACACACTTTTGTCATCATTTTAGCATATATTCATAACTGTTAATAGCCCTGTGTGCATGCATCATTCAAGAATGTTAATGATCACTTAGTTTTCAAATGATACTTTAACAAGTCATATTTTTTACAGAGATTGTTACAATAGTTTGCAGAGTGTGAATAGAGAAGGGTTTAGTGCCACAGACTCTCAAAACATTCCTTCAAATGTTTCTTAATTCAGTCCCTTCAAAATATCCAAAATGGTTCTGTGTTCCACTTGAACCTAGGACTCTAAAGATGGAAGGGCAATGTATTGACTCCCAGTATTACACTTGTTGTTTCCACTCTTAAGGTTTACAGGAAAGCTTTTAAACTCAAAGTATTTATTGAAGCATAGAGAAGGGAAAATATATTTAGAGCAAAGGTAATTATCCAGAGTGCGGTGGGAGTGAGCGTGCATGGGCACCAACACATTCCATATTTTTTATCTTTTGTGAGAGTGCCAATTACATCGTAGAATACCATAAAAGGGTTCTTCATTACATGGGACTATCAGTTAGTAGTTCTTTGAGGGCCAGTGGAGATGGTATATAAATACTTCTACCCACTTCTTCAGTACACTCAATTCACATATATTTGCTTTAGCTGTTACAGAGTTGAAACTGAAGGTCTATGCTCCTGGGGAATCTGAGGTTGAAGGTATTTGCCAGGATAATTAAATAAAATTAATTTATAGCAAATGCATGATTTGTATGCATACATATTCTTTTTGTATAATGGACAAAGTTCCAGGTCAAATGCAAGACCTGTTAATTATTTTACATTAGCCGAGTTCTTTATTTTCACTGTAGTTAAAATATTATCTTGCTATTTATATTAAAACAATAGAATTGCAACAAAATGGCAATGTGATATTTCTGGCACATTTAGTTGTGTTATTTTTACTTGATGAAAGAATAAGTGTGCTTCTTATTCCCTTTCTCTCCAGGAAAACGACTAGCCCTGACTTTACAATCAGTGATTACTCCTGAGGTTCTGAGAGCCAACGTCCTGCTCAAATGTGCTTACCGCCGTCCACTGTCAAATCAGCCGTTGCACTGCGTGGTGGTTTGGTCACGCCTTTCCACAGCCAGCATGAAATAACAGATTCATAGTCACACAACTCTGCAGACATTCTCCTACGTGGAGATGGATGGAGTTAATTTCAGATTGGGAGATATCGTAATGCTTTCCTGAACTCAGTAAACAAGGTCAAGCATTCAGAGGAACTGAATTCTCTTGTAGAATATTTGTTTGGCATTTATTACTTCTATTCCCCACTGGCAGTACTTATTTCAACTGAGAGAGAATTTGCTTAAATGGGATTGCATTTTAAAGCAGGATTATTAAATACTATTTGTCAAGGTCAGAACCTGTAACATCACTGTGAGATGCTATTCACAGCAATCTTTCATTTTACTTATTTTCTTAATATTTTCATTAAGTGATATGTGATGGAGATAACAAAGGAAAATGCTGAGCCCAGAGAGTCCCAGAATCCCAGGCCTATAAAGCATTCTCAGTGTGAAGGAGTAGGTTAAAATGAGCTTAGAAGCCCAGACAAATGGGGAAGTGCAAATGGGGAAGTGCAAACGGGTTGGAGGGAAGTCAGGCCACTTTTTAAAAACACACATGGATGGTTGAAACGGGGGTGAGACTATGGTGCTTGTAAGGCTCGTAGACAGTGCTTTCTCCATACCCCTTACCCTTATTGGGAGCTGGCATCCTTTTGGGGATCTGACCATTTGAATGCTGTTAAATTCCAGGTTGTTTGAACTGTAAGGAATCATGCCCTGAGATGAAAGAGAACAGATATAGGAAGTAGCCCAAGGTGGCAGACTTAGATCTTCTTCATGGAGGACTCAGGTGGTGATATTCCCTACAGGGCCTTTGACGGCCTTGCATGGAGAGGGAAGCTATAACCCCTGTCATCCTCTAATTGAGAGCTATGCCTGAGTCTGGCTGAGACAATTATGCATCCAATTTAATGGCAGGGGCAGGCATCTGTACACTCCCCTTATCAAACAATCTATACTAACACACACAGGCCATCTGGCTCCCTAAATTAATATCACATAGTATAATACACCTAGAGTTTCCCTGCTTCTAGGATAAGGGTACCTAATTCCTTAAGTACCAAGATAAAAAAAGCTTGATTACATGATGTATCTATTGAAACAAACCATGCCTAGCAGCAATAATAACTTTGAGTAAAAACATCTAGTTCAAGCACTGGGTAATTTCTATTCTCATGGACAGCCCCATAATGATATCTCTCCACACACAAAATAATATTAAAGAATATGAAATTTTAAAGTAGATGGAGGTTTATTTCATGGCCTTTTCCATGGTTTTCTGCCTACCTGAGTTTGTTACCGTAGTTCAATTGTATGCTGAAAGATGGAGTTCATTACAGAACAATCTTCAAGCAATGCATTTAATGGTTTACATAGCAACTCTGCTCTAGTTCCAGAAACAGAAACAAAAATAAAAATGCCACAACTGGACACCAATACCAGCCATGAAAAAAATTGACTTGTACATAAATTGAAGGCCTTCCACAGCACAAAAATCGGACTTTACAGTTAAATTAGGTTCATAACTGTTATAAACAGAGAACCATTAGTGATGCTAAATAGCACTTCAAGAATAAACATTGCAATTATAATAGCTCCATGTTAAATATAGGTTATACACACCCCTGGTGTTTTGAATCTTTTCTTCAATAAGAAGTCACATTAAAAATATGAATACATTTATTTAAATTCTTATAAAAGTGAATAATTTAAAAAAGGGTTACCTCCAGACACTTTGGCAAGTTGACACTAAGCTGAAGGAGAGGTAGATATGTTGGAGGGCAGGAATAGGGTCCAGAGTGACCTAGATAAATTGGAGGATTGGGCCAAAAGAAATCTGATGAGGTTCAAAAGGACAAGTGCCAGCAAGTTAAGGAAGCAGGAACTGGATAAATGGACTGTAAGATGCATAGAAAGCTGGCTAGACTGTTGGGACTGTTGCTCTATGTCTGGTTGGCAGTCGGTTTCTAGCGGAGTACCCCAAGGATTGGTTCTAGGGCAGGTTTTGTTCAACATCTTTATTAATGACCTGGATGAGGGGATGGATTGCACCCTCAGCAACTTTGCAGATGACACTAAGCTAGGGGAGAAATAGATACATTGGAGGGCAGGGATAGGGTCCAGAGTGACCAACACAGATTAGAGGACTGGTCCAAAGAAATCTGATGAGGTTCAACAAGGACAAGTTTAGAGTCCTCCACTTGGGACGGAAGAATCCCAAGCATTGTTATAGGCTGGGGACTGAATGGCTAAGTAGCAGTTCTGCAAAAAAGGACTTGGGGCTCACAGTGGATGAGAAGCTGGATATGAGTCAACAGTGTGTCTTTATAGCCAAGAAGGCTAGTGGCATATTAGGGTGCATTAGGAGGAGCATTGCCAGCAGATCCAGAGACGTGATTATTCCCCTTTATTAGGCTCTGGTGAGGCCACATCTGGCGTATTGTGTCCAATTCTCTCTCCTCCCCACATTACAGTAATAATGTAAATGCATTGGAGAATGTACAGCAGAGGGCAACCAAAATTATTTGGGGGTTGGAGCACATGACTTATGAGGAGAGGCTAAGGGATTGGGGCTTATTCAGTCTGAAGAAGTGAGGAGTGAGGGGTGATTTGATAGTAGCCTTTTAGCACCTGAAGGTGGTTTCCAAAGAGGATGGAAAGAAGCTGTTGTCAGTGGTGACTCATGACAGAAAGAGGAGCAATAGTCTCAAGCTGCAGGGGGGGAGGTCTAGGTTAAATATTAGGAAAAACTATTTCTCTAGGAGGGTGGTGAAGCACTGGAATGGGTTACCTAGGGAAGTGGTGGAATCTCCATCTACACAGGTTTGTAAGTCCCAGTTTGACAAAGCCCTGGCTAGGATGATTTAGCTGGGATTGGTCCTGCTTTGAGCAGGCAGTTGGATTCAATGGCCTCCTGAGGTCTCTTCAGGTATGTCTACACTGCATCCCTAGTTCGAACTAGGGATGCAAATGGAGACAATCGAAGTAGTTAATGAAGCAGGGATTTAAATACCCCGCGCTCCATTAACATGATATCGCCGGCACGCTAGTTCGAATCACAGCTGATTCGAACCAGGAAGTGCGCGCCGGGACGCGTTAGTTCAGACTAAAGCCCTTAGTCCGAACTAATGTTACTCCTCAAAAAATGAGGAGTAACATTAGTTCAGACTAAGGGCTTTAGTCCGAACTAACGCGTCCCGGCGCGTTAGTTCGAATCACAGCTGATTCGAACCAGGAAGTGCGCGCCGGGACGCGTTAGTTCGGACTAAAGCCCTTAGTCTGAACTAATGTTACTCCTCATTTTTTGAGGAGTAACATTAGTTCGGACTAAGGGCTTTAGTCTGAACTAACGCGTCCCGGCGCGCACTTCCTGGTTCGAATCAGCTGTGATTCGAACTAGCGTGCCGGCGATATCATGTTAATGGAGCGCAGGGTATTTAAATCCCCGCTTCATTAACTACTTCGATTGTCTCCATTTGCATCCCTAGTTCGAACTAGGGATGCAGTGTAGACATACCCTTCCAGCCCTATGATTCTATGATTTCTTCTCATAATAATGCTACCTGCATTTGAGTCAGACAAACTAATTCTGCCAGACTTATGGTGAGCTTATCTTACATAGAGATAGCTATTATCATCAAAATAATTTCATTGCAATCAATTCAATCCAGATTTAAACAATCCTGGAGGGGGAAAAACAGATCTGTTAACTAATAGTGATACCTACCCATTATTTTTATCGCATTATAAGTTGTTTTCAAAAGCTCTTCTCTGTTCTATGCTGAAACACACTTGTTTAACTTCCAATTTAGACTGGGATGTTTTGTTCATTGGGGACTTTTTAAAGCTTTTCATGGTCTGTTTGAGTAATTATTATTAGACACAAATTGTCACAAGTGAAAACAGACAATAATGCTTTAGCTGTAACAGGGATTTTAGTGTAAAATATTTCACAAGCTAAAGATGTTTAAAGGCCCTTTACCATATTCCACTGTGGGTTCCGAATAACCTCCTGAACTCATGAAGCCTGCATAACAGAAGGGATTCTCCAGGGTCAGGTTAGCTTTAAAGTAAGGCCAGAGTCTTCCATGCAGAGGCTATGCAATCCCAAATGGGCCAAATTAAGATCTGGTGTAACACATATAACTTTACTCACTTGCATCTGCTTATTGTCTTTTTCATCCACTTACACATGGTCTAAATTTAGCTCTAATGCTTTTGCAGAAGAAATTGAGGAGTTGCCTTATTTATAATCTTTTTCTGAAATCAGGATCTTCTCTTTTCATTCTCTGATATAATGTAGTCAAGAGAAAAGATTTTTATTTTTAAATAATTGTATGTGATTGATACTTGTACTACTTCTCATTCATCACAATGTCTCCTGATAATATGGTAAGGCACATAAACTATCCATCAATATGTTTCAATATCCATTGACATTATTTAATAGCTTTAATAGGCCCTTACAGAGTAATTGAAACTTAGTGGGCCAATGATATTTGAACTTTTATTGACTTCTCTATAGTTTAAACAGCCAAATATATTTCTTAATGCTAATCTGTGCATTTCCCCCCACCTCCACCTCCACCTCCACCCCCACCCTACACCTACCCCTACCCTCCACACACATACACACTATGTGCTCTGATTTTTTTGTTTTAGACAATATGATGCCAGCATTATGTTAGAAAAACTAGATTGCCGCTTTAAATAAATCTATAATATGCAGCTATTGCTACATAAAACGGAAAGAAGCCCATTACATCTGATTTGAAAATCTCAGCAGTACCAAGTCTTATTTATACAATATTGTTGGAGGTCAAGCCATTCCTAGAAGCACAGCCATTTGTAAATTATGGTAGGTGGAGTATGTGTAATAAGCTATACTATAAAAGGGGGAGGGGGACAAGTCTGCTCAGCACAGCAATCAGAACTTTCATAGGGTGAGAAAACAATTGTCACCAACCATAAAAAATAATAGCCATTTTAAAATAAAAGGTTGAAATAAAAAATGCTGGCCTTTCTGAGCTGCTTGCTGGTACATAAACACTGTTTGTGACACCAGAAATATAGAATTTCATGCAAAAGGATGTAATCTAGTGTCTAGCCTGCTTTAATATACAAAGGAGAACAAGTTAACTTCTACTGAAAGTAGGGAGGAAGGGTTTCCTGTTCTTCAATTACCACTTTCTCTACATGAGTGATTTGACATAAATGTTAAATCATTCTATTAGGAGACTGCAGACTCTCTTAAAATATATTTTTTCAAATTCCTTCTCCACACTTTTTGTTGGGTCATTGGCAGAACATGGTGAACATCCCAAGGGTATTTCCATACAGACTACTAAGTTTCAAGGGAGAATTCTGTAACAAACAGGGATATGTAGTCTACAGAGGAACTGGTCCTCAATTGGGTTGGTTCAGTTTTCAAATTTCAAAACCTTTGAAATTCCCCATCATTAGGTTCATGTGAAGGTCTGCTGCTTAGAGGTTGATTTACTTTGCACATTTGCCTGCTGTTTGGAGGTTGGTACAGACTATGTATTTGTATATAAGTTAGCTTTGATATGCCTAGCTTACATCATACTTTCCCATGTAATTTTGCTAAGTTCATATTAGGGTTTTCATGATGTAGAATTTCACCTGATGGTAACTGGTGGAAACTTAGGTGCCTCTGAGATTTAATTGCCTATGGGGATAAATAAGTAAGGGTATGTCTACACTAGCCCCTAGTTCAAACTAAGGTGGCTAATGTAGGCATTTGAACTTGCAAATGAAGCCCGGGATTTAAATATCCCAGGCTTCATTTGCATGTTCTCGAGCAGGCACCATTTTTAAATCCCCTTAGTTCGAACTGACTGCCCATGGCTACACGCGGCAGTCAGAAGTGAATCTGAACTAAATCCTTAGTTTGGATTAACTGTTATACCTCATTGCAGGAGGAGTAACAGTTAATCTGAACTAAGGATTTAAATCGGCAGTCAGTTCAAACTAGGGGATTTAAAAATAGCACCCGCTCGGGAACATGCAAATGAAGCCCGGGATATTTAAATCCCAGGTTTCATTTGCAAGTTTGAATGCCTACATTAGCCACCCTAGTTCAAACTAGGGGGCTAGTGTAGACATACCCTAATAGTTTTAAGTGTGCCAGTGGGGCCTAGCTGTTTGATTTCAAAATACTTTTGTGAATCTAGTCCTAAATCATAACTGAAAATGGGACTGAAAATCAGTCTAGACTGATGCCTCTCCATAATAAAGCAATGCCAACAATCACTGTGGCACTGATCTCAGACTTGCATCTCTTGCTGTGGCTGCCCACATCCTAAAGTTCAAAGTCACATGTTGCCCTTGACTGGCAACAAGAGGCAGAACCTGGTAGGGAGCACTTTCCCAGTTCAGGAGGCAGAACCAGAATATCTTTCCTGCCTGATTTAGCATATGCTTGTGTGCATATGACACAATTGCGTATGTGGCTTTCTGTGAAGTGTTTTATACCATCCCTCTCTCGTCTTTATGATAAGCCAAAACTGCAAGATGGCCTCAATAAGTACTTGCAAGAGTAATTTTGAATGCAGAAAATTGACAAATCAGAGTTTTTCAAGCTCAAAGTGAATTTCACAAGCTGAACTTCAAATGAATTTAGAAGCTTTTGGTCTTCACAAAGTTTTGCAGAAAATGTTATTTTGAGATTTCAAAAAAACCCTCCCAATCCCATAAACATTTCTGAAAAAAAAAGAAGAAAAAGAATAATAGATAGTAATCTACGTAAATTAGAAGTTATGAAATGTACAAAACTGAAGCTTGAGATATCAGGCAATAATCCATGGCGACAAGGCTAAAGATAGTTAGCTATGCTTCAAAGCAAATTAGGAACAAAAGAAATCCTGGCAGTCGTGTCGGTCCATTGCTAGATGGCGATGGTAAAATTGAGTGTCAGCAGGGGAATGATCACATTATCATGGGGAATTTTCCAGTGCAATCATATAGAGAGATCTGGATAGGTTAGTAACCTAGGAACATTCAAATAAAATGCACTTGCTATAGTCAAATGCAAAGCAACACATGTAGGAACAAGGAATGCAGGTGTTATATACACCATGGACAATTGTACATTTTCAGAACTGTGACATCTTAAAAGGAAGGGTGGGTTATAATGGAAAAGCAACTCAACATGAAAAGTTGTGGCGAAAAAGGGAAATGCAAATCACATTGGATGTATAAAAAAGGGATCCATGAGTAAAAGTAGGAGGTGATTTTACCTCTTCATATGTCATCTGTGATACTTATGCTGGGATACAATATACAGTTCAGGTTTCCAGAATTTTAAAAGGATGTTAAAAAACTGGAGAGGGTGAAGCAAAAAAGCAAAATGTAATTCGTTGGCTGGAGGAAATGTTTTATTGTGAGAGTCTTGAAGAACTCAATTTCTTTAGTCTAGCAAAAAGAAGATTGAGAATGGACTTGATTATAGGGCCTTAGTATCTTCACACAAAGAAAATAATAGGTACTAAATGACTTTTTGATCTTTTGGGGAAAGGTATAACAAAATCCAATGATTGAAAGCTGAAGCCACATTGGCTCAAATTATAAATATCTATCTTTGAGAGTGATGAACCACTGGAGCAAACTATCCACGGAAATGGAGGTTTCTCCATCTCTTGATCTCTTTAGTCAAGCAAGTTCTTGGACTCAATGCAGGGGTAACTGGTTGAAATTTAATGGACTGTGATATATAGAAAGTCAGACTAGGTCCCTTCTACCTTAAACTCAATGTATCTATGAGAGTTCTTCATTCAAGTTGCTGAGGAAAAATGCCAGTGACTGGAACAAGACCTACTGCGAGATTAATGCTCTGCATCCCATGACCACTTCCCAAAGGCACCTAATTCCCCTCTTCCAACATTAATATTGAATTTTGCCTTTGGTTGCATGCACAGTTCACACTGATTTCAGAATAAAGTAGATGTGTAACTAAAGTTGTCAGTGGGAATTGCATCTAAGGGCAGAAGCCAGACCCAATTTTAAAAGAGAAATTTTTAAAAAATCACCCCTTTTGTTTTATCATTTTCTACCTAACAGTGGATTTTGCCCTAAAGAAATAATTTCAGATATACAGATGCAAGGAAGCAAACTACAGCCTGAAGCAATTGGGTTATGGTGTCTGACATCCCCATTATAGATTGCTATTGCTTTAAAAGGAATGAAGACAAAATATAATTTTATTTTAAAAGATGTGAGGCATTTGTGGAAAATATCACCTCGCCTTGTCACTGTTGTCAGCAAGGTGCCATCAGCTCTGTTATTATCTCTTTCTTTAAATGATATGTTGATATGAAAAAAAAACAAAAACCACACACACACATTGCTGATTCCTGAGCTGGAGAAGAGCTGGTATTTGGCTGAAGGCAAAACAAAACAGAAACAAAAACAAAACCCCCAAAAACAAAAACAAAAAAACCTCCACCTCCCAAGAAGAACTACAATAATAATTATGTGGCAAACTGTCAACCTGTAGCTCAGTGGTTAATGAACACATCTGATGATTATGAAGAGATGTGTACACCTACTGAGCAAAGAAGAAACCCAGGAAGGAGAAGAACAATAAAAAAAGATAGGAATAAAATATAATGCTAGAACAAGTCCAGTGTCTATATGCTTCTGATTTGCAAATAATGTACCGGTCTTCACATGTGCTATAGATCTTGTCCAATGCACAGAGCTCTGCATCTCCATGGGTATCCATGGATAGTAGAGTGGATACCCATGCATGGCACTTGACCCCCACTCTGCCAGGCAGTCAGATGGAAGAGGAGGACATCAGGGCAGGCTCATGTACTGCCAGCAGGGAAAGGATGCAACAAGCTCTGTCCTAAATCTCCCTGGGTATGTCTACACAGCAAAGTTATTTCAAAATAACAGCCCTTATTTTGAAATAACTTTCCTAGCATCTACACAGCCAAACCACTATTTCAAAATAAATTCAAAATAGTGGAGCACTTAATTTGAATTTGGTAAATCTCATTCTACGAGGAATAACATCAAATTCGAAATAGCTATTTCGAAATAAGTGCTGTGTAGACACTTTTTTTGTAATAGGGGGCCTCCATCCTTCCCAGGGTGCCCTGGTGGCCACTCCAGCCTCAACCAAGAACACTTCTCTCCCTCCCTCTCCCCTCGGAGCCCTTAAAGGGGTAGACTCTGGCCACAGTGCTTGTGCCAGCTCCAAGCCTGCCAGCCCAGAGCCAGAAGTCACTTCCCCTGACCCAGTGGCCCCAAAACATGAGTCAGCAAGCCACTGGCAGCCAGCCCTCCACTGTGCCCCAGGAGCAGTCTGCCAGCTCCCAGGAGCCTGCCAGGGCCGGAGAAAGCGGGCACCTTCCTGGTCCAGGGTGGACAACAGGGTGGGCCTTACTTAGGATTAGGGAGGATGCCCCCAATGTCCATGATCTCCGCACTAGATGGAGGAACATGGCCATCTATGGCAGGAAAGCTGCCAGCCTGGCCTCCAAAGGCCACATGTGAACCCAGGAGCAGGTTTGCATGACAATCCAGTTGGTCCAGCGAGACCCCCAACCCTGAGCTCTGAGTTTCCCCTCCCCCTTCTTCCCCTTGCTTCCCCCTTCCAGCTCCCTCCTCCCAGGTTTCTCCCTCCCCCTCCCACCCTCTCTTCTCCCCTCTCCTGCCTCCTTTCCCCAGTCTCACCAGAGTTTCATTCCCTCCCCCCCCCCAGTTTTGTTAAATAAAGAGATTTTGTGTTCATGAAAACACACGTATTTTATTTGACAACAGGAAGCGGGGTTAGGGAGGAATAAGTGGAAGGATGTGAGAGAGGCACAAGCCCCCAATGGGGCAGACCAGGGAGGCTCTTAGGCTCCTCAGGGTAGAAGCTCTCCCGCAGGGCGTCCTGGATACCAACAGCCCCCAATGGACCTCCCTGATGGCAGTCTGCAGAAAGTGCAGTCAGGCTCGCAGCAACGCATCCAAGAGAAGCACCAGAGTGACCAGGGCAGCTCTGGCTCCATGTTGCAGAGTGCTGTGGTGTCCTGAGTGAGGGCAACCAGAGCACACAGAGCAAAATGCTTTGCTGTCCCTCATCGAGGTAGACAAGCAGGCAGGGAAACCTGAGAACTGGCTGTCTGGGGGAGTCCCTTTAAGCACAGGTCTCAGATAGCCTCAGGCAGCAGCTACATACAGTAATTCCTGACCTGGTGTCCTGCTGGTACTGGTTCCGGCCAGCCTTAAAAGCAATTCAGAGTCAACTCAGTGTGGACACACTATTTCGAAATAGCAAAGTGCTATTTCAAAATGAATTTTGTGTGTCGATACATTATTTTGAAATAAGCTATTTCAAAATAACTATTTTGAAATAAGATATTTTGAAATAACACTGTAGAGTAGACATACCTCCTGAAAGAGAGGCAAAGGGCTGGCCATGCCCAGACCCCTTCAAGTCCTGCCTGGAAAGCACGGACCTGCAGATCCTCAGCTCCAAGTCCCTACTGCCTCTATCTCCCAGACCCTGATTTTGTGCTGCTGTCCTCTGCCCTGCATGACCCTGCCCCCTCCTCGCTCATCTGTGCTCCCTCCCCACTTTCCTCCAGACTGTCCGCTGTTCAGATGCAAGTAAAATGCAGAACGCGGATTAGATGATAAAATGAGCCTAGTAGCCGTGGATTGGATCTGCATTTTTTATCTGCACAGGGTTCTACCAATGCTCAAAGGTGCCTAATATTCAAGGTATTCTAACTTTTTGTTTGGCAAAAATATATGGCCATATACAAATGTGGAATGGTATATTAAATATACCAAATTATCCTCTCTATATTTTTGCGTGTGGGATTCTATGTGCCGTACACATAAAAACTTTAGCCAAGTTCTTTGATTATTAAGGTGATCTGGCATAAGTAGTATATCCTATGGTAAGTTCATGCTCTTTAATAAAAAGTTCCTAAATAAACAAATAAGCCACTTTGTTCTGCAACAGGGAAAATATATTTTGGGAAAACGAGACTGTGTTACTGATGCATTTTTCAAGATGCATGTCACCTTACTACAATCCATCTTGGAATCTTTTGACAGATCCACCCCCTCCTTTCCTTTTCAGCCTCCTAGTGAGCAATCTTGACAGCTTTAATTGTGTCTCTCTTCTTGGCAGGGATTGTCAAAGTGGTGTTTTCAAATGGAAGTCACCGTATGAATATTCTTGGATAAAACTGTTGAAGCAAAAAAGTGCAACACAGCTCAGCAAATTTCACCATTGTCTGTGTCAATACTATATCTGCATTGCAGCTGCATTGGACACTCATACTCTGAGGTGTAATGGAATGTTTTGGTTTTTTTTACTTGAGGGAGTGGCAAAGGGGGGAGATATTATCTGATTTCTTTCTTTTTTCCTGTTGCTACTGACTTGTCAGCTCTTGATTTTTTCAGAAGACTCCGTCCAATGTTCCCTCTAATCTTTTCCATCTATGTGCAGATTTTTTCTGTCCATGTGCAGAATAATTTTTATGCACACCAAGGTATGTGCCAATGTGCATCACCAGTAGAAACAAAACCTAGCTTTGAGCACACCTCTAATCAGCTGGGCAGCATTTGAACCTTTCCTGTGTGGACACCTAAGCATACTGCTTACAGAGAATACAGACTGTGTCTGGTAGCAGCAGTGACAGGAATAGTATGAAGCATAACAATTACACTCTGCCATGAAAAAAAAAGATCGTTCTTAAAATTTCATACATTGAATGTGGGCTATTAGGAATGGTAATGTCTTGAGGGACAATAAGCCCCTAGTGATAACAAGGAACTAAATCGTACAACACACTTTTTTCTTATTAAATACAAAGAAGTTGAGGAACCTCTTAGAGAAGCAGGTGATTGTCATTGAAAAGGTGAAAACGTGCTAAGACGAAAAAGACTGTTCAAATAAGGAAGAATAGTAGTTCCCCTCAGCAACCTGAGCTTCTAAGGTAGATGGTCTGTCAGGGAACATCTACACAGCAGGGCAAAAGTTGAATTAAGATACTCAATTTCAGCTATGTCAATTGTGTAGCTGAAATTGAAATAGTCTAATTCAGCGTTTGGTGCTGTCTACACAGCAGGAAGTCGAAGGAAGAATACTCTGTCTTTGACTTCCCCTACTCTTCATGAAATGCGGGTTACAGCAGTCAGAGTAAGAAGTCCTCCAGTTTGACATTATTTAGAAATAAATGCGCATTTTGTTATTTTGAAATGTCAATTATTCCAAATAATGATGCTGTGTAGACATACTCTCGGAAACAAAATCTGAAATAAAAACCAAGGTGCTGGACAGTGCACAGGCCCTGAAAGGGAACTAGAAATACTCCAATTGGATTTAGAGGGAAGAGCAAGGGCACAGCTACACAGCAGAGCTAACGCTGAAATAAGTTATGCAACTTTAGCTACATCAATTATGTAGCTAAAGTTGAAATAGCTTACTTTGTCTTTTGGAGTCTTTCGTCATAGCAGAAAGTCCAAGAAAGAGCATTCTTCCTCCACCTTCCTTTACTCCTCGTGAAATGAGGGTTACAGGAGTTGGAGTAAGAAGTCCTCCAGCTCAACATTATTTTGACATTATGTCAAAAGGACTGCTTTTAGTGTAAACGCAGACTAGGTTATTTTGGAATAATGTGAGTTATTCCGAAATAACACGGTTGTATAGATGTGCCCTAAGTGAAATACGCAGTTCTTCAGGTTCAAGGATCTAGGTGAGATCCATATAGCACATGAAATATTCTTTGCATTCTGAATGCATACAAATGAGTTAGGAAGGAAGGATTCCTAGACCTGCTACAAAATTTGAAGGTAAAATGCATCATACAGCTAGGGGAGGAGCGAGCCATGACATATATGGAGTGGAAGAGGGAAGGAGAGGAGCACCTTATACAAACCTGGGAAGTTAATTGAGGTTGCATGAAAGTCTTCTTATTTGTTCTGAATCGGTTTGCACAGTCTTAGGGCTAGATTTTAAAAAAAAATGGCTTAGCTCCTATTTAGGCCCCTGCCTAAGAACCGATTTCCAGAAATGCTCAGAACCCAGTTGCTATGAACGTGACACTTACGGATGGAATAACACAACATGAAAAGTTCTGAGTTCTTCTGATAATCATATCAAAAGAGCTTACTCACAACACAAAATAAGCTAGCTGAGCCTAGCTCTCCCTGCCAGGTTACTTTAGGCCTTAAAAATGCAGCAACTATAAATATATCCTCTGAACACATTAAAAGGATGTCATAGTTCCTGAGACAACCGTACCTCTGATCCCCTCCTGGAGTCTGTGAGGGAACCCCCTTTAAATCTCAGGCATCTAACCAGAACCTTTCTTGGTGGGGTATCCTTCAACCTTCACCCTCCAGACTGGGGAATTAGGCTGCAGATCCCTGCAAATCAACATAAGAACATAAGGGCCATACTGGATCAGACTAAAGGTCCATCTAGCTCAGCATCCTGCTTTCCGACAGTGGCCAATGCTAGGCGCTCCCAGGAAAGTGAACAGAACAGGCAATCATAAAGTGATTCCACCCCTGTCACCCATCCCCAGCTTCTGACCCATTGAGGTCGGACACCATTCCTACCAGTTCTGGCTAATAGCCATTGATGGACCTATCCTCCATAAATTTATCTAGCTTTTTTGAACTTTGTAATCATCTTGAACTTTACAACATCCTCTGGCAAGGAGTTCCACGGGTTGACTGTGCATTGCATTAATAAGTACTTCCTTTTGTTTGTTTTAAACTGCTATCAATTTCATTTGGTGACCCTTAGGTTTTATGTTATGAATAGGAAACTTTTCCTTATTCACTTTCTCCATACCAGTCATGATATTATATACCTCTATTATATCCCCCCTTAGTATCCTCTTTTCTAAGCAAAAAAGTCCAAGTCTTTTTAATCTCTCTTCATATGGCAGCCTTTCCAAACCCTAATCATATTTGTTGCCCTTTGTTGAACTTTTTCCAATGCTATGATATCTTTTTTTTTTAGATGAAGCAACCACATCTATATGTAATATTCAAGATGTGGGTGTACCATGGATTTTTACGGAAGCAATAAGATATTTTCTAAATTCTCCATCCCTTTTTCAATGATTCCTAAAATTGTCTGGTTTTTTTTACTGCTGCTGCACATTGAGTGGATGTTTTCAGCAGACTATCCACAATGACTCTGAGATCTCGATCGAGTGGTAATAGTTAATTCAGTCCCCATCATTTTGTATATATAGTTGGGGATATGTTTTCAAGTATACATTACTTTGCATTTATTAACCTCACAAGGTCTGACTAATGTAGCACATACAATCCTGTTGTCTCAGGGACAACGAGAGGTTTCACAAATAACCAGCCATCTTTCATATAGCAAAGTACTAGCCATCCAGAAAAAAAACATCACAGGAAAACAATAAGCAGTTCGTACACATTCTAGTGTAGCAAATAGCTACCCATCTTCCACACAGGGACCCGAGTAGGTTTTAAAGAGCTTCCGATCCTTTCTGCAGGGCCAGTCTCTCTGAGCATGTCTAGACTGCATCCCTCTGTTGGCAGAGGGATGCAGATTAGGCAGGTCGACATTGCAAATGAGGCAGGGATTTAAATATCCCGCACCTAATTTGCATTAAAATGGCCATCACATTTTGCTGACTCAGCACTTTGTCGGCAAAAAGTGGCCGTCTGGGGGGGGGAGGGTCTGTCGAGAAAGAAAGCCTTTTTTGACAGATCCTGTAAACTTCCTTGCTAATTAGGCACAGGATATTTAAATCCCTGCCTCATTTGCAGTGTCGACCTTCCTAATCTGCATCCCTCTGCCAACAGAGGGATGCAGTCTAGACATACCCTCTTAGTCATAGTCTTGGTCATGTCTATATTGAAGGTGAATGGTATCTTCCCCCCCATATACCATCTCAAGTCCTATGCACTTTGAGACAACTTGAAACAGTCAACTCAGGATATGGTATTTTCCCAAGGGGGGGGGGGGGGATAAAGCACCAGAAGGACTTGTTTCCTGTATGTTTTTTTCAATAGTGGGGATTTACATTAATTCGCACCACTGCCTTTCCTTTCTGTACAAAACATTTTTTAGCTCACCCACTGAACCAGGAATACAAGCAACAAAATGCCCATAAAGATATATATAACATTTATAGTATAGATAAAATAATATTTGAATAGACCATTTTCCAAAGCATCTGTCACCAAGGGACTTCACAATCTTGAGATTATTTTGAGCTTGGATGTTGGTGTACCTGGACCAACATAAAATATAGCCTCAAAAATATGGCCTAAAAATAGGCTGAGAGCTAATAGATAGGTCTGCAAACAAGGTTTTATTCCTGGCTTTATTCCTGGCCTAAGTGTGACCTTCTACAAGTTGTTTCATCTTATGAATCACCTCCCTCTACTGGGATGATAATATTTACACTGACAATGTGAAAGTGCTTATGTAAGTAATAAGTACTATTAATTGCCATGACTGGGACCTGATGCTCCTTCCTTTTTTAATAAATAGATCCAAAACACTTTAACTCCTCAGGGTTTACAAATATAATCAAAATCCACCCCTAAAAAAATGTCTGTTCAAGAGATAAAAACAACCACCACCTAGATAACTAGTGATTATGCATAACTATGTCTCCCTTTGGCTTTATTTCAAGTAAAAATATTTATGTATTATAGGTCTTTTGCACTGTCACTGCTTTTCTGAAGGATTCTCCCAATCATCAGTCATTGCCTGAAGACAGCGATGGATTTGATGCAGGGATTAATGTAATGTAGATGTCCTTGATTTACTGCAGTTCACCAGGATATCACTGTAGAATATCTGAATATTAACCAGCATGCTCTGGAATGCACTATTCAAAAATAGGACTTGATTATCATAATCAATGTAGCTTCTACAAGCCCACTGTGAAAATGTCTTTATAAATCACACGCCATTCTATAAGCCTATATAAAGCATGTGTGTAGTGCCTAGCTGCTGATACTGTCAGAACATAAAAAGTATGCAAAAGTGCTCCATCCACTGTCTAGCATGTGTCCAGATGTATTCCAGTGGCCATGGAGTGCCAGGATGACATGAGATGGATCTATTCTACCTAGTTTTCAGAAAAGCATTTAATAGAGTTCTATATGGACATTATTAGTTTAATTTGTCTAGAGGGAGATTAATGTGAATCAAAAGGTGGGTAAGGAACTGTTTAAAGGGGAGTCTACATTGGGTCATGATGAAAGGGGAACTATCAGGATGCAGGGAAGTTACTAGTTTAGCTTCTTAGGGGCTGCTCTTGAGTCCAACATTCAGTTGCATTTTCTTTAACGGCCTTGGCACAAAAACAGGGGGGAGGGATAGCTCAGTGGTTTGGTGCTAGAATGTCAGTGCATTTCAAAGTGGCAGTGTTGGTGCTAGAATGTCCCCAGGCTGCATGAGGCATTTCAAAGCAGTAGCAGCACCGTTTTGAAATGCTGCGTGCAACCTGAGGACACCCCCAGCTGGGCCTGGGCTGCAAGCAGCTTTTCAAAGCAGCAGCATCACATGGAGCCCAGGGTCTGGCCTCAGGCTCCAAGCTGTGCTGCCGCTTTGAAGTACCTCTACCTCTTCCTCCCCACTTGCTGCTTCTTTCTGATAGCAAAGGGGGGGGGGGGACTAGTCGACAAACATTTGCCAATCAGATAGTCAACTAGTCCTTCACATCCCTATTGTGAAGTTGTGCTGCCACGCAGCTTAGAGGGAGCACTGGCTGGGACCTGCTTGTTTATTTGTTTCTTCTTTTGCATCGTGGGACCAGACTCACTGGTTTGAACTACAGTAAATGATGGATTCTCTATAACTTGAAATTTTTAAAGTCAAGATTTGATGACTTGATCAATTTATAAGCTCTGGCTGAATTAATTACAGTTGAAGTGCATGAGGTTCTCTGGCCTGTAATGTACAGGAGCTCAGGTTAGATTATTATGATGCTCTCTTCTGACCTTAAAGTCTATGAATTTAAATCAGAATATCACTGCATTCAGAAGTATGAGAAAAGAAATTTAACAAACACGTGGAAAGAAATTAGAAAATCTTGCTTGTGAGTAGACTGACTTAGATTATTTAATTTTGTAAGGTAATTAGACATCACTGTGATGGTTGAAGTATATCATGATAGAGAAGGATTAAGAGTGTCCAGTCTGAATGCTTTTTTGGTCCAGAAGCCACACTTTGTAGTACTACTTATTCTCTAAGATTTACCTATACTAATTACAGAGAATACTATGAGTACCCTGTTATTTAGTTAGCAACAGCAAAATAGGAGCAGTTTTATGAGCAGCCACTGTAAATATGCACAATTCCCACTGAAGTCAACAGGAGCTGATCTAGAGTAACCAAAAGCACAATTTGATTCTCAGGTTATTATAAAATTCACTGGGATCTTAAGCAGTGAAAAGTATTGTCCTGTATAAATGCAAGACATAATTATTGACAGCCAGATTGTCTCTTGGGCTACATGTGAGGACACTAAAGGGAGTTAGCTCCAGCTCACATGTATGTACTACCCAGATTTTGGGTTCAGATGGGCCAGGGCAAGAGTGCTATGTACCAGCTACTCTCCCATCTGAACAGCTGGGCCAGGAGGGGGTGGGAGTGCCTGGAGTCTTGGCTTTGCTTTGGAATGCACAAGCCAGCAGAGTGATGCTGGCATGGAAGAGGAACTAATCTGCTTCCTGTATGAGCCACAGAGAGACTATTTTCCTGCAAGAATAAGAAACAAGGAGGGAACTGTGTTTACCTGCACTGCTCCTGGACAGTGCACCAGCGTGACAGCTCATTTGCAGGGCTTGTGATACTGTCACACTCTAGTCCATGATCAATGACAATAGAACTCGCAGTGGACTGTAATTAGATTTTTCAAGTGATACTGAAAATGAATCCAAAGCTATCTTAGGGCACGGCTACACTCCATAGAAGATCAACACAGCTGTGTTTGATCTTCTGAAGTTCTTAGACCTGTTATATTGAACTCAAAGGGCCCCCACCCCATCAGCACTGGTACTCCTGCTCCTCATGAAGGGGAAGGGCAGCCGATGGGAGCATTTGCTCCTGTTGGCCTCCCACTATGTGGATGGTGCTGAAATATGATGTAAGACACATTGACTCCAGCTATGTAATTTACCTAGCTGGAGTTGACTGTTTTACTTCAACTTTCCTGTGTAGTGTAGACCAGGTCCTATTGTTTTCAGGACTTTTTTAAAGATTCTTTTCAGACCAGAAATAAGAAACAGTTACAGACTGCTGATAAAACAAGAACAAATATTTTTCAAATTCCTGAACTTACCGCAAAAGCTTAAAAAGCAATTTTAACTTTTGCAATTAGAGACAATATTTACTTTATAAACTAATTATCATAATTTCCAACAAGTAGTTTTTGGTTAAAAAGGAAAAAAATCTATCTTTATATTTCAAAAATACCAATGTAGCCTTACCTTACTGTCATCATTATCTATTTTATCCCTGTGCACACCAGAGTCATTACAAATTGCAAAGGATGGCAAAATAACATGTTTTGATTATTTTAGGTACTGTACCTATTATCTGCAAAGGTCAAGATTTTATCTGTAAAACTAGTTTACAATTGAAAAGATTCTGGTAAGAGATTTGTGCATTGCAGTTAATTCACTGTGACTACAGGTAGAACCTCTAAAAACTGGGAGTCTCTGGTCCAGCAACATCTGTGGTCTGGCAGCACCACAAGTATTGCTGGAGTCCCAGTTGGCCAGGTTCAGAGGCATAGCCCAGGCTGGGCTGGTGGCAGGAATTGCATCTCCAGTGACAACAAGGACCGTAGCCCTGGCCAGGGTTGGAGTGCAGCCCCACTGAGGCTGGTGAGGTGGGGAGCACTGCCCCCCCTCCTCATCCCTGTGGCTGGCATGGTGGGAAACACATCTTTGGTCAGTGCTTACATGGTTGGGAGGATGCACAGCCCCAATTAGGGCTGGCAGTGGGGAGCGCAACCCTATACAGGGATGGAGGCAGCAGAGCTGGCAACCAGAGGCACAGTCCTGGCCAGGACTGGCTGTGGAGAGTGCAGCCCCCACCCAGGGCTGGAATCAGCAGAGCCAGTCCCTTGTCCAGCGCTGGCATGGCGCGGGACACAGCCGTGGTCAGGGATGACATGGGGGGGGGGGGGCGAAGGCAACAGTAGGGATCACAGCTTCAGCCGGGAGCAGAACCTACAGTGAGGCAAGGGAACTTTGACTGCCCCTTTTCTAGCAAACTCTGTAGTTTGGGACCACTCAGGTCCCAAGGGTGCTGGACAAGGGAAGTTCAACCTGTACTTCCTTTTTGTGGCCTATAGGATACAATGAATTTAAAAGGGAAACTTTAATATTTAGATAATGTTGGAAGGTTGAAAAAACTAAATAGCATGTTAGCTTGTAAAACAAAGTAGATTAGAAAAGTCACTCACTGTTTGTTGCTAATACATTAAGTAATTTCAATAACTATATTGAAAATAAGGATAGATAAAAGGGTTTTTAATATTTAGGATTATAAAATAGCATTACAAGGTTCTGTATCATGAATGGCTCTTACCCAAAATGACACAAAAAACAATTTAATCACTTATTGATGGTCACTCAAAGTCATCAATGCATTATTCAAGAGCTGGCTCTATAATAAATAATTTCTTGAATGGATTTTGCAACTTTTTCTGGATAAATTGTGCTTTTATTGAAGTTAGTAACATGTTGTTAAGGTCAGTCCCAAAGATTTTATAGCAATAAAGCCTCCGTTCTACGAGACATAAGCACATGTGTAACTTTATACACTTGAGGATTCCAATGGACTTCAGTGTGATTATAAATAAATTATAAACATGTTAAATCTTTGCACCATTAGGTCTTCAAAGACTTTTGAATGGAGAAGAAAATCATGAAAACTTTCCAGACATTTCTTTTGTATCTCATGTAACCTAATTTTCCTAGTTACAGTGCATACCTCAAGAACAACATGGAATGCAGAAATTCTCTTTTTAAAATATCAAGAGTTAGTTCTACATTACATTCCTTTTCTTGAAAATAAAAATCTAAAGGATTTGGGGGGGAGGGGGTTGGGGGGAAGGGTTACATTGTTTGTGATGTAAGGGAAGGCTTGCTAGACTAGAACATGGTAGAGGTAAAATGGTGAACAAACATCTTTTATTGGACCAATCTCTGTTAGCAAGAGACAATCTTTCAAGCTCCACACACTGGGTCTCACTCATACTGGGACCAAAACTACTGCATTTTTTTGTGACTGTAGGGTGGATTGACACTGTTGTGATCAATCCACTAGCAGTTGATTTATTGAGTCTAGTAAAGACCCACTAAATTGACAGCTGATCACTCTTCTATTGACTCTGGTATTCCAGCAGAAAGAGATGAGTAAGGGGAGTCAACAGGAGAGCTTTTTCTGTCAACCCCTGGCAGTGTGGACCCCACAATAAGTAAACTGATGTTGCTTAGATCTGCCTTATACTACAAACAGAACTCAAATTACATAGCTAATGGTACGTCTAGACTACAGGCTTTTGTCGACAGAAGTTTTGTTGACAGATACTGTCGACAAAGCTTCTGTCAACAAAGAGCGTCTAGACTACATCCAGTTCTGTCAACAAAGCAAGCTGCTTTGTTGACATGAGAGTGTAAACACAAAAGATAGTGTAGATGCAATAATGCCTTCTGTCTACAGAACTCTGTCGACAAAAGGCATTATTCCTCGTAGAATGAGGTTTACAGCCGTTGACAAAACTGCTGAGTTCTGTCGACGTTATGTCGACAGAACTCAGCAGCAATGTAAGCCCTGTTGTCTAGACACACCCTTGTAGTGCAGATCTGCCCATACTATTGATGACATGCTAAGCTGTGTGATTGAAAATATTAGCAAATTTTATCTAAAGAAATACCTTGGCATCTTGATCCGCAAATATTTTTTCCAAGGCCAAAGTGGTGTAATTCTATTCACATGCAAAAATTATGGATTTCCATTTTCTTCACTTAACAAAAAATTTTTTCTAGCAAGGGACTAGTTCTGCTGCACTTCAGGATATGTTGTTCCCTTGAAGTCAACAGGAGTTGCTTTGGGAAACAGGATCACAATATCAGGGCATTTTTCCACCTGTAAAATGTTGTATCACATCTTAAAAATTCAAAACAAAACATCGTATGATCTCTGGGATTTTTTTCTTTAAATTCCTAGCAAATGTGGCTTTTACTATGTACCAGTTTTACAATTGATGAATTTTTCTTCAAAAGCACCAAAGCAGGTTAGATAACTTTGAAAATCAGGCCAATGGTGAAGTCATGGGCAGTGAGATGTTAAAACCACAGGGGCTACTCTGCTGAAGATAGCATCTAATACAAACTTGCTTGACAGGGACCTATTCCATTTTCACTGCATGTTTTAACAGTCTCTTAATAGCTGAAGGGAAACTGACCCAGTACAGTTTTCAGAGATAGATTTATTTTCAAGGTGTTAATGAACTTGACAATTTGGTGCTGAGAGGTGAAGAGATAGAGATTCAACTATACCAATTAACTAGTCTTGGAAAGAAGCTGTTACAGAGGTGGCAAGATTCTGTCCCTTTTAATCATCTCATTTGTATAGTTTAAATTAATAACCAATTATTATAATTGACTGGTCCACCCTGAGGTTGGTTTTTCTGTGTGTGTCACTAGGCCCCATATGTTCAACTGAGATGCTAAATGTCTATAAATAGCTTCTGCTTTACATGTGCATATGTATTTTGCAAGAATGTTTATTCATTGCTTCAGTTGCATTTGATTTTTGTTTGAAAGTAAACCAGGGTCTTTGAATACTGTAGGTGTAAATTGACTACACATTGGAAATAAAGGCTAGTTTAGTTTTTATTCATTTCTGCTAAAGGAAATTCAGTGACAAATTCCGTGTATAGTGGAGTCCATTTAACATCAGTGTTGTGATAATTATGTAGATAATAGGTATTAAGAAAGCCAATTAAAAGCATAGAAATATATCTCTATGTTTACATAATAAAATGAATCTGAGTACACAGAGCTGTTATTATGCTGCTTGCTTTATGTGTATAATTATTTTAACAAGGTTATTTTGTTTGATTTTAAACTTTTATTCTGGGTAGTGAGCAAACCTCACAGGACTACAGTAGCAATAGCTATCTTTTATGGAAAAAATGAGGAATCCTGTTGCACCTTGGAGACTAACAGATACATTATAGGGCATAACTTTTCATGAGTAAAACCCACTTAATCAGAAACACTTACTCAAGAACCTATGCCTGCAAAAAACCTGTTTCCACCTCTGCCACATATATATACACAAGTGACATCATCACAGGACCTAACCACATAAACCACATCACAAGGATTCATCCAACTGCACATCTACTAACATGATATTTGACATCATGTGCCAGCAATACCCCTCTGCCAAGTATATTGGCCAAATCAGTCTCTGCCCCCAAAGGATAAATGAATACAAATCAAACATCAAGAAAGGTAACTTCAAACACAGCTTACAAAAAGAAACAACAGAACTGCAATTCATTTGCAAATTCAATACAATCAAATTAGGACTGAATAAAGACTTAAACTGGTTAACATACTACAAAAGCAATTTTCCCTCTCTTGGTAGTCACATCTCCTCATCAGCTGCTGTGAATGAGACATCTCCCTCACTTGATTAGACTCCTTAATATTGGTCCTACTCTTGATAAGTAATTTCTTTCTTTTCTTGTATACACACACACACACACACACACACACACACACACACACCCTGACCTCTGTAATTTCCATTTCAATTCATCTGACGAAGCGGGTTTTACACATGAAAGCTTATGCCCTAATAAATCTGATAGACACGGAGGTGCTACCAGACTTCTCAGAGTCTATGTCTGCAAAAACAGTCATGTCTTCCCCTCTGAGAAGGGAACCCTACTATCCTTTATGGAATGCTGTTGTTTAACTGACTTAAAAAACCTTGAAAATGATCCAGAACTTTGCTAAGTCAACTTTAAAGATTTGATATCCCAGATACTGCTCTATTAAATGCCACGTATTTTAGTTCAGTTTGTTCAGAACCCATCAGTTTAATCTCAGTTACATTGTACAGTGTTTTCTCCCCTATAAGACATGAAACACAGATTATTTAGAAATGTTTGAATATTTTTACACCATCTGAAAAGAAATTAAGAAGTAAATCCATGAATGATGAATATATATATATATATATATATATAACTTTGTTTTCACTATTTTAATCCAATTCCCCTAATTTCTTGTAATTAGGTGTTGGCTTGGACTGTGGAAACAATGTCAGTTCCTGGCCCCCGCCAAAGTCAATGGCAAATCATGCATTGATTTCAATAGGCCCAGGATTTCCCCTTGTGTGTTCAAAGAAATCCCTGGGCTTTCAAGTGCATCACTTTAGGCTACTTACTTCAAATCCAGAGTAAATGGATGTGGTAGCTGGCCCTAGAAACCTGTAAAGTTACACAGCATATACTTCCAGCTGTTCAATTTGATAGGTTCAAAATCATCCCAGATGTTCCATTTTTTTGTTCCTCAGTGGCAGCAACCCTATTTCAGAGCAATTCTTAGTGGATAAGTATCCACATGGAAAAATATATAGATGGTGCTAAGAGGACTCCAGATTTGTGAACTCAAAATGGAGGCTAAGGACTGAAATGGCATAGGGGCACCTACCCTCTCACCCTCAGAGGAGGTCATTTTTGCATAACAGCTAAAGCACAGCAGCAGATCTGCATGAGTAAGCTTACAATGGCATTGTCCCACCAGCCCTGTGAGCAGCCAGATTTATTCTCCAGATCTCCAGCACTTTTCTGTGTTAAGTGCTTATCTAGCCCCATTACCTACTACCCAAGTAGCTCTTAATCTTTGAATGTTTATCCTCACAATGTGCTTGTAAGCGAAGGAACTGCTATTGTAGCCAAGTTATAGATGAAGAACTGAGGAACTTGCCTGAGATCCCACAGCAAATCTGTGGCAGAGCAGGAAGTTGAGCCTAGATCTCTCAGTTCTCAGGCTAGGATGCTAACCATTGTACTATCCTTTCTCTTAGCCATGAAGAGATAATTTTGTAAGTATCTTGGCAAATGCATTGTACTGAAATGCTGCCATATGCCTTGTCATGAGAAATATTCATCTTCATTCCATTGGCTCTTCCCCAGATGGATGAGTGTCACTTAATAAGATAGTTACATCTGTGAATACAAAAATACGTTACTCAATCTGCATAAAACACCGATGGCAAGAAGAAATGCAGTGACCATTTGCATAGTGATAGCAGATCAAGTTAGCCATAACAGTTTTCACACAAAAAACTATGTAGTGAGACTTAACGTGAGTGTCTGAAAGTAGAATATTTATGTCTGAGAGTAAAGAAGGTGGTGAAAACATTTAATATCTTTTCTCAGGCTCAATGTTCCTATATATTTTAGATAACTTACTACTGAGGCACTCAAACATAGCTCATTCAGCATGCCACATAGATCTCCTGAATATGCCCAGTACCAAAGGCAGCAGTGCAAAAGCCTTGATCAGTGTAACAGCTCTACAGATTTTACCCAGAATGGAGACTGTATCAGCTATATGAAATCTGAGCCAGTCAAAAGGGGTGAACTTTGCTGGAGGGCAGTTTTGCCAAGAAGGAAGAAAGAAAAAGGGGCAATAAGTCTTAGTAGTATAAACTTTCTCACTGTAAGCACATTAACCCAGCACAGTGATTTAATATGCCAAAGAAATTAATCTGTGGAGTGTTTTGGCAGGTTTGTTTTGACTACAGCCATGACTATAGCCACCATATTAGTAGAGTCAACAGCTGGATTCTACACATATGAGAGAAAGAGAGAGACAGACAGACAGTGTTGGGAAGGGAGATGGCCACTTTGGGAAAGGAACATCCCTTGGAACAATCAATTCTTTAAGGGGGAAAAGAAAACATCCAAGGAAGAAATTCCAGAAGAGTGCATAACCCACACTTTGCTCTGTCCATCACAATCTAAGTGACGGCAAAGTTTCCCTGCCAGAACACTTCTGTTGGCTATGCTACACTGAACAACAGAATCAATACAGGGGTTAGAGAGGAGCCCAGTTATTTGAGAAGGGGACTGAAAGTCGGGTGTACTATTTTCAATTCTGCCAGTAAGAGTGAAGCTTCTTAACCTCTCTGTAGTTCTGTTTATTCATATGAAAACATATTAATATAATGAGACCTAATTAATGAGCCACCTCTGCACTCCTTAAAGAGTGCCTCTAATGCCTGTGACTGACCAGAATACATGAGGTGTCAAAGTGGTGTCACTAAAAGTCTGTTCACGTGTGTGCAAAAGTACAAACTAGGTTCTCTTCATTTAAGGTGCTCATCTCCATGAAAGAAGCCCATTAATCCATTATTTAAAACTGCTCCTCTTTCTAAAGTTTATATTATACCTGACTCCACATGACTGCATAGAGACAAAGGAAGGAACAAGGACCCACTATCTTTTCCCCATGCTTCACATACAATTTGACTTGCATTTCTGGATGCTTGATCAAGTGCAGGGTTTTGCACCATTTGGGAGCAGATAGACAGAGCAAGCAAAGAGTAGGCTGTCATGGCCAGAGACTGGGGGTAGGCTAGCTGCATGTAGGGGGATGTGGCGGGCCCCTCCTGCCTGCCCTCTTAAGTCCCAGGCTCCCTGGCCCAAGTCGACAATGCAGTTTATAGCTGGCCCTTTAAGCACGGCCAAGGCCCTCCGGCCTGAGTCCACAACACAGTTACAATTCAGTTTATAGCTGGCCCTTTAAGCAAGGCCAAGGCCCTCCAGCCTGAGTCCACCATGTAGTTCAGGGTTGTAGCGGGGACGCACCCCAGGTAGGGGGACCCGGGCCCTCCCTACTCCACCGGGACCCAGCCCTGGGCCCTGCGAGCGACCGGGTAACGGGTCACTCCCTCGGCGGGGCAATCCGGCCAAAATGCGCCGAGGTTCTTTGGGCAGGAGAAGCGGCTCCCACTCCTGCCCTGGGCCACTTCCTACCTGGATCCCCAGGGTTCCTTCCCCTGTACTTTCCCAGCTTGCTGCAAGCTCTGGGCCGGCATCCCCTCGGCAGGCAGTCCCTGGGTTGCACCAACTCGCCTCCGCATCCCTTCTGGCCTCTCCTGGAGTCCTCGGCAACAGCTGAGTGGGAGCTCTCTTCACCAGTCCTTCTCCTCCAGCTGTCTCCCCTGACTGAGTACTTCCCCAGGCTTTTATAGCACCGCTACAGCCCGGGCTTACTCGGTAGGGCTGTGGGGGAGGGGCCTCTGCAGCCAGGTAACCCTGGCTAGGCCCTGCAGGTTCAGTGCGGGGCTGCCTCGCCCCGTCACAGGGGAGCATGTCACATCTCGTAAAGGGGTGTCACGAATGGCTTATTCTTCCCCCGGTGCAACTGGGGCCCTTTGCACTTACTGTAGGCTGTGTGCAACTAGCACACTCTGGTTCTACATTATCCCAGGGAGAATTGGCATTATATTATTCAATATATCTTCACCAAGAGGCACCTTTGGGGCAGCAATGTGACACTTGTCTCATCTCTCTATTGATTAGATGGGGCTTACAGAGCATCTTAATGGAAATCAGGTGTAACAAGTGCCACAAGTGTATTCCCCTCAGCATGATAGCATACGTTTGGTCTTCTCCTAGTTTTTGCAGACATAATATCTTCAGGGGCACCAGATGGCTGAAATTCTTGGGGGCTGTGCTGCTCTAACTTAAGAGAGTTTTACAGTGCTGAGAGAAGCCTTAGGATAGCCTTTTATCTTTCACCCAATTTTGATGTTTCCTGCAACCTTCAAGTCAAAGGAGGCTGCACAGACGCCTTGAGACTGGGGACACCAGGAGGGGGGGTTACCCTGGATTTATACCATAACTGATCTCAGAACCTGATCTACAGTTTGCATCACAAATGAATTAAATATTCAAAGTGTGAACCATAAAATTAAGGTCAAATAGGCTACTAAAACATGCTAATTATCTCATCTGTTATTCATAATTATAACTTACCTTAAGTCATACCTCAGGCTTTAAAATTAATGTGATTTAATGAGTGTTCTACATTCTTGGTAAGTTTGAGGTGGGATTCTGCTTCTTAATGGGAACTTTAGTGGGAAAAGTTTCTTTTACCAAACAGGGTAAAGAAATACAAAAGAGGCAGGTGATCCAGCTCCCAGACACTATGGGTACTACAGCGTTATTTCAAAATATCTTATTTTGAAATAGTTAATTCAAAATAAGGTGTTTTAAAATAATGCATCTACACATGAAATGCATTTCAAAATAGCATTTTTCTATTTCAAAATAGCACATCCACACTGATTGGACGCTGAATCACATTTAAGGCCAACTGGAACCGGTTCCAGCAGGGAATCAGGTCAGTAGTTACTTTGTGTGGCTGCTGCCTGAGGCTTGTGCTTAAAGGGACCTCCCTGATCAGCCGGTCCTCAGCTTTCCCTGCTTGCTTGCCCATCTTCCTGAGGGACAGCAATGCATTTTTTTCTCTGTCTGTTTTGGTTGCCCTGACTTGGGACACCACAGCACTCGGCACTATGGAGCCAGAGCTGACCATGGGCACTCTGGTGCTCATTTTGGATGGTTTGCTGCAAGGCTGGCAGGAATTGCTGGAGGCTGCCTCGCAGCATGTGCTGCAGCCCAATCCCCAGGTCCTCTTCTGGACCATCCTGGGGGATAAGGAGGAGTAGCAGCAGCACCTGGATGCCAGTATGCCCCGCCACATCTGGACTCTGGACACCAACAGCGACTGGTGGGACCACATTGTCCTAATGTGTGCTGGGGAGAGCAACACTGAACCCAGAACTTCAGGATGAAGGACACCTTCCTCGAGTTCTGTGAGTGGATTGCCCCTGTTCTGCAGTGACAGGACATGCACATGTAGCCTGCCATTCCCCTCCACAAACGGTTGGCCATCGCCCTTTGGAAGTCTCCAAGCCGGTAACCTACCAATCTGTAGGAAACCAGTTTGGCGTGGGGAGATCCACCGTTGGTATGGCAGTCTCCAGCCACTGTACCTGGACAGGGGGCAAAGAGGGGATGGGCTGCCCCAGAGAAAAGGGGGGGAGGTGGTGTAAGTCCCCTCCTCAGGAGGGTTTGTTCTATCCCAGCCACAATACTGACTGCCTGTGGTAACCAGGATTGCAGGGGGGTTGCTCCTGGGGAGGGGGTGTGGAGCAGTGGTGGGGAAGGAGCACTGTCAGCCACCCTGGCACCCCAGTGACTCTTGGTTTTGTGTGTCCCTCTGCAGGTGGTCAAGGCCATCAATAGAGTGCTGCTCCACAGAGTCATCCATCTCACCGATGCGGATGCGGTCATCAAGGGCTTTGGCACCCTGAGCTTCCCCAACTGCAAGGGCAAGGAGCGATCAACGGGATACACATCCCCATCTGTGCCCCAGACCACCAGGCCTCCCTGTACATAAACTGGAAGGTATACTTCTCGGTCATCCTGCAGGCTGCGTCTGACCACTGGGGCCATTTCCTGGATATTAATGTGGGCTGGTCTGGCAAAAGCACACAACGTGCAAGTATACCACAACTCCTCCGTGTGCCAGAGGCTGCATGCTGGGACTTTCTTCCCTGACCACCACATCAGGGTCAGGGACTTGGACATGCCTGTGTGCCTGGTGGGGGATGCGGCCTACCCACTACAATCCTGGCTCATGATGTCCTACATGGGACACCTCAACTCCTCCCGGCAGGCCTTTAATTCCAGACTCAGCAGGGCCCGCATTGTGATGGAGGGTGCCTTCGGCCAGCTGAAGTCCCAATTTAGATGTGTCCTCACCCGCCTGGACCTCTCTAAGAGGAATATTCCACATGTGGTGGCAGCATGCTGTGTGCTGCACAATTTGTGCAAAAGGGAGGGGTAGGCTTTTACTGCCAGGCTGGATAGCAGAAGCTGACCACTTGGCTGGCCTGTACACACAGCCCCACACGGCTTCCAGCCAGGAGGCCCAGCGGGGGGCTGTCGGTATCTGTGAGGCCCTGTGGGTGAGTTTCCAGATGGAGGAGGAGTGAAGTATCCCTGGCATGCCCCACTAGGGCCTTGTGCCTTATTCCACCCTCATGGCCCTTCACTTGCCCCTCCTTAACCCCACTTCCTGATGTGTGTTGCTGTGTAGACATATCCTATGTGATTAAACTGAATTGTTAAAAAAGGAAGTCTCTTCTGTGCCTATTCTACATCCTGTTTGATAAGCCAGATTTCAGTTTGTACTTGACACCTGAACTCAACCCCTAACATTTTGTGGAAGAAAATAATGAAGATAAACTGCTGAATAGGTTGTATTCATTACACATTTTATATTAACCAGGTCACAGTTCAAGACCACCCAATGGTGAACTGCTGCTCCTTCACCGATCCAAACATTATTACATTTGATGGGAGCTGAATATTTTTTTTACCTTAAAATCATTTGACTTGTTTGCTGTAGTTTTCAATTCCTGAGTGCAGCATTTGGTGTTCCATTAGAATACCCTCAAAGTGTTATAATAGTTTGTTATTAGTGATTGATACAGCACTTTGAAGAAAATTTACAGTTCTTTATCAAAAGTCTAAATTGCTGTTAAAAATATTATATTTATTTTGAAGCCAAATGTTTTTTTCAGATTTAGTAGTGTGTCAAAAACAAAGTATTAAATTCCACAACCTTAATTGAGCAAAACTCCCATTGACAACCATAGGAGTTTTACCTGACTCAAATTTTTGTTTTGATTAAGGCCTACAAAATTTGAATCAGATCCTTAGATCATCTCCCAGATTTCCAGTTTCTGCTGGTATTGGTCAAGGTGATAACTATATACCTTAACATCACAAGAGGCTCAGCAAGTCTGGTGTCCCATCTGCTGGACTCTATTGGTCCCAGTTTCAAATACTACATGCCTTGTAGGTTTCAGAATAGTCTAGTCAGGTCCCTGACTTTGAAAATGGGCCCCAATAGAAGAGATGACACATTTGATGGAACTCTTATGCCATATTACAGGTAGGAAGAGTAATTCAGGGAAGATATGCCAGGAGGAATTAAAAGCTAGGATGCATTCATATTTTACATGCTCATGGACATCTGGAAGTATCCAAACTATGAGCTATTAATTGAGTTTGGAAAATAAGGATACACTGTATATTTTCTGTGTTCACTGAAAACTTAATTCACTTTATTTCTTCACTATATTTTTCAAACACTGCAAAGCCCACATTCCTTTTCCAGCACTATGAGCCAGACACTCATGTAGAGTAAATTGAATGAGCTTTCTTGACTTCAATGGGGCAAGGGGTTTTACTGTTGAAGTTGTAAATACTGAGTAAGTTTAGGTCATCCCAGCACCATTCAAGCTTCCTAACAAATGTTTCCACTATCCCTCTGTTATTTTTCATGACAGATAATAGCCAAAAACAGCAATACCTTTACAACATAAAATAATTTCACTTTTGATCCCAATGAGACATGTTCTCCCAGTACACAACTCTGAGGTAGCCATAAGCCTATGAGAATACTATCATAGACTGGAAGTGCCTTCTCAGCTATCTAATACAACATTATATCAGAGAATGAGAGAGCCCACAAGACATTATATTTTATTCAGTAATCCATTAATTAAATTAATTAACAGCTGTGCATCCTCATGATTGATTGCAAGTAGGGATGTTTCTCAGAAATGTTACAAATAATAGATTTGATGTTACTGTTGGCAGCAGCAAGGAATGTCAGTATTTGGCAACCTCTCTATCAGAAAACATAATCTTGAAATGGAAAAGTCCCAGCAGCTCAGTTCATCCATCCTACCTACCATTCAGACACTGCAGGATTTCTTCCTTGTGGATCGTCACTAATGCTTTATACAGTCTAGTTTTAAATGAGCCAAGTAATGGGGCTTCTGCCAGCTCTCTCAGGAGATTTATTCCACAGACAATACATCACACATTCAGGAACTTCTTAATATTCAGCCAAGCTTCCTACTCTTAATTTTACCATCCCATCACTCCTAGTTATATTCTCTTCTAGTATTGTAAATAATTCCTCTCTTTCAAATATTAGCATGCTCCCCTTTGCCCTATTCATCATCCGTTAACTAAGCACTCTATCTATACATTACACGGTGTTAATCTTTCAAACTCTAATTTATGTGGTGAACTAGTGTTACAGTTACACTGCCTCTAAGGAACAACAGCAATCCTTGTTTGTACTTTACTAGAGGCCTACAGCTGACAGATAAATTTTGTGGCAAGCTTATGGGCCCAATCATCCCCTTATGTTCATAAACAGGATATGTGAGAAAAAGTTGTTTTTGAAAGGAGATGTGCCTTTTGCATGGCAAGGGACCCTGCAGAGAGAGGGCACAGAAAGATTGGGGGGTAGGGAAATCCAAGCAGAATCCACAAACATGCACTACAATACTAATACGTGATCAAAAGGGGGCCTGAGTATGGTTGCAGAAAGGAATACATGCTGCTCAGTGTGGAAATAGGAGGGGAAAAAACCTAACAGAAGCCAATAACAAAAACATTCTGAGTGAAACAGCAGAAGGAACTACCATGATTCTAAGCACTCAGACACCAGGAACAGGGGGGCAAGAATGTTACACTGGAGGTACAGCAGGAAATGAGATGCTTGAAGTTGTCACACAGAACCAATGTGAATACACATTAGCAAGCCAATGACCGATAAAAAGGATGGCAGTAGATGGACAATTTAAAATACAATCAAGTCTTCCCCAGGTATCAGACCTGTGAAGCTCTATCACCCAAAGAGATACATTCTTCCTATTCTTGTACATGGAACCACATCAGCCTAAGACAGCTGTGGGCAATAATATTTGATGGGGGGGGGGTGCATTCCAATATTTTGGTAAGGGATCAAGGGCCACACTTATATGAACAGGTTGCAGGGTCTGGGACGAAGGTTAGGTGCAGAAGGGAGCTCGTGGGTGAAGATCTAAGAGGCAGGTTAGGTGAAGGAGGAAGTTGTGATCTGGGACAGCGACTTAGAGTGCAGAGTCCGGGAGGAGGTATGGGTGCAGGAGACGATTTTCGTCTTAGGGAGGGCTGTAGTAGGGGGTTGTGATCTGGGAGAAGGTGGTACAGAGGGTTTGGGTGATGACCTGGGGCAGAAGGAAGAATGGCCTGGGGCAGGGAGTTGGGGAGATGGAGAACCTGGGGAGAGGCAAGGCCTGGTCAGGAGGCACTTACCTAGGTGGATCCTGATCAGCAACCCTGCAGGATCCAAATGGCTGCTCCAAATGGCTGGCTGCTTCCTGTAGCTCTCTGCTACAGGTGCCTGGAGGAGAGGGATGCTTTGCACACTGCCTTCACCTCCCAGAAAAATCTTGCCTAGTTGATACAGTTGATGGTGGCAGAATGCAAAGCCACATCCCCTCCTCAGTGCCCAGAACAGAGAGCCACAGGGAGCAGCTAGATGCTTAAAGCTGCATGGGGCTGCTCTGAGGCAGCTGGCTGCTCTGAGCCTGAGGGTTCTGGTGGGGTGGCCCACAGGCCAGATCCAGAGGCTTTGTGGGCTGGATCTTACTCACTCCTGACCTAAAGATAGGGCAGCAAATTCCATTGGCCCAGCACCTTCCAAGGAATGCTGTTGTTGAAGAAGGGTGGTCCGCTGAAATGTTGTGGTGGACACCATCAAGACACTCTGAGGGACTGAGACCTACAAGGGAGGCAAGGAGCCAGATATAGGCAACTTTTTCCAGTGATCAGTGAGATTTTCCTCCACATTTTTTTATATTTTCCTTTTTCCCACCAGAAAAAGTTGGGGGAAGTAAAAAAGGGGAAGAAGTAGAGGAAAACCAGATGCAAAGGCAACAATTAGCATGTTTTGATTCCAGAAAGCAAAAGAAAAATTCATTGAAATGAAAAGATTCTTTTTACATTTTTGGGTGAAAATAATTTTTTTGAATGTATCAATTAGAACACTGAAATACATTGTTTAAATGCACACTTTTCCCCATGGGAAATGCCAATTTTGACTAAATGCATTTTCCATAGAGAAAATTTTAATAAAAAATGTGATCAGATCTAAGAGATTATTATTTGACTTTTTCATTTCTTATTAAAATAAAATTCTAATGAGTAACAACCGCTCAGCATCCTGTAGTCTGGATACTTCATGCACATTACATCTGGGTCCACATAATGTGGAGTAATTAATAAAAGAATTAAATTGCCTACCTTATTTTAGGAACAATAGTTTGCCTCTTCTGTTTGCCTACCTCAAGGAATAACATGAAAACAGTTTTGCATGTCCTTTCATTAATACATTTCTATAAAAAACATCAGCTGAATAGTTTTTGTATTCTTTTGACCAAAGGAGAAACTAATGGGGGCAGGGAGTGTCATATTTTACAGTACAACAGTTTGAATGTGTTGATTCATAAAAGTGCAATGACATTAATTATACTGGCTAAAGCTCTGAAAGTGCACTCCCTTTTATAGCAAAACGCCTTTTAAATGAAAAAAATTTGCAAGCTTGGCAAAGAGAAAGTATAGGCTTCATTATAAGTTATGATGCATTATAAATATAAATGCCTTTCACATCCTAAATTGTAGATTCTTAAAAGTGAATTATCAGTTTCAAGTTAAGTATTAAGGTAACTCTTGTGTGGCAATATCTAACACACCTAAGACTGCTTGCTTGGTAATTTATAGATAATTAGTGTTATTTTTCATTTATCCTTATGAAGGAAAATGTTGAAATTTCTGGATTATGTACATTAATTCCATGTATCAGTACTCTATAGTTTGAAATTCATCACTTCCTGAACAGAATAACTGCTCTTATGTAAGAGGTGAGTGTAAAGGTATATGCACGAAGGTGAAGGGAATGGAATTTGCCTCTCCAACCTACAGGTAAGTCACCAGGATAAGAACGCAACATTTCTATGGCTGCTATTTCATCCCAAACACTCCTTGGTCCGTTTACACAGTTTCACCTAAGCATGTATCCAGTGGTTCTTAAGTCTGCCCCCAGCTGTCTCCTTCATAATGAGCAGAGACATTTTACACATTCCCTAAGTAGCTGCATCATGATGGCCTGTCTTTCTTTGGATTAATTTTATCCTGCAACATATAAAGCCCAGTCTGCCAGAAAAAAATCCTTGTACTGATGCCCATAAGTTAAGGAAAGACATAAATCTTGACTCTGTGGAAAACCAACTTGTTGCAAATGCATGTTTAAAACCAAAAAGCCTTCTATGATCTAGGGATGTAAGTGACTAGTTGACTATCCGATAAGCATATCTATCCAATAGTGACCCGACTAATCACTCCGCCCCCCTTGCTGCCTCTAAAGGCAGCAAGGTGGGGGGCAGAAGGAGCCCAGTACCATCTCTGTGCAGGGGCAGGGGGCAGGGGTGTAGTCCCCGTTCATGCTGGTTCCCACTACTGTGCTTCAGTCTTTGAAATATTACAAGAGCCCTATAGGGCTCTTGTACATTTCAAAGGTGGAAGTGCTGCAGTGAGAACATGGAGCCAGTGGGGACTGCTTGAGTGAGAGGCAACAAGGGGGGAACAGGAGCTGGTGCTGGGGGGAGCCATCTTAAAAGCTAGTTCCCCTTCACCAGTACTATTTCCAGGGTGGCAGCCAGGGCTGGCTGTGGGCAGGGGCTGCTCCGGCAGCAGCCTCTGTTCACAGTAGCCAGCCTTGCCCACTGCAAATAGAGGCCACTCTGGTACCAGCCCCTGTTTGTGGTGGACAGGGCTGTCTACTGTGAACAGGGATTGTTGGATTCAGTGCAAGCCTGGACACGATGGAAGTGAACAAAGAGGTTTCAACTTCACCTTAACGTAAACCTATTTGAAAAGGGGCATGTTAAGATGAACTATGAATCTTTTAGTTAGTACCTCCTTTGTGTACACTGCAGTTATAGTTAAGCTCTATAGTGCACAGAGGCCTAAACTGGAGATCAATGTAGACAAGCCAAGAGTTTGGTTTTTTTTTCAAAGGTCCCAGACACCAGTAGTGTGCACTAGAGTCACTGATTAAACCTTGGGATGGAGTACCTATCTTACAAAAACATGGATGAAGTGATGGGTATATTCAGTTTTTCATATGCCAGTTTTAAGGGTGTGGAAACATTAAAACATTAGGATCTTGACAGATCTTCCTAAGCACACTGACCTCTTCGTACAGGAAAAGCCTAAGATAATACCTCTATTCATCTATTCAGTGGTGCCAGTTATTACCAACTAATTTAGGATTGGTGGAATTAGCTTTTTATCAGCAAATGCTGATCAGTTTAACTTTACACTCTTCAACCATCAAAAAATATTTCCATTGATAATAATTGAAATTCACAGGTAGGCAGAATAACAATAAATTCTGCTTGAAAACTCATTAAGAATAACTTTTATTTAAAAATATTTATTTTGTATATTTTGACATGTGAATTCTATTTTCACAGATATAAAACTTTATCATTTTGGATCTCAACAACTATTATAATTAAATTATTTTCTGGTCTATCCATAATTTCCCATAATTGTAAACATTTAAATAGTTAAACATTGATAATAGACATAAAAATAAAACAATAAAAACAAAATTCCACCAAGGCTAACTATCCTGGACATGGCATTATCTATCCAAGTTGGGATGTGCAGTCAGATGCCATTAGTGAATCACAATTCATTGTTCTGATCCACTCTATTCAGTCTACTTTATCTTTGCATTCAGATGTCTCATAACTGGACCTATAATTGACTCTGGTAATTCCAAGGATGTTAGTGATGTGAAACTAGGGATGAATTTGACCCAGGAGAGTCATTCAAACCAGCTGAGCCTTCTTTTTTTTATATAAAAATCTTGCTTACAAAACATAAAATATGGGTGTATTCTGTATCCCAAGAATATCCTTCACTTCCCTCTGACTAATACTTTGAAGGACAGAAACTAATATAAGACAGATAAGAACAGCAGCCCTACGAACATGTGAACAGGTTAATCATAAATGGGGCCTTTCAGTGGCTGATGTTTTGGGAGCAGTAGCAACAAAATACATTAAATGAGAAAATGGAAGAAGCAAGAGTGAGGAGAGCCTCATGGGAAAGGAGAATGAGTGCTGGCATGTCCTTGGGAGTGGGTGGTATAGCAATAGTGAAGTACAGCATTACAGCAGTGATGAGTGTGGTGAAGAGCGCTCGCTAGATAAATGTAGGGAGAAGTGTGGGGTTAAGGTTATTCTGACTTAAGCTTGCCACATTAGTGGCAAACAAAAAAAGCAAAAAGCTAAATCTTCTACTGTTTAGTAGTATTTAATTTTCCACTGCTGCTTATATGGCTGTCATTACATTTTTACGTATTTAGAATCAATTTTGCATTCAAGTAATTCAATGCCAGATTAAGGCTTCCATTTAAAAATGAAGACATTTTGCAAGTTTGACATTTTATGTGATCTATTGTATGACCTAAGTGAAGGACTCCCATTGACTTCAATCAGAATTGGATTTGGCTCTTATAGTCTATACACTTTAATATGAGTGACTAGTTCCATTTCTTTAAAAGATAGTTATATACCTGTGTTATGAGGATTTTATATATTTAAATGATAGACCAGGAGAGTTTAGATGTAGCCACTCCTATGCATGCCTACTTTTTCCATGACCACCCTTCTTCAAAATGCCTTCACATAAAAAAATAGGAAATTTTGGAAGATGTTTCTCAAAGTTTTCCATCACCCTGTCCTCCCCTTGGGGTTATATTCATGGGAGGCTGAGATTAAAAGAGAATATATGAAGTTTTTTTAATGCTCCCTTTAGTTTTAATCAGTAGTTTACCCAGTGGTTAAGTAGTATGCTCATGGTTAATGTACCTGATTAGAATATAGGATGAAACAAGCCCATCTATAGTGTTCTCACTGCAGACCACTTAGCTGAATTTTCAAGATGAAATAAAATCAATTTTTTTATGGAAATAAACAGCAAAACTCCATTTTCTTGCTTTATTCCAAATTCCATACATTGCTACAGAATTCATTTTAGAAAGACAAAAACTGGTTTATGAACAGTAACAAAAAATGCTGGATTTGGTGCCAAACCAAATACAGAAAAACCTATGTGCTTCTCTGTAAAGGAGGGTTGGGGGAGGTATTATAAAGGGAATAGGGCAGCTTTTGAGACAATACTTAAAATAATTTCTGATCTTTATTTTCATTGGTTATAACTAGTTAGAAAATTCCAACATGAAAAATAGTAATTATTTTCTATTAATTTTAGATTCCTAAAAATCTGTTTTTAAATCAAACATAGCTGTTTAAATAGAAGGTGCTAAATGCACTCATTACTTCCTAAAGGTAACTAGCAATTAATCCATTCAAAGAAATCCGTCAGCGATTTCTATAAAATGTATCACCACTGTTTCCTCCGGTCTCCAGAATAATATACGGGGTAACAGCAAGAAGTATTACAATGTGAAAAAGTATAGGCATTTGGATTTACAAGAATCTACTTTTAGGCCCTAATCATGCAGTTTTTACTCAAGCAAAATTCAGGCTGGTGTCTGTGGGAAATTTGCCAGAGTAACACTAGCAACTGCAGCATTAGTTCCACAGTGAATTCAGACAGACTGAAGTGCCCTTTGTAGCAGAACACAATGAAATTTCCAAATTACTCCACACATTGCAGTGTGCCAATTGCAAATCCAGTTATAATGAAACTTATGCTTAGAGTGGAGTTGTTCTAACAGGGAGGAATGATTTTCATTTTAACAAGGTTCCAGGAGAGTCCTAATTTTTCATATGAAATGTTCACCTAGCCCCAGTCAGTCTTGTAAAAGTTAGTGATTAGTCATAGAAGCTGTTGTTAGAGCCCTGATTTTGCTGTGAAGAATACCATGCTGTACAGCATCCAGTTACAACCAGAACTTATTTATGAAGTTCTGGAGGCAGGGATTATTTCCCATTTGCTTTTCTCAAATGTTTATCTTTTTTTATCCATGCCTGTTGCCATAGCAGCAGTTCTTAGACAGCTAACAGCTCTCACATGAATTCTTATCCATTTCCAGCTAATAACTTCAGTGGTATTACCTCGTGTATGGTGCTGAATATATGCATCCCCATGTGTTAATTTCCTTCTCCAAGGCCCACCATCATGCTGGCCTAATTAAAGAGCAAGGCTGTTGAAATACAAACACACAGTCATGGTAAGTGCTCATCCTGGGTCTGAAAATCCTGGTTTTGTTTGTTTGTTGTTGCTGTGTTATGAGAATTACAAAATTGGAGCCTTTCTTTTGTGCAAAAGCCTGGCCTGTGTGTTTGAGATCCATGTATGACAGTGGGACAGTGGAAGCGGCCAATCTGCCATTGCCTGCAGCTGCAGAATAGTACAGGGGGATAATATCATCATGCTAGACATGTGTAATGGTCATTTTCAGGAAACCAGACCTCAGCTGTCCATTAAGCATTGGAGCAACACCACAATGTGTGAAAAGCATGAAGTACTATGGAGAGGGGGAAATTACTGTAGGTGGAATTTTGATTTATTTTTTTCCTAAATGCTGCTTTCACTTAACTACATATTCTGAATTTATAACTAACTACTGCACTTACACCCATCGCTATTAGAGTGCTTACAGTGAAAGTTATGGTTACTCGGGAAAAAGACAGAAGGAAAGTGTTGATTAATGTGTTAATTTAATCAAGCATAAAATAAAACATGAAACAAACAAGAGTGGATGGGTGTTAGTCATAAACATATCCAAGACTTTGTTGTTGTTTGTATTATGGTAGTGTCTAGCAGTCTCAGGGGCACCCACAATGCTAGGCACTGTACAATTACATAATACAAAACAGCCCTGAAAAATGTATGTATGATTTAAGTAAAAGAGCACAAAATGAAGATGGTTCTGCAGCACACCTATTTGAGTACAAATTACTTATTTAGAAAGCACTACTGTGCTTCACAATCTGCACTTTGTATCGCTCATCTACACTGAAGATCTCTAGTACAGGTGTTCCGTGAAATCAATGGACTAGTGCAGACTGCACTAGAAAGCTGCAATGAGGCGCACAGTGGAGATCCAAGCTGGAAATTGTCCTAAAATTTCAAGATTTATGATCAGAAAATATTCTGGGTAAGAAAACAGTCATAAGAGTCAAAACAATGTTGGGGTTGGGTGGGGTTTAATTAAAACTGTTTTGAATAGCTTGGAAAATGAAACATTTCATTTCTCTCACTTTCATATCACTGAAGTCAGTGGAAGTTCTACCAGGGTATGTCTACACTACAGCGTGATTTCGAAATATCTTATTTCGAAATAGTTAATTCAAAATAGCTTATTTTGAAATAATGTGTCTACACATAAAATGTATTTTGAAATAGCGTTTTGCTATTTCGAAATTGCACGTCCACACTGATTGGATGCTGAATCGCATTTAAGGCCAGCTGAAACTGGTTCTGGCAGGGCATCAGGTCAGTAGTTGCTTTGTGTGGCTGCTGTCTGAGGCTATCTTAGGCTTGTGCTTAAAGGGATCCTCCTGGACATCCGGTTCTCAGTTTGCCTACCTCATTGAGGGACAGCAAAGCATTTTTCTCTCTGCCTGCTGCGTTGCCCTCATTCGGGACACCACAGCACTTGGCACCATGGAGTCAGAGCCGCCCCTAGGCACTCTGGTGTTTCTTTTGGATCTTTTGCTGCAAGCCTGGCAGAAAGTGCTGTAGACTGCCTGGCACTATCTGCAGCAGCCCAACCCACAGGTCCTATTCCGGATCCCCCTGGGGGCCATGGAGGAGCAGCGGCTAGATGCCAGTGTGCCCCGCCACATCTGGCGCCGGGACACCAGCAGTGACTGGTGGGACCATGTTGTCCTTGAGCGCTGGGGAGACCAACAGTGGACCCAGAACTTCAAGATGAAGGATACCTTCCTCGAGCTCTGTGAGTGGCTGGACTCTGCTCTGCGTTGACGGGACACGCACATGAGGCCCGCCATTCCCCTCCAGAAGCATGTGGCCATTGCCCTATGGAAGTTCTCCATGCCAGATAGCTACTGATCTGTCAGCAACCAGTTTGGCATGGAGAAATCCATCGTCAGAGCAGTGCTCATCCAAGAATGGCAGTCTCCGGCCATTGTGCCACGGGAGGGGGGGGCAAGGACTGGATGGGTTGCCCCAGGGAAAAGTGGGGGAAGGAGGTGCAAGTCCCCTCCATGGGAGGGTTTGTTCTGTCCCAGCTGCACTTCAGACTGCCCACAGTAGCCAGGATTGGGGGGGAGGGAAGCAGGAGGGGTGTTCCTAGGGAGTAGGGGCGTGGGGCGGTGATGGGGAAGGAACACTCTCGGCCATCCTGGCACACCAGTGGCTTTCGGTTTTGTGTGTTCTTCTGCAGGTGGTCAAGGCCATCAACAGAGTGCTGCTCCACAGAGTCATCTGCCTCACGGATTTGGACGTGGTCATCGAGGGCTTTGGCGCCCTGGGCCTCCTCAACTGCGGGGGGGGCAATCAACAGGATGCAGATCCCCATCCGTGCCCTGGAACGCCAGGCCTCCCTCTATATTAACTGGAAAGGGTACTTGTCAGTCATCCTGCAGGCCGTGTCTGATGACCAGGGCCACTTCCTGGACATCAGCGTGGGCTGGTCTGGCAAAGCACACAACGCGCGGGTGTACTGCAACTCCTCTGTGTGCCAGAGTGTGCACGCCAGGACCATCTTCCCCAACCGCCACATCAGGGTCAGTGATGTAAACATGCCTGTCTGCCTGGTGGGGGATGCAGCCTACCCACTACAATCCTGGCTCATGAAGCCCTACACGGGACATCTCACTCCCTCCTGGCAAGCCTTTAATACCAGGCTCAGCAGGTCTTCATTGTGGTGGAGGGGGCCTTCAGCCGGCTGAAAGCCCAATTTAGATGCATCCTCACCCGCCTGGACCTCTTTGAGAGGAATATTCCACATGAGGTAGCAGCGTGCTGTGTGCTGCACAATTTGTGTGAGTGGAAGGGGGAGACTTTCCTGCCAGGCTGGATGACAGAGGCCAACCACTTGGCTGGCCTGTATGCAGAGCCCCACACGGCTGCCAGCCAGGAGGCCACTGGGGGACTACCAGTATCCGAGAGGCCCTTCAGGAGAGCTTCCAGACAGAAGAGGAGTGAAGTCTCCCTGGCGTGCTCCACTGGGGCCTTACGCCTTATTCCACTCTCACATCCTTCCACTTTCCCCTCCCTAACCCCCCTTCGTGATGTCAAATAAAAACACATGTGCTGCCAAAAAAACCCTTGGTTTATTTACCATAACTGGGGTGGGCAGGGATGAGGGTGGGAGAGAGGAGGGGGAAACCTGGGAGAAGAGAGTTGGAAGGGGGAGGCAAGGGGAGGATTGGGGAGGATACCGCTCAGGGTTGGGGGTCTTGCTGGCCTACCTGCCTCCCAGCACTGTGGGTACACGGGCCTCGGCATCCCCGGGGGGGAGCAGGAGTCGGAGGACAAGCGATAGGTGGAGTGGCAACAGGCAGCAATCTCTTCTCCATGGTCTTCAGTTGGTTCTGGATGGCACGGTCCTGGTCACGCAGCTCCTGCAAGCTGTCCCACTGCAGCTGGAGGTCTTCTTGCACCCAGTGCTCCTGGCTGTGGACCTGCCTTTCCACTAACCCCAGGTGCTGCCGCTGGTATCCCTCCTGGTTCTGGGTGTGCCTGCTGGTCCGGGTCCTGGGCAGGGTGCTGCGCACTGCACTCCGAGCTGGTGCAGCTGTGGAGAAACCAGACAGGTGGTCAGTTCTCTCTGGGGACACAGTGGGAGAAGCCCAGCTCACCTCTTTAAGGTGAGAACAGCAAGTCTCCGCACCATCATGTCCTGCTCTCCCAAGGAGTGTGAGCTGGCCCGGGATTGTACCCATGCCCCTGTGCTGTATATAGTGTGGCTGTGGGAGGGGGGGGAGAAGAAGGATGTGGCCTGCCTCTGCGTAGAGGGGGCTTTTGGAGGGAGGGCATTGTGCAGTGTCCCTCCCCAGGATTCAGAGCATGAGAAATGGTCAGAGGTAAACAGGATGAGGTTTAATAAAGAGAAATGCAAAGTGCTCCACTTAGGAAGGAACAATCAGTTCCATACATACAAGATGGGAAGCGACTGTCTAGGAAGGAGCATGGCAGAAAGGGATCTAGGGGTCATAGTGGACCACAAGTTGAATATGAGTCAACAGTGTGATGCTGTTGCAAAAAAAGCAAATATGATTCTAGGTTGTATCAACAAGTGTGTTGTAAGCAAAACTCGTGAAGTCCTTCTGCCGCTCTACTCTGCACTAGTTAGGCCTCAGCTGGAGTACTGTGTCCAGTTCTGGGTGCCACATTTCAAGAAAGATGTGGAGAAATTGGAAAGGGTACAGAGAAGAGCGACAAGAATGATTAAAGGTTTATAGAACATGACCTATGAAGCCAGGCTTCATGAACTGGGCTTGTTTAGTTTGGAAAAAAGAAGATTAAGGGGGGACATGATAGCAGTTTTCAAATATCTAAAAGGGTATCACAAGGAGGAAGGAGAAAATTTGTTCCTCTTGGTTTCTGAGGACAGGACAAGGAGTAATGGGCTTAAAGTGCAGCAGGGGAGGTTTCGATTGGACATTAGGAAAAAATTCCTAACTGTCAGGGTGGTCAAATATTGGAATAAATTGCCAAGGGAGGTGGTGGAAACTCCCTCTCTGGAGATATTTAAGAACAGGTTAGATAGACATCTGTCAGGGATGGTGTAGATGGAGCTTAGTCCTGCCTTGAGGGCGGGGGGCTGGACTCGACGACCTCTCGAGGTCCCTTCCAGTCCTATTATTCTATGATTCTATGTGCCTTCATACATACATGTGTGTGGGTAACAGGCCAGGGCCCCTGCATGGCAGCCAGCCAGGGCCACATGCCACGGCTGGTATGACACATGCACAGGTTGCTGCATGATCTGTGGTCAGCAAGGCCCACACATGCAGTCCCTGGGCTTCCCCCCCAGCCCTGCATAAGGGGACAGTGATGGCACTCACATGTTGAGGCCTCCCTGGCCTCGGAAGACAGCAGTGAAAGTGCTGGTGGTATACCTTGGGGGTTCAGGGTGAGTGCCACACTCCCTACAGCCTCCTGCAACTCCTGGATATTGTCCTCCTCCTCGTCCTCCTGCTCTGTGCCCTGGTCAGGGCCCTCTGCCCCAGGGTCAATGACCACCTGGGGGGAACAGACCATCCAGCCCCTCAAGATGTGGTCCAGGGCCTCAAAATAGGGGAAGGGGTCTCGGTCTGTCCCTGGTTGGGAGCGGCCCCCTGTGGCCCTGGCATAGGCCTGCCTCAGCTACTCTATCTTCAGATGCACCTGCTCCTGGATGCGCATGTGGCCTTTGGTGGACAGGCTGTCAGCCATCCGTCTGTAGATGGCAGTGTTCCTGTGTCTAGTGCGGATATCATGGACATTGGAGGATACCCCCCCAAACCTCAATAAGGTCCATGATCTCTAACTGGACCAGGAAGGTGCTCGCCTTTTGTGGCCCCTGGCAGGCTCCTGGGCCCTGCCAGACTGCTCCTGGGGAGCAGTGGAGGGCTGGCTGGCATTGGCTGGCTCGCTAATACTGGCAACTGGGTCAGGGGAAGTGCCTGCAGGCTCTGGGCTGGCAGACCTGGACATGGCACAGGCCCTGTAGCCAAACAGACTCTACCACTTTAAGGGCTCTGGGACTGGGGGGGTGGGTACAGAAGAGTTTTCCTGGTTTGGCCCAGAGTGGCCACCAGGGCATCCTGGGAAGGGCTGGAGGCCCCCTATTTTGAAATAAGTGTCTACACAGCGCTTATTTCGAATTGGCTATTTCAAATTTGACATTATTCCTCCTAGAATTAGGTTTAACTATTTCAAATTAAGCACCCTGCTATTTCGATTTTATTTCAAAAGCGGTTTGCCTGTATAGACGCTATTAAAATTAATTCAAAATAAGGGCTGTTATTTCAAATTAACTTTGCTGTGTAGACATACCCCCAGCGATTAGGGGTTTAGCAGAGTCTCAAATGAGCCAATCTGGGTGGTGGTTGTGTGGACAAATTTCTCTCAACATTTTCAACAGCAGTTACTGATTTTGAGTGCCCATCTTGAAGTGCATCGAGTTTCAGAGTTGCAACCTCAACTCCAATTGAAATCAATGGGGGTTGCAAGTTCCCAACACAACTGAGAAAAAAAAGGCCCGTGGTGTCTCATAGCTGAGCACCCTAAAACTGAGTTCCCTTCCCCAATCTCAGTGTCAGTCTTGAAATTACAAGTTAAATTAATCGTGCTTAGTTATTTTTGTGAGCAAAGTCCTAATTTATATTCAGGTATTCAAGCCAAGACGACAAATAAATTAGCCATTCTTTTATTTGCCTGAACCATCAAGTCACCAGCTCTCTTTACAAGATTCTTTAATGAGAAAATTTGTCTAGCTTAAAATAATATTTTTCTGTGTAAACCAGTCTTGGAGAATTCAACAGTTTTTAAGAGGGAAGAAAACTATTTTCCAGACTTGGCAATTTATCTAAAAGAAACAATTTCCCAGCAAAGCCACAGGGGTGGTCTTATTATGATGACAGCTTCAAAAATTAACTAGTAACTTGCAAATAGGAAGACTTCTGTGAATGTAATTATTTATTCAAAAAAGGAAGGCATTTGTGTGAGAGATCTTCAAGTCCAGTCCCCTGCCCTCATGGGGCAGTCTATATAATCCCTGAGAAATGTCTGTCTATCTAATCTGCTCTTAAATATCTCCAGTGATGGAGATCCCACAACCTCTCTAGGCAATTTATTCCTGTGTTTAACCACTCTGACAGTTAGGAAGTTTTTCCTAGGGTACGTTGTTTTACTTCAGAGGCTGGGCCAGCCAGATTCCGCTTTCAAGTTTGGAGGGTAACCAAAAAGACACCAGGACCAGGACCAGGACCAGGAGTACATCCTTTGCTGAATTGGAGTCCCCATCAACCCAAAGGGATGTTGTAAGCTTTCTCTTGCATTTTCTTTTCATATCACCTGTAATATGTAATAAACCTTGCATTTATTTGCATTAAGCAATTTGTGACTTCTTGGTTACCCTCCAAACTTGAGAGCAGAGTCTGGCTGGCCCAGCCTCTGAAGTAAGACATTCGTCTGCATTACATGGCTATTTTGGGATACTAGAGGTATTCGGAAATAGCTACCCCATGTCTACACAATCCGCCCATTATTTTGAAATATTTTTCAAAATAATGGGTGAGCTATTTCGCCATGCCAGTAGAGTGATAAGGGATGCACAAAATAGCATGTTATTTTGAAATAAGATACACAATTCGTATAGTGCAAATTGTGTCTCTTATTTTGAGTTTAGGGTGTTGTGTAGATGTACCTCTAATGTCCAACCTAAACCTCCCTTGCTGCATTTTAAGCCCATTGCTTCTTGCCCTATCATCAGAGGCCAAGGAGAACAATTTTTTACCCTCTGCCCTGTGACACCCTTTTAGATACCTGAAAACCACTATCATGTCCCTTGTTAGTTTTCTCTCTTAAAAACTAAACAAGGCCAAATCCTTCAGTCTTGCCTCATAGGTCATGTTTTCTAGATCTTTAATAATTTTTGTTGCTCTTCTCTAGATCTTCTCCAATTCTTGAAATATGATGCCCAGAACTGGACACAATACTGTCTAAGTGCCATTAAATGACCAGCAGCATAGACAACATCTTGCTTTATTTAATTTATTTATTTATTTGAGGAAACATTCTTTTTTTTACTGCAGAAGAAACTTGCTAATGGATTCAACAATTCACTGGGTATTTCTGCCTCTACAGATCATCTTCCTTTCTGGGCCATTTGTTCAAGCTGATGTAAATGCGTGGGGAATGAATTTAACAGGCAGGGCACCAAGCATTAATTTTAACACCACCAGAAGTTTGTGTGGCATTTTTGATGGAACCACCCATAATGTCTTCCCTAATACCAGCGGGAATCCTTTACTCTGACAGTAAACCAGAATAACATGCCAGAAGAAGACTTCATAGAGGAGTTGAGGTACAGAGCTAAAGGATTCTGGGCCTGAAAGTCACACTGTAACATTATTTAAAGGGGTTTCTATTCATTTACTTCATTAAATGGTCTTTTAATGACCTGAAAAAGAGTTTTGCCTAATCTATCAAAGGAAGGTTGGAGACCCATTATCACCACAAACACAATGATAGATTATTTTTAGTCTGTGCAGTACGCATAAGAATCTCTGTTACGGAGAGAGAAGTTTTATATTCACAAGAGATGCCATGTTAACGGCTGTGTTAAGATCCCACTCAGCTGTTAAAAAAAATGTAGTTCTCATCCACTCTGGAAAATGTAGATAACTGACAACAGGGATTAATTAAGTGTTTGGTATTTCCCTTGTTCTTTCACTCCTGAAAACTAATTACAATATGTGACTATACAATTATATATTACATTTTGACAAAGAGTGACAATAAATGTAGCATGCTAACACTTAATATCTATTCAGTTAAAGACAAAGGGACATTTGAAACTCTTACTTCTTAAGAGAGAGAGTCTGGAATATGGACTCTGACCCTTTTCCATATCACAGACTTCCACTGTACCATATTTTAATTCCCACGGCCAAACATAGCTTTATAGTTCTCAGTCCAGGTCTCTCTAAAATTGGAATGGAACCATTCTGCAGTGTTTGGTTTGTGATTAACAGTTTTCAGGACAGCTGCTATTACAAAATTTGGTCTAAAATGGAACAATATGATGAAGATCCCTGTTATTAAGAGGTCTACATCAGGAAAGTTATTGCAAGATAAACTGATGACATGAGATTGTCCCTATAGGGGCTGGAAAAATAGTTCATGAAATTTGGCATAGCTAATCTGAACCTAATCCAGATCCTGCATGCTGTCTGTGCACCCAGAACCCATCCCTAGTGTAACTAAAAAGACGTTAGAAGTATTGCATTTTAGGAAATGAACACATATCTAAATTTTCCACTTACATAAAATCAGCTGATGCCTTTAATCATTTGAGTATTTTGAGCAGTAATTGTGAAGAGCACATAAGAGACTCAAAGTTAGAGTCACTCTGCTTCTTTTATATTACTCCATAAAACAGTAGCTAAATTATATGGATTTAGTATGTTGGGGATTTCTCCATTTTTTTATGTAGATGTGACTACTGGGGGGGCGGGGGTGCTACTTAAGTGGAAGGAATGGTGGTTTCCTGACTACAAGAAGAGAGGGGAAATTGGGATTCCTGGCAAAAGCCATTCCCAAGCTTCCTCTTTTCTTCTGGGAATTTTCTTGGGTTGAAGCTCCAACATGAACCACTAGTTAGTCAAGTCTTTAAAACAGCATCCTTACCAAAAAGGGCTTTATTTTAATAGAAGTTCTATGACATGCAAAACCTATAGCAGAACCTGATTGGAGACCAACCAATGTGCTCTTTCCTTTTGTCTTCAAGAGTAATATTGAATAATTTTCAGTCAAAATGTTTTAAATGAAAATTTGGTTTCCACAAAATAGGTATATTCACTGAGAAAATGTTGAGTTTTGCCTCAATTTTCTGTCAGAAAAATTGCAATGAAACATTTAGTTTCATTTCAGGTAAACCCAAATAGAAAAACTTCATTGAGTTTTGATTTGACATTAATCTCTGTATGGCTATGTCTAGACCACAGAGCTTTTCTGGAATATCGGAGGTATCCCAGAAAAGCTTTGCCATGTCCAAGGAATGCGTCCACTTTTTCAGAACAGTTACCAAAAAAAGCGGGCGGGTTCTTTCGGCATGCCTGTATTCCTCTCTGAGGGTATGTCTACACTACCCCACTAGTTCGAACTAGGAGGGTAATGTAGGCATACCGCACTTGCAAATGAAGCCCGGGCTTCATTTGCAAGTGCGGTATGCCTACATTACCCTCCTAGTTCAAACTAGGAGGGTAGTGTAGACATACCCTCAGAGAGGAATAAAGGATGTTCTGAAAGAGGAGTTTTTTCTGAAATTTGGCCCTGTGTAGATGGGCCAAATTTTGGAAAAGAATCTTCTGGAAAAAAAAGCAGAAAAAGATACTCAAATTTTGAATCGTAATTTGCGTATCTTTTTCCGATAAAATTCTGCAGTCTAGACATAGCCTATCTGTTGGAGTTTGGGTGTCTCGTGCCTCCTTTCTCTCCTGGTCTTCCTGGCCAGACTACATCTCCCATAGTGAACCATGGTTCTATAATTCCTATGAGACTCTGAAGGGTTTCAGCCAAAGGGAGAGACCATGGTATATCATTAGACAGGTGGTTTTGTCCATCCCGAAGAATGCAGCATGAGACACCCAAACTATAATTTCTGTTAGACACCATAATGAATTTGGGGGAATACAGAGAATAATGTAGACAAACAAAAAAATATTTTATGCGAGTTTGACAAATCTTAATTAAACTAGTCAATTAGTCTGTCATAAGACAGGATTTTCAGGTCTCTCCTCCACGTTGGTCTTCTCTCCTGAGCCTCCAGTCTCTCACTCCATCTCTCTCTCTCTCTCCTCCTCCTCCTCCTGCCTTCCCCCCTCTCTCTCAGCTCTCTCTGCCTTCTGCCTCTCTCTCTGTCTCTCTCTTTCTCTTCTCCCCCTCCTGCCTCTCACTCTCCCTTTCTCTTCTCCTCCTTCCTCTCACTCTCTCTCTGCTCTCCTCTGTCTCTGTCGGGGATGCACCCCCTGGGCATGTACATCACCACCTTGCCCCCCTTTGCCTCCCGCCATGGCACTCGGCTGACTTCTGCACCACTCAGCCGGGCTGCCACATGGGAACAAGTGGCGCAAACGACCTCTCTCTCCCTTCTCCTCCTACTGCCTTGCCCTTTCTCTCTCTCTCTCAGCTCTCATCCACCTCTTGCTTCTCTCTCCTTCTCTCTCTCTTTCTCTTCTCCCCCTCCCACCTCTCATTCTGTGTTTCTCTTCTCCTCTTCCTGCTGCGTCTCTCTCACTCTTTCTCTCGCTGTCCTCCGCCTCCTCCATTCTCCTCTCTGTCTCTTCTGTGTCCGCTCCACTTTCTTCCTTTTGAATCCAGCGTCCTTTCCTGACGTCAGAGATACACATTCGTCCAGGCCCCACCCCTTGGATGTTCCCTCAGGGCAGCGCTTTTGCCTTCCACCGTGGTGCTTGGCTGACTTCTGCACCTCTCAGCCAGGCCGCCGCACAGGAGCAAGCGGCGCAAGTGGCCGTTTGGGCCTCATGCTGCATGTGGAGCATGGACCCCAAACAGCTGCTTGCACCACTTGCTCCCACATGGTGGCCTGGCTGAGCAGCGCAGAAGTCAGTCAAGCGCCATGGCGGGAGGCAACAGCACCGCCCAGAGGGAACAGCCAGCATTTCGGCATTACAGAATCACAGACATTGGGCTACTATATATATGATGTTTTTATTTGGGAACATCAGGATATTTTGCTATGATTGAAAATGTCGTAATGGAACATTTTGACATATCTGAATAAAAAATTCTGGAACTTTTCATTTGCATTACTCTTTCAATAGTTCAGCATTCCATCCTGATTCAGGATGAAATCAAATGTCAAAATTTCAGAATTTTCTTACTAGATGGAAATTCTATTTTTCTTTCAACTCTAGAAATAACTGGCTTTGAGTCTAAGATTTCTGTGAGGATCTCTAAAGGTTTTGCTGCATTAGTTGGTTTAGGTGTGATTACAATTCAGCTGATAATAGGACTCTTCCCTCTTAGCCAGCCACCTTCATGGAGAATGCTACCATGGAGCATAAGGGAAGATATCTGGCATGCATCCAGTTGGAGGTAAACGCTCTTGTTGCACTTTTCAAAAAATAGAAAGAGATCATTTTAACATTTTCTGACTAAAAAAATATATTCTATTGTCTTAGATAGTCTGAAAGTGAATGTTGAGTGCATAATGGCTGTTATATTTAGTAATTCAGTCACAGCAGTCACTCAATATCTAGATCAGTGTCATTAATTTGAAAAGCTCTAGGATTATGAAAACCTCAAATCAAATTGTGTTGTTGTATTTGCTCATTTCACAAAATATTCATTAAAATGCCAAACTCATATTTCATAGCTAGAAACGGACCTCTTGTGTAGCAGGATAATGGCTACTTTTTCACCTGTCACACTGATAACTTTGTAAAAACTTTAATTTTGCATAAAGTTTTGCATAATGATTGTATTGTAAGTACTGCTTTCCAAGGATGTACTGGATAAGATAACCCTACTTCAAAACAGAGCCAAACTCTTCTGAGGTCCCAGTATTTTGGTACCCTCTCTTTTTCATTTTCCTATCTTCTAGATTTAATCTGGGTTGAGAGGCAGAATTACCAAAATGCTTCAAAAAAATTTGTTTCATTGGTATTTCAAGTCTGACAAAAGTTTGGAGCAAGAACTATATTTTACTTAACTATAAAGCTTTGATACGATATAAACAACATCACAAGAAATTCAGTTCTAATGAGAATTCCAGCCAAACTTTAATTATGGTTTCTTATTCAAACAAACTCTGTAGGTGTACTCCCATCATTACTGCTGGACTAAATTAAGAAAAGAATGTAATTAGTTTTACCTGATGTGATGCCATATCTTTATGATCAATGAGATACAATTGAATGTGTGTCAATGACAGGAAAGTTCAAAAAAGTGCCTTTACATTATAATGATTGAAGCATACCATAAAATGTTTTTTAAAAGAATAACATTTTTAAAAAGGCAAAAATATTAATGCATTATATCAGAAGGGAGAGAGATGTTTAGTAATTAGAGCAGTGAGTGCTGAATTTATACAAAGGTTTAAAATGAACTTTTTTAACTAAATTCATCCTTAGTATAACTTCCCTAGCTTCAGTTGAGTTATATCAAAAATGTAAAACAAGACAAAATGCATTTTCTGAAATGTGTTCTTTAACTTTATAAACTGAAGTCACACATGTAGGCACTGATCCAGCAAAGCACTTAAGCACATGCTAGCAAATAGCCCTATTGCTTCCCAGGAACTGCACAGTGCCACTCAAGAAGGGGCATGCAAAGGTAGCTGGAAAACCACTGACACTATTCGCATGCTTAAAATAAAGAATATGCTAGAATGTTTTCCTGTATTGGGACTTGATATCCCCCCAGACTTCAGAAGAAAAAAGGTGGTTTAATACAATTAACCAGTTTGTTGAAAACTGTTTATTTCTCCCCTCTCTCCCCCACTCTCTTTTAAAATCAGAATTCCCAAAGCGAAGAGTTTATTTGACAAGTTTCCACCACTTTCTGAAGGGGAGAAAAGGAAACAGAGTTGTGGATGCCAAAAGAAGCACACACTATCTCTGCACTCTGTAAATACACCAAATGCTTTTCAGAGTCCTTTCCTACAATCTTTGGATTGTCATTATGAACATGTGGATTATACTTCTGCAATCCCATATCTAGATGTTACATCAGAATATGTCACTCACCTAGAAACAGAATCTACTTTAACAAGTGATGGTAAATTGTTAGCCAAGTCATTTGATCAAAGATATCTGGCTAAATCAGTCAAAAAGCAAGATAACCCCAATGGTAGATTAAAACTATAGGCACAAAAAGTTTCCCTGAAAAATAAAAAAGATAATTTTTTTAACTCAGTAAATCAGAAGTGGTAGATAGAGCAAAAAGGCAAGAAGACTATTATCGTTACTTACTTTCTTATCCATTTCAAAATGAGAGTAAAAAGGACTTAGAAAATTTTGTATTTCTCTCCAGAGGATTCCTTGAAGGGAATTCATCCCCAACTTCTGCCAACATGGCCAACTCCAAGTGGCCTAACCTCAACCAAAGCCTTGGCGATCTGTAAGCAGGTTCTTGCTAATACTACTAGTGGTTCCATATGTAAAGATATCCCAAGACAGCTGAGTGAGGCAATTTATAGGCACCTTTTAGATTGACAACTCAAGGATGACCTGGTGAGGGAAGGTGGGATGATATCATTTTTGGAAAATGAGTATGAAAGAAAAGTGCTAATGTAACCCACACACCTAGTGGGTGTAGTTCACTGTCCCATGTAGTGGCATTTAGACCACTTACTCCAAGAGGTAAGAACAAGTGAGGTCTACAGCCTACTCTAAGAGCCAGCTGGCTTTATAGGTCACACTATAGCAGCTCCTATATTAAGGTCCAGAGCTACCAGGTTCAAATCCCATCTGGTGGTGTGGTTACACTAGCAAACAGAACTAAGCTGCTTTATTCAGTGAACAAGTTACTTGTCAATCCCAAGGATACTCACAGCTGGCCCAAATTCTGCAATGGACAGTGCACAGAAGGGGGATGCCAATGCTTTGAAGACCACAATTCCTATGACTATACCATTGTGTTTTCTTATTCTGCCCATCTTCTTATGGCATTAGAGTTATTAGGTAATACATCTGCCCAGGATGTTTGCTCTTCAAACAGCTTTACAGTAAGATATTTGATGAATTAGTCATCAGTGGTTGTGACCTTGAAGGGCTGAACACAATATCTGGTTGGCTGGTCTTTCACTTTTTCGCCTCAGTAACATTTTTAAAATGGATTTTAGAAGCCCCTTAGGAAATGGGTTTTACAAAAGTGATTGTCTTTCCATATAATATATCACCTGCATGCTGACAAACACACTGGTGACAAAAATGAGGGTCCTGCTAACACTGTGGCCAATCTTCATGCTAACATTGCACAGTTGTCTCCTCTTTACCATCAGAAAGCAAAAATTGTAAATGAATTTTAAATGTTACAATAGTCCAAGCCAGGGGAAAAAATAAGCGATATTTGCAAAGCTAAATGATTGTGTAACTAGCTAAGGATCAGTTTTAACCTCAGATAGGTTCACAAGACTTATATAGATATTGCTTGGTGTTAACATGCATCTGTGGACATAGTCTGTCCCAAAGGTCCTAACTGTAGAAACCCTTAGGCACATACTTTGATTTCAGTACACTGAATAGCCCAGTGAAGTTTATTGCTTTGATTTTTTTTAACCACAGACTTCTCAGTGCAAATGGGGAACAGTGTGACTACATACAGTGCTTGAAGAAAAACATGTGCATAAATATTTGCAAGATAGAGGTATAAACTGGAAATATAAACTCTAATTCAACAGTTTGTTCAAGAACATGCTTACATTTAGGAATGAAAGTCTTAAACACATGAATAAGGATGAGAATACTCATGTGCTTCAAAATAAGCATGTATTTAAGTGTACTGACTTAATATAATACAAATCTTAGAACTTTTTTTGTTTGTGGTAATTCTGGGCTAACAATATTTACACAATACTTTATTAACCAGCTTTTGTTTGTTTAAACACCTTTTCAGTTATTAACCTAACTAATAAAATATTAGTAAATCATTTTTACGCACGTTTCGTGCACAATTTCACATCTTGTTCTATTTTGCTCAGCTTCCATCTATGTGGGGGAAATGTTTTGAACAGATTTTTTCCTATGGATAATATTCCAGAGGAGAGGAGAGGAGAGGAGAGGAGGAGAGGAGAGGAGAGGAGAGGAGAGAGAGAGGATTTTTAAAAGTCCTGTCTGTTTCTGATTCAGCAATGCTACCTATCCCACAATAAATGATGGTTGTGATTGTATATGGCTTCATTTGGCAATATTGCATTGACTGCTAACTTGTAACTCACTGGAGGAAAGAGCTTGAGATAGCACAGAATAACAGAAACTTAAAACAAGAATTCACATCAATTACTGCAAACACAAACTGATAGATAAATCTATGTATTTAAATATTTTATTTGTGGCTCAACAAACTCCAGTGGGTGTTTTCTCAATAACTCCTCCCCTTAGGGATGTTAGCTTATTACTATAATAAATTTAAGACACTACAAATCCTCCATTTGGCTTCCTGTTTCACATTGTTAATACAGAGATGCATAGTCCTGTTTTGTCCCTGCAGAGACAACCCTCCCAGCATCTCCCTCCTCCCTGCATGACACCTGTACTCACTCCTTGGTTAAGCTTGGCACGGTTGGCTGAGCTGTAACATCTTAAAGGACTAGTTCACAGGATGACAGTTTGGAAAGTGTGAATCTCATATCTGCTTTGGTTCTTGATATGCATTCATTATCCTAGGTACCAATTTAACATTCACATCCTCATCAATGTTGTTAAAAAAGACCATTTTCTAATACCACTTTCCCAGACACTTTTCTCACAATTTCATCACATTTCATTTAAAAAGCAACACATTGTAGCTCTTTCAGTTAAACGATGTGTACTTCATAAATTGCCTCTCAAAATTTCAGTGGGATATAGAATCCTTCTCAATGGTTGCCATCACAGTACCACAAAACACACTCCTGCATTCCTTCCAAAAGGTGGACTGAAGTGGGTGAAGGGATCCATACATTTGCATAAATGTAAGTAGGAACAGCCATACTGGGTCAGACAAATGGTCCATCTAGCCCAGCATCCTGTTTTCTGAAAGTGGTCAATGTCAGACTCTTTAGAGAGAACGAAAGAGAAAAATTATCAAGTGATCCAACCCTACTGAAACACAGTGGGAGACACCACCCTGGGTGCCTTCTGCTGGTCACTCTGGGAATTAGCTCTTCAGCCCTGGAGATCTCACTTCTGGCCGGTGTCTCACCTGCTGTTATCTGCTATTCTCTACCACTTGGTGTTAGGACCCACATCTCTCTCAGACTGTGGTTGTCCTTCCCCCTTGGGTCCTGCCCTACCACAGTTTCCCCACACTCTGGGGTCCTCCCACTCTGGGGATCCCCAATCCTCTATGCTCACCTTACCTCTGTGACCCTACTGCCAGTTAACCCCTGCTTCAGGGGCAAACTGCACTCTGAAATGGCCACTCATCACTAGCAAAGGGGTGGGGACATGCTGCCTTTGCTTACCCTGGCTGCTCCCCTACAGCCCTAGTACTCTCAAGCCTTGATTCAGGCACTGCACACTGGGGGCTTGCATGGCCAGAGCTTCTCCAACTCTGCCTGCCTTTCACCAGCCCTTCTCTAAATCGAGAAGCCTCTAGCTTCACTAGATCCCTCCTGCTCCACAGCAAAAGTGAGTCTGAGTGTTTCCTCCCCTCCAGGAACCTTTACATAAATCACCCTCAGCTGGGCCCTAATTGTCTAAGAGCTGCCACAGCCACTGGCTTCACAGCTCCATCCCTCTCCTAGGGCTAGATTTTAACCCTTAAAGGGCCAGTGAGGGGCAATCATTGCATCACACCCACTAAGAGCATTTGGTAGTCAGATGTTTAGGGACACCCAGAGCATAGAGTTGCTCCAATAATGGCTAATGAACCCATCCTCTAGAAACATACCTATTTTTTTTCAAACTCAGTTACTGTCTTGACATTCATAACATCTCCTGGCAATAAGTTTCATAGCCTGACTGCGTATTGTGTGAAGTAGTACATCCTTTTGTTTGTTTTAGGCCTGTTGCATATTAATTTCATTGAGTGACCCCTGATTCTTGTGCTATATGAAGAAGTAAACAATATTTGCTTATTCACTTCCACCAGATCACAATTTTATAGACCTCTATCATATCCCTCTTTAGTTATTTTGTTTCCAAGCGGAACAGACCTAGTCTTTTTAATCTCTTCTCATACAGAAGCTGTTCTATACCTCCCTTGTCATTTTTGTTTTGTTTCCTCTGCATTTTCCCAAATTTAACATATGACTTTGACATAAAGCTACCAGAACTGTACACAGTATTCAAGGTATGGTCATATTATGGATTTGTGTGGTGGTAGTATCTTATTTTCTGTCTCGTTATCTAGCCATTTCCTCATGGTTCCCAACATTATTAGATTTTTTGACTGCTGCTGCAAATTAAGTGGATATTTTCAGATAAATAACTACAGTGACTCCAAGATTTCTTTTTTTGAGCCATAACAGCTAATTTAGACACCATCATTTTGAGTGGATAGCTGAGATTAAGGGATTTTTCCAATGGGCATTATTTTACCTTTATCAACACTGAATTTCTGATGTTGTCTTTTACACAGGGTATGTCTACACTACAAAGTTAATTCGAACTAACAGACATTAGTTCAAATTAACTTTGATAGGCTACACAGGCAAACCGCTAGTTCGAATAAGAGCGCTTAATTAGAACTAGGTAAACCTCATTCTACGAGGACTAATGCCTAGTTCGAATTAAGTAGTTCAAATTAAGGGCTGTGTAGCCACTTAATTCGAACTAGTGGGAGGCTAGCCCTCCCCAGCTTTCCCTGGTGGCCACTCTGGGTGCCACCAGGGAAACTCGTCTGCTCCCCTCCTGGCCCCGGAGCCCTTAAAGGGGCACGGTCTGGCTACGGTGCCCATGCCAGGTGCAAGCCTGTGAGCACCCAGCCAGCAGACCCTGCACATGGCACAGCACGAACCAGCCACCCCCTGCCACCCAGCCCTCCGCCTCTTCCCGGGACCAGGCTGGCGGCTCCTGGGAGCCTGCCCAGGTCCGCAAGAGGCGGGCGCCCACCTGGTCTAGTGCGGAGATCATGGACCTCATCCGTGACCTCCGCACTAGGCACAGGAAAGTGGCCGTCTAGGGCAGGATAGCTGCCAGCCTGGCCACCCAGGACCAGGTTTGCATAAAAATCAGGGTGGTCCAGTGAGACCCCCGACCCTGAGCCCTGAGCTTAGAACAGCCATCTAGCCCAGTAGCCTGTCTGCCGACAGTGGCCAACACTAGGGACCCTGGAGGGGATGGACCGAAGACAATGACCAAACCAATTGTCTCGTGCCATCCATCTCCAGCCTTCCACAAACAGAGGCCAGGGACACCATTTCTACCCCCTGGCTAATACCACTACATGGACCCAACCTCCATGAATTTATCTAACTTCTCTTTAAACTCTGTTATAATTCTAGCCTTCACAGCCTCCTTCAGCAAGGAGTTCCACAGGTTGACTATTTGCTTTGTGAAGAAGAACTTTCTGTTATTAATTTGAAGCCTGCTACCCATTCATTTCATTTGGTGTCTTCTATTCCTTATAGTATGGGGACTAATGAAGAACTTTTCTGTATGCACCCTCTCCACACCAGTCATGCTTTTATAGACCTCAATCATATCTCCCCTCAGTCTCCTCTTTTCTAAGCTGAAAAGTCCCAGTCTCTTTAGTCTCTCTTCATATGGGACCTGTTCCCAACCCCTGATCATTTTAGTTGACCTCCCCTCTCCCACCCTCTCTCTTCCCCTCTCCTACCTCTTTTTCCCAGTCTCCCCGAGTTTTGTTCAATAAAGAGAGTTTCTATTTTTGAACACACTTGTCCTTTATTTTGTACATCAGGAAGGGGGGGCTAGAGAGGGGTAAGTGGAAGGAGGTGAGGGAGGAATGGGATACGAGCCCCCAATGGGGAGGACTGGGGTGGCTCTGTGGGCTCCTCGGGGTGGAATCTCTCCTGCAGTCCCCCGATTGACACGCCCCCCCAGATGGCAGCCTGCGGCAAGTGCAGCCGGGCTGATGGCCGAGTGCTGTGATGTGCCGAGTGTGGGCACTCAGGGCACTCCAAGCCAGGACTGCTTTGCAAGCGGGGAACCCTAAGAACTGTCTGTCCGGGCTGCGGGTCAGGACCCTTTAAGCACAGCCCTCAGCTAGCCTGAGACAGCAGCTCCACGCTCTAAGTCCTAATCTGATGCCCTGCCGGCACTGCTTCCGGCCATCCTTAACATTGGTTCAGGGTCCACTCAATGTGGACATGCTAGTTCGAATTAGCAAAATGCTAATTAGAACTAGGTTTTAGGTCTAGATGCACTAGTTCGAATTACCTTAGTTCGAATTAACTAATTCGAATTAAGTTAGTTCGAATTAGTGCTGTAGTGTAGACGTACCCTAACTTACTTGTCTCACTAACCCAGTTTTGTGAGATCACTTTGTATCTTTTCACAGTCAGCTTTTGATTTAACTATTTTGAGTTACTTTCTATCACTTGCAAGCTTTGTCATGTTTTACCATTTTTTCAGATAATTCATGAATATGATTGTATATCTCTGGGGGACCCCACAGATCCCTGGAGCAAACCTACTATTTACCTCTCTTCATTTTTAAAACGGACCATTTATTCCTACCATTTATTTTCTGCCTTTCTGATCAATGAGAGGACCTCCCGTCTTATTGTATGACTGCTTACTTTGCTTAAAAGACTTTGGAGAGGGGCATATCAGATGCTTTGCGAAAGTCTGAGTATACCATACAAAGTAGATCATCCATCTCCACAAGTTTGTTGACCTCCTTCTAACAAGTCTAATTGGTGAGACAATTTCCCATTACAGCAGCCATATTGACCCTTTCCCTAACAAATCACAATAATCTTCGTGTCTGATTAGAGTGCTTCCTTCTGCAGCTTCCTCCATTGTACAAAGAGCCTGGCTCATAAATATAAATATAAATTTAACTAACATTTATAAAGTGCTTTGTAATCAATGCACAACAGCAGTCATAGAAGAGCAAAGTACTACAAGATGAACCTCCCTGCTCTGGCACCCTTGGGACCTGACCAATTCATTTGCCAGACCAGGGAAGATCAATGCCTGCTCCTCTGCTCCCACTGTCTGGGGGCTCCAATCTTATGGCACAAAGATACAAAATGGTCAGTGATGGGGGACATTCTAGGGAAGATCCTTGCAACCAGCAGCAGAACCTTGCAGCCACTGGGCTGTGCTTCCGGCCTATGCTGCCCACTGCAAGGCTGTACTCAGCCACCAGGCTCCACAGATGTCCTGCCTTTCCCCCCCACAAGTGTCTTCCCATCCCCTCTTCTCCCCCTCCCTCCCTGAGCTTGAATACTATAAATCAGGTATTTGTGGCTCCGCAGAAGGTCTGGGAGGGCAGAGGAGTTGTCGAGCTTCAGAGCTATTCACTTTTCAGATGTTGGACAGACGCCAGATCACGAATCATGCCAGATGAAGGAAGTCTGGATTATAGAGGTTCATCTGGTGTTTTTATACATGAAATTCTCTGTAACATTTTATTGCAGACATCCATTTTTGGGTGCTTTATAGTTACACAACTTAGAGAGGCATCAAAATAGGTGAGAATCATATTAAAAAGGAGTAGACATTGCCAGAGTGAATGGCATATTTTTCTTTTTGAAAAAAGAAAAATCCCTAACAAACAAAGCCAAGCAGATGCAGCTGACCTGGGAAACCTTTAACATTTGCTTTTCCCATTTTCCACAATACCAATGAGATTATACATGATGCCTTCTTTGAAGCAGCAAGTCATCTCTTTGGACTTAAAGCAACAGTCACCCACAAAATATCAATATACCCAATCTACAAACATCTAATAGTTATTAACATTAATAGAAAAAAATGAATAAAAAGAAACAGGCACACAACAGAATCCTTCTGAGGTCAAACTATTAATTGCAAACAACTTATCTGAGACATTCAGCTTTTTGGGGGAGAAGGGGGGGCATTTATTAATTTCTTGCCAGCAGACTGATTTTAGACCCTGCTCATAGAATCCTTTTAAATGTTTTCATACATTAATACTTGTATTCATATGAAGAATTGTCCCCAAACAGGAATATTAACAAAAATCTGTTCTGCATGAATGTTTATGAATTACATATGAACAGGGATACAAACCTGACTGACTCAAGAGATGTTCCATATTTAAAAATCTGCTTGGCAGAATTCTGCATACTCCTAGCTAATCTTACAATCTAAAAACAAACCTTGTTGAAATCTTACTTTTAAAACTCTTTTTGACCAAAATAGTTTGGGTTTTTTGTTTTTTTGGTTTTTTTTAAATGGAAAAATCCACAGTGAATGTTCATTTTCTATTCATTTGTTATTTTCATTGAAATTCCTTTTTTAAAAAAATTATCTAAAAAAAAATCAGCTGAAGATGTGCAGTCTGGAGCTTCCAAAAGAAAAAACAAAAACAAACAAACAAAAAAACCAGAAAAAAGTTTAAAGACCTAAATAATAAAGGTTTTCAGCCAGTTTTTTTGATGAAAGAAGACATTTTCAATTTATCAATGAAAACCTTGAAGAAACATTTTGGCAAAAATGAAACCTTTTTTTTTCGCAGCAATAGAAAATCTCTTAAACATAACTCTAGTTATAGCAAGCAACCAGAATTGGTCATATAGCAAAGCTTGTGAAGCAGGTTACAGAAATCCTACTTGTTTTCATACACACAATTTTCTGAAACATTTAGCTTTAGCTTTGGGTCATAAATGTCTTCATTTATTCTCTTCCCACAAGTGATTTAAAGAACATGTTCACAAAGTCCCCTTGGGTTTTTTTCAGATATGGGATGAACAGAAGGAATATATGCCTTTCCTAACACTGAAACAGACTATGGAGCAATGGCTAATACTGTAGTTTGAAGTTTCACATAAAGGTAGTCCTTTTTGAGGACTAAAATCTTTGCTTGGTTTTAGGAAAGTACTATTGAAAATTACTTCTGAACATGTTTGGTGACTGTTGCTAAATTTTTACCAAAAATTATGATTAAGGGAACCTTAATTCTTGCATTTCCAAAAATTTGCATGCTTTGCAACTGTAATCATGTTTTTTCATGTACTTTTACTTGTTTGTAATATACACTTATTTCATTCTGTCTTAGTTCCACTGAACTTAGCGTAAAAAATTCCCAATTACAGTGAAACCTGTGTTATCCGGCACTCTGTTAACTGGCATTAACCCAGCAACAATACTGTCACATCTTCAGGTACACAGCCCTGGCTTGGCTTAACAATTTTTTATTTAAGAAGTACTAATCATCTTTAACTCAAAATAGAAATGTGAGACCAACTACAAAACTCCCAATATTAAAAACTTGAGTTTTGCTACTATTGTCCATTGGTTTTTCCTAGGTTGATGGGACCCTCAGATAACTGGAATTTTTAGATAACCAGAACTCCCTAATCCCCAAGCATGATGGATAACACAAGTTTTACTGTACTTCAATAACAAGACTTAGCTATGATTGTTATTAAAAGCAATGGGAGCAAGTTTGGGCCCAAAATTATCCACAACAAAAGTTGTTAAATCCTTTATTTAACTATTGCTATTTTCTTCAAATATAGCTAGTTTATTTTCAGGAAGATTTGCAGTTTGAAGGCATAGGAACAAACTGATTTTGAACTACAGGAAATAAAAGAAATATATTAATGTCAAAAATCAAAACAAGTTAATCATTTAATGACTTACCCTTTTTTCTGCCCTATACATTTGATTTTAAATGAATTAAGCTTCAGTATTTATAGGATTACTCTGAAGACAAAGAAGAAAATTTCTGCAAAATGGGAAACATGAGGTATTTGCAATGGAAGTTGGTGGAAACCTTAAATATGTGGACAGTACAATGTGATCATCTACTGTGAACTCCTCATTGACACAAGACTTCCTGGAATTAATTTCTGTTGTGTTGATTGATAAAGATAATAGTACTGACATAATATACTTGGACTTCTTTTAAGTGTTTGACTTGGTATCACCCAAAGTTCTGATTAAAAAAAGATGTAACATTAACAAGGCACACATTAAATGAAATAAATACTGGCTAATATGTACTTGGACATAGGAATTATCACTGAGCAAGTGTTTTTCTGATGGGGTCCTGCAGGGATTTGTTTTAGGTCACATGCTATTAATATTAATATTTCTGTCAATAACTTAAAAGAAAATTAAGTCATCACTGATAAATTTTGCAGATTTTCCAAAAATTAGAGGAGTGGTAGATAAAGAACAGGAAAGATCACACTAATACAGAGTAATTTATATCACTTGGCAAACAACATGCATTTTAATACAGCTAAATGTAAATTCATACATTTAGGAACGAAGAATGTAGATTATTCTAATAGGATGATGATTGATTCTATCGAGGATGCAGTAACTCTGAAAAAATGTGTAGGGTAGAGGTAGATAATCATCTGAATGTGATCTCTAACCAATACTGTGGCCAAAAGAGATAGTCATATTCTTTAGGTGCACAGTGGGAAATCTTGAAAAGTAGTAGAAAGGTTGTTTTACCTATGTATATAGCACTCGCATGACCACAGTTGAAATACTATGTCTAGTTTTGATTTCTACAGTTCATTCAAGAAGGATGTTGATAAATAGGAGCAGATTCAGAGAAAAGCCACAATAATGATTAAAAGGATTAGAAACCCTGCCTTACCCAGCAACAGAGGCAAGGAGCTCAGTCTATTTTAACAAAGAAAGTTAAGGAGTAAATTGATTACAGTATATAAGAAACTACATAGGCAACAAATATCTGATAATGGACTTTTCAATCTATTAGAGAAAGTTACCAATCCACTGACTGGAAGCTGAAGCTAGACACATTAAGACTTGCAAGAAGATGTACATTTTTAACAGTGAGAGTAATTAACCACTGGTATAATTTACCAAGAGTTTTAGTGGATTCTTCATCAATGACCATTTTAAAATCATGATTGGATGTTTGCTTTAAAAGAGATGCATCAGAATTTGTTTGGGGGAAGTTCTGCATTATACAGAAGAATAGACTAAATAATGAGTCAACCTCTTCTGGCATGGGAGTGAATGAACCTATGAAATTAACCTGTTTAGTGTAAACATGCCAAACAATGTTTTTGTATGAACTTTAACTTTTACAGTCCCTGACTTCATGATTTCATCTGGACTTGATTAACATTGCATTGACATAGGGTTTTATTTTATATTTAATGGGCAAAAATGTTAGGAGAAGGTTGTGTTTGGCATAAAACTAGACATTAAGGATTTGATTTTTATCAGTAAATGTCTGTGTGTGTAAGTTTCACTATGCACACACAAACTAATGAAAAAGTATTTCCATTGATAATAACTGAAATTTACAGATAGGCCAAATGAGCAAATGGTGCTTGAGAACTTATTAGAGTCTGATTTAATACTATTTACTTTGAATATTTTGACATGAGGCTGACAGATTTAATGATTATAAAGCTTTAGCTCTTTGAATCTCATCATCCATTGAATAACTGTCTGACCACCACCAAAAGTTTCTGCAACTGTGAAAATTTAAATTAAAAAACATGAAAATGTTGAAATTATTAAAAAAATAAAAATTGAATTTTGCCAAACCTAAATAAAATCAGTTCATAGAGAAGAGTGCTATAGTGTCACACAGTAAAGGGAGCAATTTAAACAGCAGTTCTGTGTTTGTTAAACAATAGCTAAAATATTATCTTCACTTCTGAGATCCAAGTAGCTCTCTTACTTTTTATCTCAACCTCTTCTAAGACATCAAGAGTGACCTTCTGGCCTCACTGAAGTCAATGGGAGTTTTGCAATAGAAAAAGGCCAAATCACACTTCAGAAGGGTCAAGGTTTCACACCAGAAAGCATACTGGTGGCAATGAATTAAAAATATCCAACACGCCAGTGAAGATGTATATGCTAATAGAAACAGTATCAACCAACTGACTTGAAGGTCAAGCATGCCTAATTCTAGCTTGTATGGGAAAACTTGTGCAGTCACCCATGGGCAAGGACAAACAACATAAGCCTCAGATTTCAATACACTCAGAGAATTAAAAATGGGGGCTTTCTGTAGGAGAAAGTACAAAGTTGCCTCGCATATGTTTTAAAAGGTACAATACCCAAGATACAATAAAGTGTGTTGATATTGAATGTAGAGAGTCCTCTTTGATGCTATTTAAAATCCACTCTCTGGAAGAAGTTACCAAAGGGTAAAAGAAACATGAAGAACGGAGCAGAAGGAGAGTCCTTGTTCTGAACATGTCTTTACCCAAAAGCTGCAGAACAAAGTATAATATAACATTCTCAAACCAGAGTCTCCAGGCATGCCTTAAAATTGTCACAACAGCAAAGAGAATACAGCCAGGAGCATGTCTGAAATGTCTTGCCTCCAACCCCTAGTGTCAGTAGATCACAATGTATTCTGACACTGGAAATGTACAACCCTGAAGAATACAGGGAAATAAGGTGTACATCTAACATTTGTATGGAATCAAAACACAGCCCAGAACATATTTCTAATAATTCAGCATTTAAGCATATTTGAATCTATGAGAGCTCAACGTTACTTGCAGATTTACTCTTCAGGTAATGCATGATATCAATAAGCAGCTGTCCAGGTGGCCAGAGTTGTAATTATCCTTAAATGAAAACTGCAATTTAGAGTTGAAAGGCACCTCTGAAATTTGGCAGTGTTCCAGAAGCTTAGACTTTCTTAATGCTGCTTCACATTTAATAAAAACTCCCAACACCTGTAGATAGTACTTAAAATGTCATTACCACCTGTAATTAAAAATGGAGAATCCAATTACCCATGGTTAACAAATCAGGTTGGCACCTCAATTTCTATACATTGACCACACACTATAAAAAAAAATCATAACCAGTAAAGCACACATAGATGATTATATGCCGCTTCTATAAAGCTCTCCAGAGCAATTACAAAATAAAAGGTAATGAGGAATAATAAGGACAAATCAGTTTAACTGAGATAATGACACTTTAAAAGCTTTGGTTGCAAGTTTCAATGTGGAAAGTTCTGGGGGGGGGGAAATTCAAGTAATCAATGAAGATAAATTTCTTAAAAATACTACAAGAAGACAAGAAACTAATGCTTCCTGACCATATTTAGGAATGTATCATTCTCATATGAAAATGAAAGAGCTGTGTGTATAAACCCTTGTACACTGAGGTACAAATAGTATTACTGATTTCAGAACTTCTGTTAAGGTGTTTGGATCTATCTGAATTTTTAGAGCTCTGAATCAGAGCCCAACAGGTCGCCACAGCCACTTACAATAGCAGTTATATGAGTTATGCTATGTTATTTTTAAATGGTTATAATAACCATTTTCATATTTAGCACACTGATCTGGGCCCAGATTCTGTTGCTGTACTGCAGCTGTTATTACAGAATATTAGTGAAAAATTAAAATATATATATTGTACAACTCTATGGAGCTAAGTTAAAGCTACCAGACTTTGGAATGAAGACATTTTGTAACCCTTCTGACTCTTTTTGTCCAAGATGGAGAACAAAGATGGCCAAGGATGTAATGTCATGGGCAATGAAGATTAATGCTAACCTTAAAGATTATTTTGCTTTCATTATTAAGTTATAGAACAAAACAAAAGGCAAAACCATAAGGGAAGATTTAAAGGACTTTGAAGTCCAAAGGGGAAGAGGGCTATCTTCAGATATTACTGGTTAAAAAAATCTGCTGTTGAGATACTATATGAGAACATATTGAGTTTGAAATAAATATGGTGCTTGCACTGCAATCAGATCCATGCCCCTTAACCTCCAGATCATTACAGGCTGTGGAAATTATTTAAGGGCCATTAGTCTGTCAAGTAAATACTTACTTTTTGGCACATTTAATATGTGGTTTATACACATGATAGAACTGAGTAGGTCATTATGTTCCACTGGATCATGGACAATCTTTATGCATAAATTTGGCTATATTCTATACACCAAACACTGAATGGAAAAATAGTTAATTTTCAAATTGGTTAACATTGATTTTTTTACACAGAAAGACAATAGCTGCTCATGAAGTCTGATCTCTTATTGGCCCAGACTCTGCCACTCATACTTGTATAAGGTAGTACATTTTTCCATTGGTAGCTCCACTGAAACCTTACAGAACAAGGTACTACTCAAAAAAAAATGGGGCAGATTCTGGTCCTTTGCTTCTTCTCTTCCTTACATTCACTTAATTTCATTGACTACAAAGAAGTTAGTGCTGATTTGCACTAGCATACACGAGAGAAAATCAGGCCTTTTGTTTTAAAAATATTCATTTCTCTTCATGTTATTGATTCTCCTTTTCCAGCCCACCAGTAAGATTTTTCTTTCTTATTTAGCTGACAATTTTTGAACATTTCCTGTGACTGGCCACTATAATATATGCCCCATACTTCCTCTGTACACACACAAAAATGACAAGTGAGGGGGATTTGTTTATGTACTGGAAGCTAGAATTCTCTGATCCTATCATATTCATGTCCCTTCACTACTAATTTTTACAGTCAGGAGCATGGTATACAGGTTTTCCATGTACAGTATTGAAGCTGTTTCATAGAATCATAGAATCATAGGACTGGAAGGGACCTCAAGAGGTCATCGAGTCCAGCCCCCCGCCCTCAAGGCAGGACCAAGCTCCACCTACACCATCCCTGACAGATGTCTATCTAACCTGTTCTTAAATATCTCCAGAGAGGGAGATTCCACCACCTCCCTTGGCAATTTATTCCAATATTTGACCACCCTGACAGTTAGGAATTTTTTCCTAATGTCCAATCTAAACCTCCCCTGCTGCACTTTAAGCCCATTACTCCTTGTCCTGTCCTCAGAAACCAAGAGGAACAAATTTTCTCCTTCCTCCTTGTGACACCCTTTTAGATATTTGAAAACCGCTATCATGTCCCCCCTTAATCTTCTTTTTTCCAAACTAAACAAGCCCAGTTCATGAAGCCTGGCTTCATAGGTCATGTTCTCTAGACCTTTAATCATTCTTGTCGCTCTTCTCTGTACCCTTTCCAATTTCTCCACATCTTTCTTGAAATGTGGCACCCAGAACTGGACACAGTACTCCAGCTGAGGCCTAACTAGTGCAGAGTAGAGCGGCAGAATGACTTCACGAGTTTTGCTTACAACACACCTGTTGATACAACCTAGAATCATATTTGCTTTTTTTGCAACAGCATCACACTGTTGACTCATATTCAACTTGTGGTCCACTATGACCCCTAGATCCCTTTCCGCCATGCTCCTTCCTAGACAGTCGCTTCCCATCTTGTATGTATGGAACTGATTGTTCCTTCCTAAGTGGAGCACTTTGCATTTCTCTTTATTAAACCTCATCCTGTTTACCTCTGACCATTTCTCTAACTTGCTAAGGTCATTTTGAATTATGTCCCTATCCTCCAAAGAAGTCGCAACCCCACCCAGTTTGGTATCATCTGCAAACTTAATAAGCGTACTCTCTATCCCAATATCTACATCATTGATGAAGATATTAAACAGTACGGGTCCCAAAACAGACCCTTGAGGAACTCCACTTGTTATCCCTTTCCAGCAGGATTTAGAACCGTTAACAACAACTCTCTGACTACGGTTATCCAGCCAATTATGCACCCACCTTATCGTGGCCCTATCTAAGTTATATTTGCCTAGTTTATCAATAAGAATATCATGCGAGACCGTATCAAATGCCTTACTAAAGTCTAGGTATATGACATCCACCGCTTCTCCCTTATCCACAAGGCTCGTTATCTTATCAAAGAAAGCTATCAGATTAGTTTGGCATGACTTGTTCTTCACAAACCCATGCTGGCTATTCCCTATCACTTTATTACCTTCCAAGTGTTTGCATAGGATTTCCTTAATTACCTGCTCCATTATCTTCCCTGGGACAGACGTTAAACTGACCGGTCTATAGTTTCCTGGGTTGTTCTTATTCCCCTTTTTATAGATGGGCACAATATTTGCCCTTTTCCAGTCTTCTGGAATCTCCCCTGTCTGCCATGATTTTTCAAAGATCATAGCTAAAGGCTCAGATACCTCCTCTATCAGCTCCTTGAGTATCCTGGGATGCATTTCATCAGGACCTGGTGACTTGCTGACATCTAACTTTCCTAAGTGACTTTTAACTTGTTCTTTGTGTATCCTATCTTCTAAACTTACCCTCTCTCTGTTTAACATGCTGCTGCCATTCTGCCGGGAGTGGGGTTTTATTAGTGCTTAGATGTATTAAAAATACACTCTTATTTCCTTCAAGCAGGCATTCCTAGAGTCCCCAAAGGGGACTCATGGACTATGCACTGATATTTTGCAGACAAAGCTGTGTAAAGTATATAAATGGAAACATATATTGAGTGTCAAAATCTCAACTTAATAATTTTCCCAGTCTACGTAAGTATCTTGAAAAACAGATGTGAGCTGAATATGAAAATGTATATCGAACACTGCACAAATATTGGAATTTGTTAACTGTTTGATTATTATTTTGGTATATTTTTCAGTTACATCAAATAATATTTTAATGTGGATATTAATTACAAATGGAAGAATTCTATTTTTTTTTCCAGATTTATCTACAAGTTACTTTTAGCACTATTAATTCTTTCCTCCCAGATTGCACACACAGCCATGCAAAAATTGAACGCTGCAAATTCTTAAGAATCTAATTTTATTCATTTGAATGGGCTTATTAACACCAGTAGGATTTTTCACCTGAATCCAATTACTTATTAGGCTTGTGCAGAAGAGGGCCCTGAACACTACAAGAAGATGCTTTTCTAGGTTGTGGAATACCATTTTCAATATTAAAAAAATTATACAATAAACAAGTAGGACGTAGGAACCCAGGGTTGGATGTCACTAGGGCTGTGTCCAGACTCAGGGTTTTTTTCGAAAAAAGTAGCCTTTTTTCGAAAAAACTTCACCTGCGTCTAGACTGCAGCCGCGTTCTTTCGAAATTAAATCGAAAGAATGCGGCTTTTCTTTCGACGGTGGTAAACCTAATTCCACGAGGAAGAACGCCTTCTTTCGAAAGTGCTCTTTCGAAAGAAGGCGTTCTTGAAAGCAAACAGGCTTTTTAGAAAGAGAGCATCCAGACTCACTGGGTGCTTTCTTTCGAAAAAGCGGCTTGCTTTTTTGAAATTCCGCATGCAGTCTAGACGCTCTCTTTCGAAAGAGGCTCTTTCGAAAGTATCTTTCGAAAGAGCCTCTTTCGAAAGAGGCTTGCAGTCTAGACATAGCCTAGAGGTAATATTTTCAGAAGTACCTTTTGAAAAAGGGACATAGGTGTTTTTTAAAAATGTACCCCAGACGCTTGTATGCTAAGCAAACCAGTGTGACCATATCTGGGGAAGTCACCACCATAACATATATAAACGTTATGAAAAAGTAAAATCAACCAATTTTGAACTAACCCTTAGAGGTTTTGCTACTAAGATACTCTGACATATTTCCAGAGCTGCATAAAGAATTCAAACTAAGAGATTTGTGTGAGGGATTTTAAGAGTTAACAAGCCTGAAGTCTTTTTTATTTCAATAGCAATTTTAGTTTAATTTTTTATAGTGATAATGTAATAAACACACACATTTGGAAAGACAAACATCAATATCATGCTTATCCTATTGTTTCAACCCCCAAGTCTTTCCATCCAAAGCATAAGCCTGACTGAGTTAGAGTGGGTTTATTAGCTTGATAGTTACAAAGTCAATAGAAACTGAATTTTAAAAGGATATCACATTCTTATCATAAGGTACGTGGAAGGTTGCATGCTCAGTGATCCATATTGTTCCCTGAAGATCAGATCAGGGAGATTAGTCTTTTCTACTGATTAGTTTATTTGCTTTAACGCAAAGCAGTGAAAGCAATTCAGTGAAGCGTGTGGCTAAACAAGACCATTTCCTGAAGTATAGAGAATTCAATACTATAAAACTTTGTAAAATGGGAGGTCTGCCTACAGCCAGAACATTGAAATGTAAGTGTATAACTCTTTATACCATGCTGCATTAGGGCATTATAAGGAAGTTTCAGACTGAAACCTTGAAAAATGAAAACCAAACGAAACAGGAAAACTTAGTTTCCTGAGAGGATATTTCATGAAGATCCATAAAGAGCTTGTTCAAACAATTTTAAATAGTGAACACATTAATAAGAACCAAAGCTCATCTGCAAACAACTTACAAACAGGAAAAAAGGCAACATTCACCTACTAAAATACTCACTATGAACAATTCATCCTGCTCTGCTGTAGAAATATAAGTCTGGAACCTGCAGACACTAATGTAGGTGAGTAACTTGACATAAGTAACCCCTTATAGTTCAATGTGAATAGTCACATGCCTAAAGATACTGAATGTGGACCTAATCCAAAGTCCCATTAATTCTACAGGGCCAATGCCCTACATAGAAAGATCTGACCTACAGAAGTGGGTCACTATTTACTAATTCAAGTGGTTGCTGTTAGAACAACGAGCACAATTGTTTACAACCTTGGTACCATAGTATTTTTCATTTTAATACTGCTTATGAAAATGATATAGGAACCTATGCATAGGTATAGATTTGAATTTAAACTAATACACAGATGTTCAAAGTATTCAAATGAGACTTGAAATCCAAAATCATGTCTCCTTTGCACAGCAGGACACTTTTGTGAATAATAAAAGGTTTACCTCTTACATTTCCTGCACACTATTTGTGTTGCATGAAGCACAATAGCTGGTTGGCATCCTACCAACAGAAATGGCTGGATTTCAGCAGTGTACACATCTACAGTTTGTGAAGCATTTGAAACACTTGGCATTGAATAAAGATCTGTTTTTGCTTCTCAGATTAATGCAACGCTACAGTTTAAACCTCTCTAGTCCAGACCTCTCTGGTCTGGAAACATGTCATCCAGAATTATTTTAGTTAGCTGGATGTCCACTTTTCATGCATGTGGCCAAGTTTTCTGCAATCCCATAAAGTTTGTTTATAGCCACCAATCCTGGCTCTCAGTGTTCTGTGCTGTTATTTAGCTCTAATTTACCTCTAAATGTCCTCAAATACCCCAGTAAGAAGTGGAAGTTTTGGCAATGCTGTTAGACAATACTAATCTCCTATGTTCTAGAAAATTCTCTGATTCAGAACCAGTCAGATCCCGAGGGTTCCAGACTAGACAGATTCAACCTGTATTGGCCTATAAATTTGAAAAACAAATAATGTGGACATAAGCAGAATTTCAAAAAAATTGAAATGCATTAGATTTATTTTCTTCTCAGCTTTCACAGTGTTAAACAAATTATCATAATGAAAGCAAACCTTAGTTTTCATAAACTGATGTCTAAAATGACACACCTGACTCCATTTTCAAATTTTGACATGTTTTCAAATGTTTACATGTTTTTCTAAAAAACAAAATGACCAAGGAAGATGCATCCAAAATTTAGCATGACCGAATAATTCTGCTTTGTTCCTGACACATACCTGATGGAGCTGAAATATGTATGGGATATGAGCAAACCGTATACAAACAGAGCTGCAAACTACACGCTACTTTAGGCAGAACCATGGGAGCAGACACATTTATCAGTGTAGGCAATGACTATATAAGAATATTCGTTTCCCCTACTCCTATCTGGTTATAACCTAGTGTGATTTTTAAGATCTAAAAAGCTTGAAAATCTGAAATTGCAATGTTAACACAGTTAACTACAACAGTACTAGTGGGCACTGCTATTCAAATATAAAATATACAATGATGTATTTTTTATACAGTAGAAGAAAGCAATTAATCAAAATTGTTCACCACTGCTAATAGTTTTGTATATTACATAGCTATTTAACCAACTGATGTGTGCTAATAAGCTGTATATTCTTGTTGTAAAGAATGTGCACAGTACTGTTAAGGCCACTGCAACCAAACCTTTAACATCGCCCCCCCCACACAAAAAAAACCCAACCTATTATGATAGATGACAGACCAGCACTCAGATACTGTGGTGATGGGAGCTACATAGATGATGCTTAGATCTATCCTGTGGCACTCTTTGCAAGAGAAGAGATGTTAATTTCTACATGCTGTCTACATTTCTATTTGGTCATGCACATTGTGACTACCTAAAAGTGTCCAGACATGATGGTAATAGGTACTTTGTACTATAAATATCTAAACTAAAATACAACAGTGTAGAAGAGAAATGAAGAACCACTCAATTAGAAGGTGCAGGGGAAATTTACATAGAAGAAATGGTTGTACTTTAACTCAACATGTGAACAATTTAAATATTCCCTTTGGATATATTCTTTGGACCATGATTCCACCATAGCATAAGGTAGTGCTAAAACAATAATAAAGTGTAGTAGTACTGTCATGCCCTCACCTGAAGATCATAAAGCACTTCACAAACATTAATGAGTAAAATTCCACCTGGAGCAGAGACAGCAAGGTCTATGCAGCATTTAAGGGGATGATACCCACATCCGGCCCAAGCTAACCAACTCAGGCTCATGAGGCTTGGGCTTCATGGATATTTCATTGTTGTGTAGACTTCTAGGCTGGAGATGGTGTCTGGAATCTAGGACTCTATAGGTTGGGAGGGTCGCAGAACTCAGGTTTCCAGCCTGAGCTGGGAAGTCGAGAGTGGAAAGAAACAAGCACTGCAGCCTGAGTAACGGGAGCCATTGTTGATTGGTATAGTCCAACTATGGGTTTTAATTTGCTGTGTAGATGTAGCCTCTGTCCCATGAAGCCCTCAAAATAGGGTTTACATAGGACTAAGGTTGTGTCTAGACTACAGGTTTTTTTTTTCGAAAAAAGGTCATTTTTTCGAAAAAACTTACTCCGCATCTAGACTGACACCGTGTTCTTTTGAAATTAAATCAAAAGAACGTGGCGGTTTTTTCAACCGCAGCAAACCTCATTTTACGAGGAAGAACGCCTTTTTACGAACATGCTCTTTCGAAAAAAGGTGTTCTTGAATGCCAACAGGGCTTCTTCGAAAAAGAGCATCCAGACTGCCTGGTTGTTCTCTTTCAAAAAAGCGGATCGCTTTTTCAAAAGAAGTGGTTGCAGTCTAGATGCTCTCTTTCAAAAGAGACTTTTTTGAAAGATACTTTCGAAAGAGGCTTGTAGTCTAGACCTTAGCTTTAATGATGCCTAGGTCTCATTCTTGCCAGCTGCAGAGTTAAATTTCACCCATTAATGACCCAACTCTCACTGCCACAACATGCCTGTGAGGTAGGTTATTACTACATACACAGCTCCTTTCAAAGCAAAATTTCTTAGCTTTCTAACCGATTGAACGAGTTGCAGAAAACTCACTGATATCAGCCTAGCAGCACTGTGTGTGCAACAGGATTACTGTCTGACTGGAGGCGCATCCCCTTCGCTGCTGTTTGCTAATGATACCCTTGGACAACTGCACTATTTGTATGTGACATTTCAAAGGAGCTGTGCCAGGTACGTGAGCTATGAATGTGAGGATAAAGTGTTTGGACACAAAGCAGGGCAAGAGTAAGAACAATTGGAGTGAAGTGAAATGAATTGCATGTGAATTTTGCTGCCTCTCTCAAAAACTCTGTTTCTTTCACCCTTTCAGAGACTGTTTTGGAGATCACTGACTTAGAGAACAGGGATAGAGATGTAGCCGTGTTAGTCTGGGGTAGCTGAAGCAAAATGCAGGACAATGTAGCACTTTAAAGACTAACAAGATGGTTTATTAGATGATGAGCTTTCGTGGGCCAGACCCACTTCCTCAGATCAAATAGTGGAAGAAAGTAGTCACAACCATATATACCAAAGGATACAATTAAAAAAAATGTACAAATATGAAAAGGACAAATCACATTGCAGAACAGGCGGGGGATGCGGGGGGGGGGGGGAAAGGGAGGAAGGAAGGTAAGTGTCTGTGAATTGATGATATTAGAGGTAGGGAGAGTGGGATGTTTGTGAGTTAATGGTATTAGAGGTGATCATTGGGGAAACTATCTTGGTAATGGGTGAGATAGTTCAAATGTTTGTTGAGTCCTTTTTGGAAAGTGTCGAATTTTAACATGAATGACAGTTCAGAGGATACACTAATACCAACCCTGGTACCTTCCCTTGCAACAAACCCCGTTGCCAGCTTTGTCCACATATTCATTCTGCTGATACCATTATTGGACCTAACCAAGTGAGTTATAAGATCAAGAACACATATTCCTGCGCATCCAGAAATATAATCTATGCTATCATGTGGCGAAAGTGTCCGTCTGCTATGTACATTGGACAAACATCTCAGACATTTCGCCAAAGGATTAATGTCCCCAAAACAGATATCAGACGAGATCACAAAGAGAAAACAGTTTCTTGCCATTTTAACCAGAAAGGACACTCTCTCAATGACTTGACTTCACCTGCATTCTGCTACAAAGACTTTTTACATCTGCACTTGAAAGGGAATCCTCTGAACTGTCATTCATGTTAAAATTCGACACTTTCCAAAAAGGACTCAACAAACATTTGAACTATCTCACCCATTACCAAGATAGTTTCCCCAATTATCACCTCTAATACCATTAACTCACAAACATCCCACTCTCCCTACCTCTAATATCATCAATTCACAGACACTTACCTTCCTTCCTGCCCCCCCCCCCCCGCATCCCCCTCCTGTTCTGCAATGTGATTTGTCCTTTTCATATTTGTTCATTTTTTTTAATTGTATCCTTTGGTATATATGGTTGTGACTACTTTCTTGCACTATTTGATCTGAGGAAGTGGCTCTGGCCCACGAAAGCTCATCATCTAATAAACCATCTTGTTAGTCTTTAAAGTGCTACATTGTCCTGCATTTTGCTTTAGAGAACAGGGGGCTTTGTAACACACGAGTTTCTGATTGTTACAAGATCCAAGTGTTTGGCCTCAGAGTGTCTCCTGTGAGGTCACCAGACAGACTGTAAGCAACATACCATTCAAACGCAAAGTCTGTCAACAAGACAGTAGAACTAGTTACGTGCTTATATTTGTAAAAGCACCCAGTCTTGTGAGGACCAGAGGCCCTGACTCTCAACAGTATTTAGGAACCCGACTCCTGTTGATCTGAGTACATAAATTTCAATGGTAATTAGATTTTTAAGACCTTTAAGCATCTAGGCCGGAGGCCCCTCCTCTCCCATTGCCATTACAAGGTGCAGAACACCTTTAACTCCCAGTGCGAGCACATACATTGTGAGGAATGGGAAAAAATGGCCATAAGTGAGCCAAAGCAGTACAGTCTCATCATTCTTTTTAATGAAAACTTTGTTTAGCTCTTATTTGACTCAGCTATACCCTCATACAAAGAGGCCTAAAATCACAATCATCAGAGAGTTAGCCATGTATCTGCAAGAACAACAAGGAGTCTTGTGGCACTTTAAATACTGACAGATGCAGCTAAAGAAATTGATTTTACCCACAAAAGTTTATGCTCAAATAAAACGGTTAGTCTTTAAGGTGCCACAGGACTCCTCCTTAAAATCACAGTATAATTTCTCATTTTGTGCATCTGGAATCTATGCATGGCAGTATATTAAAATGTATTTGAATGTGAAATATAACACATCATAGTTAAAGAAGGTTTTCCTGATGTAGTGACAGTATGGATGATTTTTCAAAATGAAGCCTGTCCCACAATACATTATAGGGACAGGTAAATCCTGCAAAGCTCCTGATAAACCTTACCTACCAAATCCCACTGCTCACATGTCTGAGATGGAGCCACGCTACATGGCAAACTGTGAATGGGGATTCCTGCTTGAGCTGGTTTCCTTTATCTGGCAGAACCACACTGATTCTGCTTTTTTCTGGGACCCCTTATGGCCTTGGAGGGGGAGAGGAGGTTTCCTACTAATGGTTACATTCTTTACATTATTAATTAGAAATATATAGGTTTGATGACAACTGGATTTATTATTAATTAATGAATTAATGACTGGCTTCTGCCTGCACACATTTCTTTTCTTGGCATCTCAATGGTAATTGGCTATCAAGAGAACAATAACCCATAAAAGCAGATTTTCTCAGCTCTGTGGTTGTTGACTGCCAGCTTCCCATTCAGAACAGCACAGAAACAGCGGCTGGACACTTCCAGGCTAATGATGAACCATTTGCAAGATGGCAAATGAAAATAGGAATATCTTGTATTACAAAAAAAAATTTTAAAGAAGAATATCCTTTTCAGTGGTAATTAAAAAGCAGAGTACAATTTTATTCTTACCAGTCATTAGAAGTATATAGAAATAGATACTTTCATATCATTCAGGAAACAAACAAACAAAACAAAGAGTCACAATATAGTGAACATATTTTAAAGGCGATGCTAAGGGGGATATCCGAATTGGTGTTCCTGGAAATCATCTAAGGTTGATGCACTAGTTTAATCAATTGTTAATCATTCCTATTTTACTCTGGAGACCCAAATTCCTAATAAGAGGTTAAAAGGTGCCCTCATCTGATTGTATTGTACATTGAACTGCAGTTCACAAGACCATGGTCCATACTGTGTGCAATTGATAGTCTTTACTGAAATGAGGGCCAGGACTTGCACGGAAGAAACAAAGATGCAGCAGCTGAAGACTGACGGACACTAGCAGAGCTGTAGGAGAAAGCTTCAGAGAGTCTGCTCACACTGTGCCTGACTCTGCTGTGATTTCAGCCCCTAACTTTAAGCGGCATTAAATATTTAAAGAAAATTAGTGTCCTGGTGGCCCTGTAACCTATTACTTCTACAGTGGGATAGTCTGACCCCTCCAATAGGACAACATATTTACTACAGGTTGAACCTCTCTAGTCTGGCACTCTCTGGTCCAACAGAATCCATGATCTGGTGTTATTTCAATTAACTGGCTGTCCAATTATCATGGGTGTGGCCAAGTTTCCTGTGGTCCCATAAAGTTTGTTTACAACCACCAGTTCTGGCTCTTCAGTGTTCTGAGCTGTTACTTAGCTCAAATTTACTCCTAAATGTCTTTTAAGTGCCCAGTAGGCAGTGGAAGTGTTGATAATGCTGCTAGACAATATTGACCTTCTGTGGTCCAGTAAATTCTCTGGTTTGGCACTGGTCAGGTCCCCAGAGTGGTGCATTAGAGAGGTTCAACCTGTACTATATTGCATGGAAAATACATGTGCATTTCTTTCTTATATTCTAGCTATGTAGTCTTCCACAAAATGCAATTTTGTCAACACTGAAAATCTGAGATTAAAAAAAAAACATTTAAACAAACTGTAGCTGGAAAAATCAGGCAGAATGTAAGTGTATATGTGCTTTGAAACTCTTATACAGCAAATGTCAACAGCAAACATTTTACAACTATCTGCAATCCATTATCACTGCTTTCATTGAAACACAGTTCTTTGGTAATTGTCTGTTTGTAATTTGGACATACCACCTGAATGCTAATTCCTGCTAAAATCTATGCTGCTCTGATCAAGTGAGAAGTCCAGGGACAGATGTCCCTGGCCCTTACTCTCTGTATGTATGTTTCTGCCCTTACTCTCTGTATGTATGTTTCTGCCATCTATTGATAATATATATTTATACTCTTTACATTATTATAGATTATATATATTATTAATAGAGGGCAGGAGAACAGATATATATTTCATCTCTATATAAAACCTGTGCTTCAGGTCTTAAATTTCCATTGGAAATTAGGGGTAAGGTCACACACACAGGCTGTGTCTAGACTGGCCAGTTTTTCCAGAAAATCAACCGCTTTTCCGGAAAAAACTTGCCAGCTGTCTACACTGGCCACTTGAATTTCCGCAAAAGCACTGACTTCCTACTGTAAGAAATCAGTGCTTTTTGCGGAAATACTATGCTGCTCCTGTTCAGGTAAAAGTCCCTTTTGCGCAAAAGGGCCAGTGTAGACAGCTGAGATTTGTTTTGCACAAAAAAGCCCCGATAGCGAATATGGCGATCGGGGCTTTTTTGCACAAAAACACGTCTCGATTGGCAAGGACGCTTTTCCTCAAAAAGTGCTTTTGCAGAAAAGCATCCATGCCAATTTAGACGCTCTTTTCCGAAAACGCTTTTAATGGAAAACTTTTCCGTTAAAAGCACTTCTGGAAAATCATGACAGTCTCGACGTAGCCACACAATGTGTCGAAACTACACCCTTCTGCCGACAGAGGGATGTAGATTAGGCACATTGCTATTGCAAATGAAACGTGGATTTAAATATCCTGGGCTTCATTTGAATAGAAATGGCCACTGATTTTTGCCGAAGCAGCACTTTGCTGGCAAAAAGCGGCAGTCTAGATGGGATCAGTCGACAATGAAAGCCTATCGGTCAGAAAAGGCTTTCCTTGTCAACCAATCCCCATCTAGACTGCTACTTTTTGCCAGCAAAGTGCCGCTTTGGCAAAAAGCGGCGGCCATTTCTATTCAAATGAAGTGCAGGATATTTAAATCTCCGCTTCATTTACAATAGCAATGTGCCTAATCTACATCCCTCTGTCAGCAGAGGGGTGTTGTTTAGACACACCCACACTGCCCTCTCTGACAAAATGGGATTCTTATACATTCTTCTGGCATTTTCCAATGGAGATAGGACATGACTAAATGGACTTTGAGTGTGATCCACTATGGCATTCCTATGTTCCCAAGATCCAAGGAGATACTAAGCCCTCTGCTTGCTATGTCATTGTGAAAAGCAGTGCCCCATAATGGAATGATTTGAAGGAATTATCATGAGTTTGAAACTTAGGTTCTTGACTCCTTTGCAACAGAATTTTTTTCCTAGAGAGGGAAGAATCTATAGCTTTGTCTCTGAATAAAGGAATTTTTCACTTAGATAATTCATTGGGTATTTTTATATTTTACACCTACTGTGTATTATAGTTCTTTTTGTTTTCTGCCTGCCACACATCAAGAGTTAGGTTGTGCAGCTCCTTTCTTTTGTTCCTTCAGAAGTGTGAACTGAATGTGTATCTTCTTGCATTACAGTTCAAGGAAATCTATCTCGGAGCATTTTCACCTACCCAGCCTTTGAGGCAATCTGCCTAGAAACAGCTGGTTTATGGCTACCTGATAAATACAAAATTAAACCCTTATGTGCCAAATATATCCATCTGCAGGAATACTGTATAACCTATGTTGGTTGTTTTGATGGGTGAATTATGAAGGAAACACCCAAAGTTCACTTTTACAAGACTTACTAAAATCATGCAGAAAATAAATATTTTGTTTCCCCAAAGGATTTTAAAATTTATTTTAATTTGTATTCAGAATAAAATTTAAAAATATTGAAATTCTCAAAGAAAGAAAATTTGAAGAAAGAGTTCCATTTCAACAAAATGGAAATATTTCATTTTGATTTTTACTTTAAAAATATAATACAAAACACTAATGAAACAAAATGTAATTTCAAAAGGAAAAACTGGATCACGTCACTCCAAAAATATTGAAATGGGATGTTGTCAGAACTTTTTCTCTCTTTCTTTTTCCTTTTCCCTCCTCAGTGTAGAGGTCAATTGCGGAAAAACTTTCTACATGCTAGTTTAGGGGTGGTGAGGCCTGCATTCTTCTCCTCCCCCTTCCCTTTTCCCTATATCTGATAAGCCAGAAGCAAGTCTTTGGGAACATACACCATTTAAGATAAGCATTGTTGCCAGTATAGCAAGAACAAGTATAAGATAAGGGTAAAGAGCAAGAACGCATAAACAATTCTGTTTACCCTAACATACTGATCACGTAAACAGGGCCAAAGAACAAGTAGAACTAGATCTGAACCAGATCGATAACTAACTGCTAAGCCCTACATCAGCACATAATGAGTAACCCATGGAAATTTCCAAACTGCAAAACAAGGCAGGAAAAACTGTATTTAAGGCTGCCTCAAAGCCTAGCAAATTGAACTTCACCAATAGGCTTTGAGTACCAGTTCCTCGGAAGCTGAGACAACCTCCCACTTCGTCCGCTTCTACTCGGGGTTACAGGCTTGCAGGAAGGGACATAAGATATGCCGCTTCTTTGTTATATTGTTCTTCCATTTATGGGGCACAGCTGTTAGCTGTCAGGAAATAAACTGATTGTGTTTGATAGATACCTGTGTGGCGTCTTTTGTACCTTGAGAGCCCAGTGTCGGACCTTAGACTTACTCTTGCTGACTACACTTGGAAACAAAATTTCAGTGAAATTTACCAAAGCATTTTGCTTTCAATACAACTTTTGCATTTTATAACTGAAAATAACTTTCATTTTATCTCCTGTCCCATTTATGTTTCAGGTTTTGCTTATTTCTGCCATGCCTTTGCTGCTGACTATTGATTATACAACACCTGGTTTAACACCAGCTAACCAGTTTAGAATAATTAGTTCTGTTATTTAATACACAAACACCTGTTATAAGATTAGAAATGAGGCTATCCACAGATTCTTCTATGAACCAAATTTTGTTGTAATTATAATTATGAGTAATGCAAACAACATTTTGTTCCATGATTATTTCATTTCAAGCAGCAAAAACAGATATCTTCAGTTGCCCAGTCATTTGTCCAAAACCTTACTCTTTCTTTGAAGTTGAGGCATAAACAAAGTCAGTGTATAATTTTCAGTTACTTTCAATTAGGGTTAGACTCCTACACAACCAGGTTGCTTTAAAATTGGACTTGAGCTCCTAAGTCACATAGTCACTTTTGCAGATTCCCTAATATCACCAACTGGCTGCTTGTAAAATAACCATGAATATGAAAAAAAAATGTTCACAAAACCCTTCACACTGAAAGTTATTTTAATGTGTTAAAATTAAAAACATTGAGAAATCTGGAAAAGACTTTGTTTGTTCTTGACAAAATTAAACAGAAAAATGAGTTCTGTGAGTTGTTCCTTCGAAAGAGTTTGCCCTTTTCTAATCATTGCCATTATGGATGTTTATTGCTATGTGTACTAGTGTTGAGAAATCACACACCTTGAGGGCTCTGGTAAGGGAATGAAATTAAAGTTAAAATTGCATTATGAATGATCTTTTCTTAATGGAGATCTTACCTGCAAAAAAGCACAATCTTATCATAGAAAAACACTAAAGTGAATTTTTTTCTGCCATTGAATTAAAAATAAAGTCTTGCTTTTTCAAACTCTTCCAATTTATGCCAATACATATTACTTCTACTTAATATGATGTTCAGGAGGGAAATAAGTTCTTTTTTAAACTATACCAATACATTTTCATTTCAACTTAATACAATTGTGCTTCTTTTTTTCCAGAATTTCAGATTACAAAAGGCCCATGAAAAGAATATTTTTTTCTAGACATATTGGTTTGTGTAGAAGTGAGTGTGCTCAGCAAGTAATGCATTGTCAACTGAGGACAATTGCAGGCTATATTGTGGGAATACTCACTTTATCATGTCCCATGTGGACTTTTAAAATTCTTTCTGAACTTGCGATAATTGCTGCTCTTTGTATTATTTCTTCATTCAGTCATTTTGCTTCATATTTATTCAATTTTTTTGCATGACTAGACTATAAACATTTCCTTTTTATGAACTGAAATACCTTATTAATTGATGAAAATCCATTTTTGCTCTAGCTTCAATGACTCCTAGCAAAACACAAAATGTAACTGATAGGAAGCAAGTTTTTCATCCTGCCTCTGAATTAAGTATGTCAACCAGCCCTTTGATTTCAGCAAATGCCTTACCATCACCATTTTAAAGTGGATTGCAGCATTTCACATCTTCAGGATCTTCAGAAAGAAGGGCCTTTTTGTTGTGTTGCCAGCATACTATATACCTTGCTAGTTCAGTCAGGCCTGGTCTATACTAAAGGGAATAGTTGACTTAAGGTATGCAATGCCAGCTATATTAATTACACAGCTTGAGTCAAGTTATCTTAAATCGTGTTTTCGTGCTGTCCACACAACAGCAGGTCAACAGGAGAAAATGCTCCCATCAACTTTGGTTTTACCCACCAAAGTTCTTGATTTTATATAATTTTGTTAGTCCCCAAGGTGCCACAGGACTACTCATTTTTAAAGTTACAGACTAACATGGCAACCCCTTTGAGACTCTAATTCTGAGAAATCTCTCTTACTTTTGTCTCAGTGTTAACTTTGTTCCACACGAATTTGTTTGTATTGTCAAAAATTATTTATATCAGAAATGAGGGTCCATGAAATACGGATTACAGAAAATCGTTAATGACATGAAGCTGACAGTGTTTAAAATTACCAGCATAAATTATTATTTTGTCCCTCATTTTGTGCAACCTACATTATCTCCAATATTTGAAGTCTCATAGGCTGAGAAATATGGGCTATTCCCCATTTGAGAGTAAAGTCTGCATTTATATGCTTTACTACCTATGGTGGTAGCATATGTGAGTACATTGACAGGTTGTTACTGATCAGAATTACCAGTTGCGGAGATCTGTGCTGTGATGCTACCAATGATGCAACAGAACCAATGATAGAATCGGAATAGGGACTAGTAACTGGAAATAAAGACTGAATAGGGAATAGTGATTGCAAGAAAATCCTATGAATCTACTTAAACAATTTTAATATACTAAATGATTGCCTGAGGGATGCAAATTAATCCTTCCCTACCACACCACCCCTGTGTGTGCACGCACACATAAAGACCTCTTGGTATTTACTTTTCCATTATGTCAAATGGGTAGCAAAGAGTCCAAGGCAGGATGTACACTGTTGAAAACATACAAGTGTTTTGTCTAGTGAAAATGTATTGAGTAACACTTCAAAGCCTGGCTGTTTGACAAAACTTCCTACCTGAGCCAATAGAAATTTTGGTTATTAATAATGATTTCCAGTTTGCAACATCAAACAATTTGGTAGTTTGCAGAGAAGTCAAAAGTGGTTTAATTTATCTTGTTGGCAGGCACCCAGTTCAAGGGTGCTCCTAAATGAGCAGACAGAATCCATCTGGAACATTATTATTTAGAATGATGATTTTTGTATCATTTAGAATACTAATGATGGCTTCCAGTACAGTAATTCCAAAGTCCTGACCCTGTATGATGGTGTCTGCCAGGTCTGTGAATTCCATCCAACAGGACTTTGTCAGTTAAAGGTAATTTAAAAAAGTTTAAAGGTTTTGTATAAATCATTCATCTTTTTCTATATCCTCTAACTCATTTTTGTCTAATGTGTGTTTTAACTGTCTAATAAAAGGAAAAACTGTTAAATGGATCATCTGGATGGCTACGTATTTTTGTCCTCTTTCTAAAAACGGTCATACCACTCTGATTTGAACAGTTTTGATGTGATACAAATAGTTGATGGATCATGTATACTGCACTGTAGAAGGGATCTTTCTAATTATGACATTTCCAAAAGCCTATAGTCATTCATATTGACAAATTGGAAATATCTATGTATGCAAGTGTGACGGGCCGCCGGGCTCCGCCGGCACAGAGCACCTGGCACCCTGCACTCTCCGGCGGGCCGAGGGCAAGAGGGGCACTGGGGGGGATACCGCGGGGCCTCCCGCAGTTGTGGAAGGCGCTGGAAGCAGGAGACACGGCGGCACAGAGACAGCCCTCTGGCTCACATGTGGCGCCTGCACGAGACTAGCCTGGGGCCTGGACATCACCGGGGGGGAGTCCCTCGCCTCTGACGTCATCAGCCCACACCCCAGGGAGAGGGGCGGGGCTTTGATAGGCGGGCTCTTCAAAATATGCTCGGGGAGGGCCACTGAGGGGGAGTTGCCCCAGCCAGAACACGGTGAATGGGGCACTGACAGGATGCCCACCAGAGGTGTGGGGTGACGATGGCACCCGCCGGGGAGAGGAATAGCCAGACGAGGAGGAGGAAGCATCCCAGGATGGGGGTGGGAGACGGCGGCGCTGCCTCCACCAGATGACCCTAGAGGGTTGGTGAGTTACAGGGGAATCCCCACCAACCAGGCAGTGCTAGTACATTGCTGCCTTTAGGGCTCTGGGTCGGGACCCGGAGCGGGGTTGGGCCCGAGTCCCCCTCCTTCCTCGCGCCGGAGTGGACGTGTCTAAGACTCTGTGGACTCCTCGTCGAGCCATGAACTCTAGGTTCCAGGGGAACTGGTAAGGGACGCACGGGTGAGGGGAAAGTGCACGGGTTGACAACCCCGATGATGACTGACCTGTAAGCCTGAGGGGGGCGGGGCCCAACCTGTGACAGTAAGTCAACAGACCTAGTAAGAATCAGAGGTTAGCTCTAAGAGGAAGGAACCAGATCGTCCCTACTAGGGGGGATTCTCTCATGCTGAAAGACAGATTTGCCCAGCCCCTAGGCAAATGGGAGGCCCTGGCTCTGTGCTCCCAGAAGAGGTGGGGCTTTGGGTGGAAAGGGCAGAGCTGAAATGATTTCTAACTAACATCCTCTTGGAAAGAGTTTCTGCCAGAATGATTTTCAGGTTCTCAGGAGGAGATTACTTTATTATCACTCCTTCCTTCTATCTTGTGGGGATATTGTTACTACAAATCACAACAATTCTACACCCATTCCAGCCAGCAGCAACAGGTGTACCAGGGTGTTTGCGATGCCTTTTTCTCATATAGAGACATCCTTGAGAAATCTGAAAACTTCCTTGCTTGATTTAAATATCTGTAAGTACAGAGCGGTATGAAATTCCAAACTGTAATCAACAACTAGTGTTACATTTTAAATTGGCAGCACTCTACAGAAGCTGTGGGAAAGCAGTCTAGCCTTTTGTTTTCCTGTGCACTATACTAAATTACATATTAGCATGACCCCCTTCAGAAACCTTCTCTCCTTTTCCAAGGGATCCTGATGAAGAGTTCTACTCCTTTTCAATATAATTTTAAAACATCCTTTTGGAGGCTAATTGGTGAAAATATTTGATTATCTTTATCCATCTTTTCAGTTCTGATATACAAATAAATACAATATAGGGCATCAATCTTCCTTTTGTATAAAATAAGTTTCAAATGGGTACAGCCTCTTCTTACCTCATTTGCCTTACTCTCATTAACATTAATCAGAGAATATTGTTTTCAGAGTTGCATTGAAAATTGCTCTTGAAACACCATATCACTTATCACAATAAAAAGATAATTCCTACCTGTCAGTTTAAGTCAGGAATAAAGAATAATTAAAGGGCCAAGTCCATACCCAAATCACTTCAATTTTTGATTAAATGAATAAATGCAGAAATATTACAATCAAAACTTACTGCAAATTACACTGCATCTTAAATGTATGAATTGGGGTAGCCTAGTAAGCCTCAGGATATTAGAGAGACAAGGTGAGAGAGGTCATGTCTCTTTTGTTGGTAAGAGAAACAAGATTTGGAGCTACACAGAACTCTTCTCAGGTCTTTGAAAGGTACTCAGAGAGTCACAGCTAAATACAAAATCAAACAGTTTAGCATGAGTAGCACATAGTCTAAGGGGTCATTCCAGGTGAAGTGGCTCATTATACATCAGTAGTAAGAGGTCAAAGGGGGGATAGTGGGTTACAGATTTTTGTAAAAAGATGTAACATTCAAATCCAGCGTCTATGTTAAGACCATGATTTTTTGTGTCTAGTAAGTTATGAATGTACCCTCCGTGGCTTGTTTTTAAAGTTTTGTGCAGGTTATTTTGATTATTATTTTTGTTTTGAAAGATGAGCACTGGGAAGTCAGGTTGACCATGACTACTTTGTGAAAAGGGTTTACTCACTGGTATTACCATGTTTTAATTTTTTATCATTTTCCTCTGGGAGGTGATTAACAACTGTGTGTGTGTGTGATTCCAGACTCAACCACTAGGCTCTCGAATGAACTTACACAGGAAAGAGTATAAAGACAGAAATCTATTTGTGCTAAACTATCAGTATGATCTTATGATTAGCTGTGACTTTCTGAGTACCTTTTCCAGACCTAAGGATGAACCCTGTGTAGCTGGAAAACTTGTCTGTCTCCCTCAACAGAAGTTGCTCTAATAAAAGATATTACCTCACCCCCTTGCAATTGTTTCTTCACATTTTTCCTCATTCTTGTGTTTTTCAAATTCTGAAGTAGGTACATTTTCTCAAGATTCATGTCTCCCCCATATTATAACAATTTCTAATGTAAAATGTTCCAAGACTCTATTTGAATCTGGCTATCAGATGCATTAAACTATATTCTAATTACCTCTGCTATAACATTTCTTTGTAACACCTAAATTGCTTTCAGGAAAGGTGTTTCAGTGAGTGAATATTTTATATGAGGCCATTTCACATTTTGTGTTCCTCTTCTATGGACCCCATTCATCGCCACATTATCACATCAGAAAAATGCCCTCATTTTTCACCAGAACCAAGTCTAATTCCTCTGAAAATAACAATGTTACAAAGCCTTCTTATCCTCCAAATTATAATAGCCAAGGTCCATGTCTTTCTTTTTTTAGGGTACTGCATGAAAATCCTTTCACTTCTTTTATTTTACGTAGTATTCACAAGTTACTATACTGTAATATATTATGTAGCACATTTTGTAAGGATTCTGAAAAAGTATAAAAAAAAGATCCTTAGAGAAGACAGCATTCAGTATATGAATCAACTGAAGACTAATCCTATTGTCTTCAGGTATGCCTGGGTTTGGAGCCTTGCACAGATAATACGTTCAGAGAAGAAAATGGAAGAGGACTGCAAGACTGAGCCCTAATATTTTAGAACAGTCAAAAGTAAAAGTATTTATTAAACTTTGAAGAGACAAAGCCTACTTTGAAATCTACATATAAATGTCCACAATAAAGTTGGTGATTTGGATTCCGTGAATATAAAAACTCAGAAAATTATGGCTTGATTCATAAATGGGGTTTTTTTTGGCATTAGAAGGCACTTTACTGCCTAGTGGAATTCACACTCCCAAGTTAGGGTCCCAACTCAGACTCCTTATACAATCATTGGGAGAGTTAGAAGTCACCAAAGGTAGCCAGAAGGCAGTACTCAGGGGATGGGTTTTGCCAAGCCTTCTCCCCTCAAAAGGAGTTAGGTGCCTACTTCGAAGTGGGATAGAAGTACTCTGGCCACTCAGGATTCACAGCCAACAAATATTTCCTAGTGTTAGAGTGTGAGTCTGGTCAGTCTTTTCTCATCAAACTTCTCTCCTCCTTCCCCCCAAAAGCAAACTAAACAAAAAAGGAGGAGGGGGCATTTGGGGATTAGGAAGCAGTGCCTGCAGAAAAGTTAGTATCTAACTTTCCACCTTACAAGTACAGATGTCCTGTAGTAGTCTGCCTGACTGTTTGCACTATCTGATTATGTCAAAGAGTCCGAAAATCAGCTCTTAAACCCAGCAGCAACATTTCAGTCGCTCTTCAAAGCATTTGTCCATGGCAGATATAACTCCTGAGCCTGATGGTTCCCTGCCTTGCCTAACTCAAGGTAACCTGGCTGTGCCACTTAGCTCTGATTCCTGACTTTGTCTCTGATCCTTCACTCTGGTATCTGGCTTCTGTCTCATCTTCTGGTCCTTAGCTCACCAATTCCTGGCAACTGACCCCTGCTCCAATCAATGGGCCTGATTCCTGTTCCAACTATGAGGCATATCTCAGTCTCTGACAGTTTGAGCAGCCCAGAAACCACCAGCAGTAAGGAAACTAGAGCTAATATGATGAGCCTGGATCCTATAAATGCCAATATTTCTTTGACAGAGATAGTGTGAACCCTACACATCTTGCAGACATAGGCTACCAGAACCTGCAGGCCCAGAAGGGCACGTGCATGCCACTCTGCTTTCAGCTCTTACCCTCACTCTCTATAAGCCTAAGCTCTCTCTTCCTGACCAGTTCTATGGTTCTAAGGGCATTTGAAAATGTTACTGGTTGTTAAAATAATGTCATGGAAACCTAAAATGTTTCCTTTATACATTTTTATGTTTGCACTGTGCTATTTTGATTTAATTATATTGTGTATTCATTATTTATTATTTATTAATTATTTCCCAAAAGAATGGATGGAAACACTTCATTTTAAAAAAGGAAAATTCCAGCATGTCAACATTTTTAGGAAATGTCACTTAACTGTTCTTATGGAACTTATTTTTTGAGTGTCACCAGCTGGTGGTAAAAATCATGTAGAGTACAAATACATTTCTAGGGGAAAAGCTCTGTTCTATCAAATTTGTCCATGACAATGACATTATAAGTTGCCTCAGATAAGACAGACACAACTACTAGAATATTTCAATGAAACTGGAAAACTATATGATGTTTCAGCAGTATAAAAATGTATTCCCCCCAGGGGTACAGAGTGCTAGCATTGAAATTATTGCTTTTTTCTCTAGAGAAACAGTAGTTCATGCTTATCTCAAGCTGTTAATAATTGCTAATTTCTGCCATTTTTCTAGTCTTTTGTTTTCATTTATTTATTTTATTTTATTTATTTGGGCAGAGAGAGACTTGGAACATTGCTGGACTTTGCTACAGTGAAGGAGAGTCAAGCTCTACCAGTCCATGTCTTCTCTGTAAACCTAACATTTTTAAATTTACTTGATATATTAATGATAATAAGACTAATTTTTGTCAGATTTTGAAAAGAATGCAATATGAAGTATTAAATTCATTAAGTTTTAAAGTGAGGCCTGAGGCTACAATCTGTATGTGCTGCCTTCAGAGGGTGTTTTGGGTTCCCAAAATTAATGTACTGTGATTGTTTATATGTACGCGTATGCTACACATATATGCAAGTTTCTGGTTCTAGGTTAAAAGAAGCCTGGACAAACATCATATTGCTAACAAAACAAATAAGCCCCTGAAAACAGGATTTTAGGAGCTACTCATTCAGCAAACACTTGAGATTTATTATTTCTGCAGTTCTGAAAACTGTTGAAGACTCTGCTAGCCCCAAAAGACATCCATGCTCCTCTCAAGAGCCCCATTTCTAAAGAGAAACCACTCAACAAAAACAATGTTTTTGAAACACCAATGAAAGCAGATTATTTTTGGTTTTTAACATGAGTGATGAGACTAAATTCTCGCAGGTGCTTTATCAAGATATCTAGGAAAAGTTCAACAATCTGTAAGTGGAGCAAAGGGAAGACATCATCCTCTCTTATGACTCTCCACAAAACCTGTGGGTCCACTGAGGCCCTTATGACAGAAATCATGGTGAAGCCTTCTGAGGCAAGAGATTTAAGGCCTGCAGACTATATTTTTTGTGCGTGTAGCCATAAACTTGATAAAGCCATTACCCTAGAAACCCCTTTTGCAGTTTATTTGTGCTCCTAACAGCAATGATTGTGATGGGTAAACATTCATGTTCCCACACATACATTGGACTCATTCAGTATATGGGTTATAGCACTACTGTTGCAGTAGATCTATGCACCAGTTGTAGAGAGTAAGTGAACGTAGACCTATAATTTAGCTCTGTGTTGGGTCTTCTGTAAATTTGGTCAGGTTGTAATGCAAAGGTATATAATCCAGGATAATGACTATTAGGGCCTAGCTGAACAGAACTATTGGGGGGTGGAGAGACAGAAACAATAAAATCACACGATGGCTACGCCTAGACTACATCCCTCTGTTCAGCAGAGGTATGTAAATGAAGAACTTTGAAAGTGCAAATGAAGCCGGAATTTAAATATCCCGCACTTCATTTATATAATCACGTAATGGCGCTCTTTCGAAAAAGCGCTATTTCAAAATTAAAACCGCAGTCTAGACACGGTTCTTTTGAAAACAGGGTGATTTTTCGAAAGATCCTGTAATCCTCAAAAAATTGAAACTGCAGTCTAGATGCGGTTCTTTCGAAAATGGGACGCATTTCAAAAGATCCTGTAAACCTCAAAAAATTGAGGTTTTTGAAAGAACCGCATCTAGACTGCAGTTTCAATTTCGAAATAGAGCTTTTTCAAAAGAGTGTCAATACATGATTATGCAAATTAAGTGCGGGATATTTAAATCACGACTTCATTTGCACTTTCAAAATGCTTCATTTATATCCCTCTGCCGACAGAGGGATGTAGTCTTGACATAGCCTATGGGTTATTGTGGATGAGGGATACCTGTAATTGATCAGAGAATAACATAAGATTTTGATTTATCATCTTCAGTGAAGTTAGGCGTTCTTTGTGAAAGCTGGACACAGATCCTGGTTCATAGCTCAATCACCCCAAATTTCAATATTGCCAAGGTTCAAGATTGTGACTCAAATCCAAGTCCAAATCTGCTGACGCCAGACCCACTGGCAGCAATTCTGGGCCTCAGGCCAGAGCAGCCAGTGACTCCCCTCACATGCACAAGCCACACTTGAATGCACACACAGTCTAGCAGACATTTGGGTGATGCTGCACCTGTCCTTGCTGGTGCACATTGAGTTGTTGGCTGTGCTGCTGGGCATACCATTCTGACACAGCCAGGGCTTCCACATGCCCACCCAGCTGCCTTGGCTGCTGACGGTACTACCCCATGTGTGCCTACGAGCCCTGGGGACCACCAATATGATTTAAAAGGGCCTTGGGCTTATGGCAGCAGCTGAGGGTCTCCAGACCCTTTTAAATCACCTGGGCTCCTGGGTAATTGCCTCTTTTACCTCAATCTCCTCCCCCCCACACACACACACCATCAGGCCTGGCTGAGACACTTTGAGAAAGTAAATATAGTGATATCTGATATTCATATATTTCTCACTGGATGGAAAGAACTTTCCTGCAAATCAAAAACACTCTTCTTTACACTCAGCTTCAGGAACACCTCTGTTTTTGTTACTTCCTCTTGTAACCCTCCATCCAATTAACACTTCTGTGTTTATCTGCAGCTGCATACCCATTGAGTATGCCATTGATCGCTTCTAGCATTACCTTTATGAGCTTAGTAGTTTTGAATGTTTGTGACATAAAAGATAATAATAGGTAGAAGCTTTCAGAAGTTATGCAATGACTGTCTTGCTGGACAAGCAACTTAAATTTGATAGCACGCAAAGACAGGTAGACAATCCTATTTAAATAATTGCATAATGTGAAACATGGTTTGGAAAGCAAAGGCTAAAAAAAATGATATTCAAGAATAAAATGCTAGTATTGATTTTGCTTCACATGCTGTTTACTGAAAGTTATTGCAAAGATACATCCAGTTCTTATGAGAGAAATTATATAAAATTAAAATACTTGACTGTGAAATTAAATTAATCTTCATATAGGAGGGGGTCACTCAAAGCTAAACATACCCATAGATTAATTCCATTATAACATGATTCTTCTAAACATCAATAAATGTTGACTCGTACTGATGTTTAAAAGAGAGTGTAAGGCACAAATGGATATTTAAAATGTAAAGTGTAAAATTATAAATGCAAATGTAAGATCTTGATGTAAATTCTCCTGTAAACATCTGTATAAGTGCTAAAGGACAGAGGTTACCTTTGTATACATATGTCAATGTCAATTTGATTATTGAAATGTTTGTAAACTTAAAAATATGCAAAGTTTGCAATGTCTCAAAATGGAGTCTGAAACTCCATTTTGAATTTAGAACTCTTTCTGGTAGCATCCATTGGAGTTATGCATTCTATCATGTTCACAGGTAGCTGTTAGAATTTTGAAAATAACTCACCTACCTGTTGGAATTTACATAATCTATGAATATTCACAAGCATCCTGTTCTACCAATCAATTTAAAACACGCCGTAAGAGCATCCTTTAGTGTCCAATCATTTTAAACCTTAGGGTTCATGAATATGTATGAGCCAAAACTATAAAAGCTTCTGTCACGCAGCAGTTACCTATAGCGTCGGGGCATCGGGCTTTGGGATAGCTTAGGTTCTAGAGACAGAGATTCTTCAAGTCTTGTCCTAGGTCTGATAGAATGAGAAAGGTCGTGTAAAGCTATTTCTTTAGAGAACCTGATGGAAGGTCAGTTCTCTCATTTAGGTTAGGTTAAGGTAGTTTAGCTTTTAGATAGTATAGCTTCCGTCATCAAGTTTGTACGTCAGGCTGCGTCGGTCCACGCATATTGGCCGTCGTCGTGTCTGTACGTCGGGCGCATCAGGATTAGTTTAAGGTTTTATTTTTAGGTTGGGTTTAGGATAGATAGGATCCAGAGTCGTCTATCGCCTGATCCAATCACACCGAAGCACGAGAAGAGGCGTTGAGGACCAGAAATTCTGCGGAAGGCGAATCGACTGTCTTCGATCTCAACTCCTGCTTCGAGGGATCACCTTGGCTGTTCCTCTCCTGCAGCTAGCAAATAGCCAAAGGATCGTAGGTTGCCAAGCACTGGATCAGCCGATGAGGGACATCTGGCAGGTTCTCCCCAAAGGCTTCCAATTAGTCCTAGGGTCGTAGGTCGCCAGCATCCATCAATCATCTTCACCGTAGACTCTGTTGTAGGTATAGGGACCTTGAGGGACTTCCCCTCCTGGTCCATTTAGTGTAAGAGGGGACTGCCCTCTTGAGTTATTTTGAGGTATTGTTTTGTTAAATTTATTTGTGCAACAATATAGTCTGGTGGTTTTCAGTTCAAAACCAAGTCTTAAGTCTTTATTTAACGTGCCACCTTAATCTAATATCTCACACTCTCCAGTGATCAGATACGGTTAGAGGGTCGCTACCTTAAATACCATCCCTTGCGGATTGGTCGGGTTATTAAATTAACTCTAAGTGTTCTTAAAGACCTTCTTCAAGTCTGTCAACATACAGCTAACAGTAGAAAGGATGGTTTTCCACTTAAGATACTAGAACTCCAGAGGTCAGGTGAAATCTCCAGCTCAGCTACAGACTTGCTATGTTACCACAGGCAAGTGAATTAACTTCTCTATGCCTCAGATTATAATTTTTAAAGTTGGGATAGTAATTCCATTCTTACACCCTTTGGCTTAGCTATTTCAGTTCTAAGATTTTAGGGCAGATTCTGTTACTTATTTTGTGTTGGTACAGTGCTCTATAAGGATCTTTAATTTTGATTAAGACATCTAGACACTACTGAAGTACAATACAGGCAGTCCCCGGGTTACGTACAAGATAGGGACTGTAGGTTTGTTCTTAAGTTGAATCTGTATGTAAGTCGGAACTGGCGTCCAGATTCAGCCGCTGCTGAAACTGACCAGCGGCTGACTACAGGAAGCCCGAGGCAGAGTTGCTCTGCCCCAGGCTTCCTGGAATCAGCCGCTGATCAGTTTCAACAGGCTGAATCTGGACGCTAGTTCCGACTTACATACAGATTCAACTTAAGAACCCCAGGCGTCCCCAAGTCAGCTGCTGCTGAAACTGATCAGTGGCTGATTCCAGGAAGGCCGGGCAGAGCCACTCTGCCTTGGGCTTCCTGTAGTCAGTGCTGGTCAGTTTCAGCAGCGGCTGACTTGGGGACGCCTGGGGCAAAGCAGCTGGGGTGCTGCTGGGTTGCTCCAGTAGTGCTGCTCCTTGGCGCTACTGGACCAACCCAGCAGCACCCTAGCTGCTTTGCCCCAGGCGTCCTGATTCAGCCGCTGCTGAAACTGACCAGCAGCGGCTGAATCAGGATGTCTGGGGCAGAGCAGCTGGGGTGCTGCCGGGTTGGTCCAGTAGCGCCCAGAGCGGTGCTGCGGGACCAACCAGCAGTGCCCCAGCTGCTCCACCACAGGCGTCTGGAGAAAAGCCTGGTCAGCAGACCAGGGAGACACGGGCGGCAGACCGAGACGCACCGCGGCTGTCCCGCCACCCGGGTCCTCCGCAGCTTTGCTCCGCGTCTCCCTGGTCTGCTGTCTCCCTGGTCTGGGCTGTTCCGCTGCCTGCGTGCTCCGTGACTTTGCTCAGTGTCTCCTTGGTCTGCTGGGGGGGCTTCTCCCCCCCCCAGCAGACCAGGGAGATGCAGAGCAGCTTTTCTCACCCCGGGAGGACGCAGGTGGCGGGACCGTGGCACATCTGGGCGTCCCGCCGCTCCCGTCCTCCGGGGCGAGAAAAACCCCGTTCGTAACTGCGGATCCAACATAAGTCGGATCCGCGTAACTCGGGGACTGCCTGTAATAATGTAGATAAGACCAAATTGTGATACCTTCATTTATATTGACAGTCACCTTATTCCTCTAGATACCCTAATTGAAATCCATAGAACTACTCAAGGAGCAAGATCGTACTGAAGTAATGAGTAAGTGGTATCAGAAACAGTTCAAGAGGCAGCTTGTATAGTTTACTCAAATTTGCCTGTTCAGTTCATTTGTTATTAATCAATTTGGGAATTAGGTTACTTAAATTTAAAATCTGAATTACATGCACTGTAAATATACACATTTTTTATGTAGTTATAATTGTTCTTGTCTTCAGTGCCTATAACACACCACCGGAAACAAACAAGTCTCAATTTAAACACAGGCACTAGTATGCAAAGAAATCCTCATCAGTCATACATTCACAGGTATATAGAAGGCATGTGGCTGTGGAGACCTATTGTATACTTCAATATGCATTTTTATTGCAAGACACAAAAATATTCAGAATCCCTGTGTACAATTAAACCTCATAAATCAAAGTGATATTTGATTGATGCAGTGGAAGAGACAGTACCTCCCATAACTCTGAAATGCTTTTTCATTCATTTTGTTGTAACTGATCTTTCTTCTTCCAGCTAAAAAGGATTTATTTCAATTTATTTCCTTCCTCATGAGGCAGATCTTACCACACAGGCAATATTCACTCATCTCTTGAAAAGGTTTGCTTTTGCAAATCACAACATCAAGCTTACAGGAGCATGCAGTGTTCCTTTCTGAATTTGTTACTTTAAACTTCTTCCTGTCCTGCATATTTTCACAAGCAATCAAAATTTGTCATTTTCTGATTTCTACTTTCTCAGTCTAGCATCATGTGCAATTCTGTGGACAACTGAATGGTCAAAAAGTGAGGCAGGTGCAATTTGATTAATAAAAATGTATAGCATAATAATATGAATGTTGTAATCCTCTGTGGTGTGGTCAAGGGATTCACTGCTCCCGGTCCTATTGTTGATGGAAATTTTGATAATACAGTGTCATCAGAAACAGATCAGGTTCGATATCATTTGAAAGCCCTTTCTCCCAGAAGCAGATGGTATGAAACATGACAAAAACAGAACAATTATGTAGATCTATATTCAAGAAAATGTGTAAACATCAATTTTAATTATACTTTAACACAGACATGTCAAAATGCAGCCCTCAGAAAGGTAAATCATGACCCTTGATTGTCACGTGTGTTATCAGTTAATGCTCGGAACATGATACCGGATCATTTTTAAGGTGACAAGTACTGTATGTGGAAGGAGTGCTTCAAACTGATTTGCCATCATCAGCAAAAGAAGAGAAGAGGTTCACTGGTAATGATTGTTAGCTTTGTTTATTACGTAAAAAGAATTGTAATGAAGCACTCATTAAACCAGAAGCAACCAGCCAGAAATTTCTGGAATCCATCCACAAATTGTATGCACATTGTTTCATGCATACATTACACAACTTGAATAGCTGCACTCTCAGGCTGTGTCTAGAGTGCATCCCTTTTCCGTAAAAGGGATGCAAAGTAGACACATTGCAATTGCAAATGAAGCGGGGATTTAAATCCCCTCCCACTTCATTTGCATAAAAATGGCTGCCGCTTTTTTCCAGCTTGGAGCTTTGCTGGAAAAAAGCGCCAGTCTAGATGCGGATCTTTTGCAAAATAAAGCCTTTTCTGAAAGATCCCTTATTCCTTATTTTAAGAGGAATTAGGGATCTTTCGGAAAAGGCTCTATTTTCCAAAAGATCCACATCTAGTCTGGCGCTTTTTTCTGGCAAAGCTCCGAGCCGGAAAGAAACAGCAGACATTTTTATGCAAATGAAGCAGGGGGGATTTAAATCCCTGCTTTATTTGCAATTGCGATGTGTCTAATTTGCATCCCTTTTATGGAAAAGGGATGCAGTCTAGACACAGCCTCAAAGTAATTTATCAGAGAATTTTTGTTTTTACTTTGGTATAAATCATTTTTAGGCAACAGTGGAGGGGTAAAGCATTGTGATCCGTTGACAGAGGAAACAAGTGTAAACACCCTTTGGCAATTTTTGCTTTGTTGTTGGATGTCAAGATACGTTTTTTTGACGAACCTTGGTAGCACAGACATAGCCTCAGTGGCACTGAACATGCCATAAGATGTACACCCAAGAATGGACTCCGGAAAGATTGGAGAGAAAGTGCATTGAGCATAAGGATAAATTAAAGATGAGGAGTTAGGTATCAGCTGTGGGGAAAATTCACTAATTTTAAAGCTACAGCATAAGATTACTCACACTGGCAACCCATTCACATATGAGAGACCAATGCATATTAATATAATGATAATAGTCTTCTGTGATGAGATAGGTAAAGATATCAGTTGAATGGATATTTTGGGTCATGAGCATAACCCAAATAATTATCCAAGACTCCATCAGTCTATGGCCAGATCTGGTCTGCTTGGGTTACTACCATATTTACCTGCACCTCCACAGGTACAGAGGATCACAGCTCCTATTGGCTATGGATCACCATTCCCAGCCAATGGGAGCGGATGATTGACAATACCTGTGGAGTGCAAGTAAATACAGTGGCAGTGGCAAGCCATGGTGAACTGCTGCCATTATATTGCCCACCCATGATCTCTGGGCACAATCAAGAACAGACTTAAATTGGGCTCTAGTGCAAAGAAGAAAGTCAATCTGAAAGTGTCAGGGACAATTACAGAGCTAACCACAGACGAGTCACTGTTCACTTGTCTTCTGGTTATGTCCAGGTCTCAATATGATGTTAATCCACATGAGACTTTGGAAGACTACAAGTTTTTGATGGTTGCCTGATTGATGTTTACACATGATGGAACAATGCATATAACAATCAAAAAGAAAAATGAATGTATATCTGTATATCTCACATGGTCTTCATATGCCAGCACCTACTGATAATATGACCAGAGGCCTTTCAGAATTTTACAGCTGAGCAAAATCTCTCAATAAACCAGACCAAAATAAGAACATAAGAACAGCCATACTGGGTTAGACCAAAAGTCCATCTAGCCCAGTATCCTGACTGCTGACAGTGGCCAAAACCAGATGCCCCAAAGGGAGGGATAAAAACAGGTAATCCTCATGTGATCCCTCCTGTCACCCACCTCCAGAGAAACAGAGGCTGGGGATACCATTCCTACCCATCCTGGCTAATAGCCATTGATGGACCTAACCTCCATGAACGTGTCTATCTATTTTTTAAACCCTGTTAAAGTTCTAGCCTTCACCGCATCCTCTGGAAAGGAGTTCCAGGCTGAGTGAAGAAAAACTTCCTTTTGTTTGTTTTAAACCTGCTGCCTATTAATTTAATTTGGTGAACCCTAGTTCTTTTATTGTGGGAATAAGTAAATAACTTTTCCTTATTTGCTTTTTCCATACCAATCATGATTTTATACATCTCTATCATATCCCCTCTTAGTCTCCTCTTTTCTAAGCTGAAAACTACAAGTCTTTTTAATCTCTCTTCATATGAGACCAGTTCCAAACCCCTAATCATTTTTGTTGCCCTTTTCTGAATTTTTCCAATGCCAATATACCTTTTTTGAAATGAGGAGAGCACATCTATATGCAGTACAGGCAGTCCCCGACTTACGCGGATCCGACTTACATGGGATCCACACTTACGAACGGGGCTTTTCTTGCCCCGGAGCTCGTGGGCGGCGGGACCACCCAGAGCGCAGCGGTCCCGCCACCGCATCCTCCGAGGCGAGAAAAGCTGCTCTGGGTCTCCCTGGTGTGCTGGGGGGGACTCCCCAGCACAGCAGGGAGACCCGGGCAAAGCCGCACAGGCGGCGGGACCCTGCTGCCCGTGCGGCTTTGCTCCTTTGCCCCGGAGCAAAGCCGCACAGGCTTTGGGTCTCCCCCAGCACATCAGGGAGACAGGAGCAAAGCCGCAGAGGCGGCGGGACCTCTGCACCTCCGCAGCTTTGCTCGGGTCTCCCTGGTCTGCTGGGGGGGGGGGAAGGGGCGCAACTAGTGCGCCCCTTCCCCAGCAGACCAGGCTTTTGTTGCGGGACGCCTGGGGTAGAGCAGCTGGGGTGCTGCCGGGTTGGTCCTGTGGGGACCTACCTGGCAGTGCCCCAGCTGTACTGTCCCAGGAGTCCAGATTCAGCCGCTGTTGAAACTGATCAGCGGCTGATTCCAGGAAGGCGGGGGCAGAGCAACTCTGCCTAGGGCTTCCTGTAGTCAGCCGCTGATCAGTTTCAGCAGCGGCTGAATCTGGAGCCAGTTCTGACTTACATACAAATTCAACTTAAGAACAAACCTATAGTCCCTATCTTGTACGTAACCCGGGGACTGCCTGTATTCAAGATGTGGGCATACCATGGATCTATATAGATGCAATAAGATATTTTCTTTCTTATTCTCTATCCCTTTTTTAATGACTCCTAACATTTCATTTGCTTTTTTGACTGCCACTGCACACTGAATGGATGTTATCAGAGAACTATCCACAATGACTCCAAGATCTTCACTCTTGAGTAGCCAAATTATTCCCCATCATATTGTATGTATAGTTGGGATTATGTTTTCCGATGTGCATTATTTTACATTTATCAACATTAAATATCATTTGCCATTTTGTTTCCCAAACACTTAGTTTGGTGAGATCTTTTTGAAGCTCTTCACAGTTTGCTTTGGTTTTAACTATCTTGAGCAGTTTGGGATCATCTGCACATTTTGCCTCCTCACTGTTTACCCCTTCCTCTAGATCATTTATAAATCAGTTGTATAGCATTGGTCCCACGACAGAACCTTGGGGGACACCACTTGTTACCTCTCTCCACTTGGAAAACTTACCATTTATTTCTACCCTTTATTTCCTGTCTTTTAACCAGTTATCAGTCCATGCAAGGATCATTCCTCTTATCCCATGACAACTTACTTTACTTAAGAGTCTTCAGTGAGAGACCTTGTCAAAAGCTTTCTGGAAATCTAAGTACACTATATTCACTGGATCCCCCCTGTCCACATGTTTGTTGACCCCCTCAAAGAACTCTAGAAGATTAGTAAGGCATGATTTCCCTTTAGAGAAACCATGTTGACTTTCCCCCAACAAATTGTATTCATCCATGTGTCTGATAATTTTATTCTTTACTATAGTTTCAACTAATTTGCCTGGTACTAATGTTAGACTTACCAGTCTAATTGCCAGGATCATCTGTAGAGCCCTTTTTAAATATTGGCATCACGTTAGCTATCTTCCAATCATTAGGTACAGAAGCCAATTTAAAGGCTAGGTTACAAACCACAGTTAATAGTTCTGCAATTTCCCATCTGAGTTCTTTCAGAACTCTTGGGTGAATGCCATCTGGTACCGGGGACCTGTTACTATTAAGTTTATCAATGTGTTCCCTAACCTACTCTAATGACACCTCAATCCGGGGCAATTCCTCAGATTTGGCACCTAAATGGCTCGGGTTTGGGAGTCTCTCCAATATCCTCAGCTGTGAAGACTGAAGCAAAGAATTCATTTAGCTTCTCCGCTATAATCTTTTAGTGCTCCTTTAGCATCTCGATCATCCAAGGGCCCCATTGGCTGTTTAGCTGGCTTCCTGCTTCTGATGTACTTAAAAAAACATTTTACTAGTACTTTTTGAGGTTTTGGCTAGCTGTTCTTATTATATTTTTATACTTAATTTGACAAAGTTTGTGGTCCTTTCTATTTTCCTCAATAGGATTTGACTTACACTTTTTAAAAGATATAATTTTATTTGTCACTGCTTCTTCTACCTGGTTGCTAAGCTACGTGGCACTTTTTTCGTTCTCTTCCTGTATTTTTTAATTTGGGGTATACATTTAAGTTGGGCCTCTATTATGGAGTCTTTGAAACTTTGTACATCCCTCAGGCATGTATCCGGGTATGGCCCTTGGTGGCCAAGATCTTGGCCATAGCTGTCCATGCTGCGCTATCTGGAATGGAGATTGTGCAGGTTCGCCTTGTTGCCCCACACCTCAAGGAGGGCAAGGATTTCCACTCCAGACCAGGATGTGCATGCCTCTTGCAGCCCCTGGGAGCCCTGGGGGTGCTCCCTGGGATGGCCAGAGAGCTCTTGGAAGGCTTGTGGCTCAGACATGGTGGCCAAATGTGTGGCACTGAGAGCTGCGCTGTGGCTGGAGGTCGGCTTCCTGCCACAAGCCCTTTCCCCTGTGTCTGCAACTTTAAGAGCTGCAAGGGATATAGAGTAAATATAGAGTCCTGATGAGTATGAATGGAGTGGCCAGCAGGGCACCTGTGGGATTTGCCGGAGGCTTCTTCTTTCTAAAAACCTCCCTATTCCACGTCCATACACAACTTCTTCTGAAACAGCTTTTTCGCAAGAGGCTTTATTCCTCATGAATGAGGTTTGCCAATGTTGGAAAAAGCCCTCCATTATTTCAATTTTCTTTCAAAATAATACAATTGATGTGTGTGGACGCTAGTATTTTTTTTTCCGGAATAACAGCCCTTATTCCAGAAAAACGGTACAGTGTAAATGCCCCTGAAGATTTCATTATATATATTACCAAATGTACAACTGCTTTTATTAGCAGCACCTGGATGTTCCAGATAAGATTTGGGGCCCATTGTGATAAACTCTGTCCAGTGCATTGTTAGAAATAGAAGGTCATATCATAATTAGAGATGGGTGAGCCATTCATGCAGGAACAGCTGGCTGAAGACTCAGTAACTTTCAGGTCTTTGCTTTTATTAAAATCAGCAGAGATATGGGGAAGAGGAGCCATTGGAGGATATAATGCCATATTGGGGCTACTCTCATTAGTCCAATGAACCTCAAAAACAATGAAGATTCCATATGAGTGATGAGCCAATTAGTATTGAGGAGGTTGTGCTGTTCCATGGAAAACAGCAGTCTGTTATCTCTGACACCTACATTATTGTTATCTCATTTTAGTCTATTTATCACATTGCTTTTAAAAAAAAAACTCTGCCCAGTGAATATTTACTTTGCAGAAGTCTGAATGTACATAATCATTGTTTCATATCCGGTTTTTAAGAAAATCTCTCTCGTGTTCCAAGTCCCTTCCAACCAGCTTCTGACATTTCTTGGTGAGAATTTTGTTTACCAGTTAATAGCAGTGGATCCTGAAGGGTCAGCTGTGTTATTCATTGTAGACCTAGGCTGCAGGATGCCACACTGTCTCCTGCTGGCCACCTTATTTGGAAAGTCAATTCAGAAGAACTGCTGATCTTTGAATTCATTGTGTCAGATGAATGCAATGCACAGAACAGATACTCTGTTGTGGTAAGAGGGGAACAAAAACTTGTTTTTCATGACATTGGCTTGGTGCAATTTCTATTATGGTTAATAATTTGTTACTGTCCTAAAAACTGAGACTTCAGCTATTTCTCAGTGAGTGCATATTACCCAGCACGGCAGTAATGATCAATTAATCAAACATATATCTCTGCGAGCATGGAACCCATTTATACAATGAACAAGAGTGGGTACCATTGATTGCAATTTGAAAGAATACTCTTGCTTAGCCTCTTAATTGTTCATTAATCGGCTTTAAAATTCACAGTTAGCATTTGAAAAAAAGCACATAACACAAAAGACTAACTTAACTATAAAGGGGGGATAATAACTTGTTCTCATTTATATCTTTAGAAGGTACCTTGCTCTTATCCCATTTCTTCACAATTTTAGTTTCTTGTGCATGGCTTTATCTTTTTTGTACAGTGCTACATTAATCCTGTGATAGCCTGAGCTAATGAGATGAATGAAGTAGGGCACAGACTCTTAATGCAAAAGCAGTTTTGCTAATAATTGATAATTGGTGAAGATACTGATGAGACTGGCATGAATAACAAAATTTTATTCAAAATAATCAACTGGAAATTTCTCAAAGAAATGGGGAAACTGTAACCTAGATGTTAATGTGATGAGTGTATTAGAAATGTATAGCTAGATTTAAAGACAGAATGGTTCTTATTAAAATCCTTTGAAATCTTGTCTTTGCAAGTACACAGCATAACCACACCTCATAGTGTTCTCTATACTTGGAAAAGAGACAATCTAGGAAATGCATGCCTACAAAGACATTTGTTAAGGCATTAGTGGCCAACACTAGAAGCAGGCAAGCAGCTAAGAAAAGGTTATTTCTCTCCTTTCAAAACTAAGCAACTAAGAAATTCTGCCCTCAGATACTCAATAACAGCTGCTACTGTAGACAACAGGAATTCAGTTTGCATATTTGAGGTTAGGTTGTACTTCTAAGTAATGGCAGATAAAACACAGCTTTCAATTGTAGAAAGTAGTAGCCTTCCCTGTGAGGCTAGCTCTCTGGAAATTGTACATTAGTTAGAAGGAAGGTTTTATTAGTAATGGCTGGGAAACCCTGTCAATGCTGTCTGAGGAGGAGCAGAAAGAACATAAAACTGGAAATGAATGATGGAAAGGAGACGACTGATGACAGGGAGAGAGAAGTAGAACTGAAAAGGGTGTGAGAGAGATTAAGAAGCTTATTGTAGCAGGACCATACTGCCCTATCTGAAGCTCTATTAATCATCAGGCTTTAGTCATGCATAATACCTCTTGGGTTCCCAGACATGTTGTTGGTACAGTGTATCCTTCTCTGCTTGGATAGACATTTCTTCTGACTTCTGGGGAAAAGGTACAGAACCATTGTCACACCTCTTCCTGGTCACTTTTTTGGCTATCTGCTGCTCCATAGCATCATAAACAAGCAGCAATGTCCACAGTCCTGAGAGCAGAAGCACAGTGCAAGTGTGGGTGGCCCACATGCAGAAGGCATAAAGGGGAACGATGTATTTGATCTTTCATTCCCCAAGAGCAAAAACTTTGGGGAGTAGTGTGAGATTGAAAGGACACAAGGGAAAGAATGAGCGAATGCAAAGCAGGGACAGACATAGGTAGGAAACTGCAGGAAATGCAATAAAAGGAGAGAGAGAATGAAGTAAAAGACTGAAACATGTAAAGAAATAATATAAGTATGAAAAAAGCACCATAGAGTAAATGAGAGACATATTTGGACTTCCTACAAAAGATTTAGGCCCTGATTTTAGAAATATTTTGACACGTCTGCACTCAATGCTGCAGCACCTAAATGATCTGATATCCTAAGTTTCATTTCAAAAGTGATTTAGGCACTTCATCTAAATCCTATCCACTGTTGGTGCAATTTTGTTGCCTAAGTGCCTAACTCCCTTTTGAAAATGAGATTTAGGCTTCTAACTCTGTTAGGTATTGCAATGCTGAGTGCAGCAATGCCTAAATCTCTTTAGAAATTTGGGACTTATCACTAATAAATTATATTGTCAGTCCCTTCCCCAAAGAGTTTAAGCTGCTGAATACTTAACTTAATGAATACTAAACCAGTCGGTGAGTGACTCATATGAAAGAGGGATAAATACCCTAAATAGCTAGTGAATAGTTCAATCAGTTCTATAAATGAGCAGGGAGCTGCTGGAGGAGTTTCTTGCTGTTATAAAGCTGATCGTCATCTGATATAAATTGTTACAGTTTCACTGAAGCCAACAAAGTACACAGATCTACAATCGCTGAGAGTCAGGCCTTGTAACTTTTTATTATCCTTTTTCTTTTTCAAGTGGTTTTGCCATTAAAATAATTTTTGGCATAAGCATAATTCTACACTCTCTGGGAGGATACTTAAAATAAACCCCTGTGTGTTTGCTGACAAACCAAAGCATGAGACTAGGGAGTTTTCACAATACAAAATAGTACATGTACAGAAGAGCTCAAATTACTTCTCAGATAATGCGCTCTGTGGTTTTCATTTTAAAATATATGTTAAAGAAAGATAAAACTAAAACAGTCAACTACAGCCAGATACCTTCCTCTTGCTCATAAAAGGATTCAGGTCGGTTGCTTACTATGGCAAACTGGAAATATTGCTATGTACTTTACAAATGTTCTTATTGTTTTGATATTTTGACTGTCAAAATGGGAACTTTCTTCAAGAATGTTAAGACAAGGTGAAAGTCAACTTCAAGAATAGTATAGAGACTAGAGAAATGTTAAAATGGAATTACCTGTTTGTACCAAGAAACCTTGTTAAATGAAGGCACTTGTTTATTGGCAGAATAACTACAACACAAAAGTGGCAGCAAAAGCTTCCTTGAATATTCCTTGTTCCTGTTCTCCCTACATATTTGAGTACTTTTTCCTTGCATCTCCTTTGATGCTGCTAATATGATAGCCATTTATAGGCTCTGGAGCAGTTTCACACTGATGCCGAAGTGTTTCACAAAATCTGCTGATTCTTCCATCAAAGCGCAACAATTTCAGTTGCTGTCAAACCACGCCAGATTAAAACCAGCTGTCTAGTGATGAAAGCTCATTACCATTCTTGAGTCAGTGTCCCCTGGAACTGAATCACGTGGTAACGTTAATACTCATATGCTCAGTACACTTCATTTTCAAAAATTGAAGCAATGAAGTTCAGACATAAAACACACACCAGCAAAATAGCATTGGCTGCTGTGCACTAGAAAACAACTACCCGACAGTGGAAAAGTGAGCAAAAGCGAGATCAGAACACCCAAATGCACAGTATGCCCATTAAAAACTTCACTTCTCTTTAGGAGGCAAGAATAGCCATTTTCAAGTATAGCCAGACAATAGACTGTACTACATCCTTATGAAAAGAAAACAGTCATATATCCTGCAGCTCATATTCCGCACCTTCGCTTTCAGCAGTTCCTTCACTGCTCCTTCTTGTTTTCTTTTAAGCAGCTGGCAATTGCAAAGTTGCAGCAGAAATGAAGAGGGATATTTTTATTGAGACATGACAACTAATATTTTTGAGGCTAAAATACAGCCTAGGGTTTCTTTGGCTGGCACACAACGAAAGCACATACACATTCATGCTATAACCCAGTAACTTATTTCTCAGTTTCCTTTGAAACAAAGCCATGCACTAGCAAAGAGGATTCTTGGGGGCATTTCAGCCCCATTCTGCTTCCTTCTCTACCCGCCACCTGTGCTCTGAAAGTTCTGTCAAAGCACTTCACTGGGCTTGCTAGAGGGTACAAAGGTTAGTTGGACACTGGTGTTGTTACTGCAAGTTCTGAAGTAGAGAACTGGGAAGAGAGGGAAGAAAGATGCAGCTCCTGAAATAAAATAAATGGGATTGCAAAAGAGTGGGTACTAATAATGGGAGGGAAGGGGAAGAACCCTTCAATCCAGTAGACAGGTTAGCCATATATTGATCAGAAAGAGGTCAGGACTCATCTAATATTTTCATTAATATTCAAGAGGGTGGAGTAAATGACATGCTAATGAAACTTAACAACAACCCAAAATGTAGAGGAACATAGAAACAGCAACGAGTGAGAAAGGGCTTAGAGAAATTTAAAAACATGGGCAGAAAATAAACGAGTCATTGAAAAATGCCACTCAAAGTATTTGGAGAAGGCAAATGCAGATATTCAGAGGAAGAAATCTTGAAGAAAATATCCTAAGAGTGAAGATGATTGGAGAGTCTTCTATTTTACTGAAAAATATCCTGCTGCACTCATGATTCCATATAAATCAACTAGTCTTCCTAACCAGTTTGTTGTTTTTAAATCTTTAAGAGAATATTTGCAGTATGATTTAAGAACATCTTGCTTCCACTTATGTTTTGTTGGGACAATGGATAAACAGCAGATTGAAGAATATCCAACACATAATAACAAATTGTTATTGTGATCATGAAGCTATGGTGTAAGATACCTGTCTGTTGAAGGACACACAAGGTTTCACTGATCACATTTTTTTCTTGCACATGTATATGCAATATACATTTTTGTTGTATTTTCCTGACCCAAAAATACTTAAAAAAAATAAAGATATAACCAAGTGAAATAATTCAGTATTTTAATAGCAGGTGAAAAATGATAAGTGAAGCTTAAACCCAGCTGGGAGGTAGACAATTTTACTTCAGGGCATATTCTGTGACAACAATAAAAGCTCATCCTTGATGTTGTGTTTATGTCTCAATTCCCCAGAAAGCCATCAATAATCTAATGAGAAGTCAACACAATCATGCGTAAGTGACAACACCATTTTAGCATCAAATCTTTACAAATAGTAGTGACCAGGTAGTAGAAACCAAATGTTAACTCTTCTGAGAGTTTCCCAAATGCCACTTTTTTTCAGAAAAGAAACTTACTAATCACAGGAGGCATTGTTAAGTATCTGTGATCCAGGTGCATTATATCCCTGCATTCCTAAGTGTGATGGTAGAATCTTGGTGCTTGTCTACACTACTGCTTAAGTTAATGTAAATTACATCACCCGGGGGTATGAAAAATGCCATAGTGCACTACGGTACGTTCTCTCACCCACATAGCTTCCACATCTCATTGAATAATCATACCAATGAGAGAGCACTCTCCCTTGATCTAAGAATGTCTTCACTAGAACATATGTAGTGCAGTAGTGTAGACTAGTCCTCAGTGAGTGTGTGGAGACAGGAGCTTTTGGAAAGTGCCTTCTATCTGATTGTCTCAATGAAGGTCACAAATATTAATTCATTCCCCTTCAACACCAATACTGTCAACTGATGGCAAACCCAAAGAAATCTCTATCTCCAGTGACTGGGAATAGAATTTTAGGTATCTAAAATCCAGCCTCAAGTGCAGTAACTTAATTATAGAACCACCATGGAGCCATCTATAATATGAAATGAATAGTCCCTTATTTATATTTAAAAGCCTTTTCTAATGTTATGCTATTTCTTCAGTAATAGAACAAACTCTAGTTTCTCTTACAGTGCATTATATTCCCAGAATCCCTCAGTGGTATTATAGCCCTGTAATTCAAAATAGTCTGTTACTTATTCTGCTGTATGTTCAATACTATCACACTCAGAATTTGGTCCTGCATCCCTCAGGGATAATACTTCTATAAGTACAAGGAGACTGGTATTTCCGTTCGGAGACTGTTGTTTTTTCTCTCTCCAGATATGAGGGAACAGGGTTTGCATAGCAATACCAGGACTTTCAGCTTCCAAATCTGTACGGGGAAGGGTCCGTCTGAGGCCAGCATAATCTGTCCAGAGTCCTTGTTGCTATTATTTGTGGTATAGCCTTGCTCAGAGGCATCAATCAGGATTGATGCCAACCATTTTAGGGACCCTACACACATAATGCTAAATGGTCCCTGTGCCCAACAGCTTTCAATGATACTACTGCTGCTTCATTACTGCCTCTAAGTCATGCTATGCCACAGACTTTCTGAATACTCCACAGGAATCTTCGCTACAGTACCCATATACCCCTTATATGTCAAGTGCAACGTTAAGCCCGATGCCTTTACCAGTGATATTATAATCTATACATTATTAAAGTAAAATGATTTTTAAATTCCGATTTAACATTTTATTTATCTTGATTACCTTTTACAATTTTTTCAGCCCAGATTATTCAGGATCACTTTGTTTATTAGATGGCCAGTTTAATTATGTGGTCAGTTTCCTTTTCAGGTTACCCTCAACTAGCCAAGTGTTGTAAGTTTAAGGTTCTAAAGCAGGGGTGGGCAAAAGGGCCTCCACTGGCCATATCCAGCCCACCAAGCGAGTGGATCTGGCCCGCAGAGGCCCTGCTGCTCCCCCACCCCCAGGCCAATTAGGGTCTGGGGGTAGGAGAATGCCTGAAGCCTTCTCCGCTCTGCCCCTGCCCAGCAAGCAACACATGGCACTTCAAAGCACCGCACGCTGCTCGCAGGCTGGAGGCAGAGTGGAGAAGGCTTTGCATGCTCCCCCGCCCCCAGGCCAATCAGAGGCTGGGGGGTGGGAGAGCTGCATAAAGCTTCCTTCTCCCTGCCCTGGCCCTGCCAGGAGCCTGGCGGCACTTCAAAGTTCTACGTGCTCCTCGCAGGATGGGAGGAGGCTTCCCGTGCTCCCCTGCCCCAGGCCTTAATTGGCCTGGAGGTGGGAGAGCATGCCAAGTCTCTTCCAGGGCATGGGTGCCTAGTGGGAAGGGAGGGCAAAAAGGCTTCCCACCCCCAGACTTGCCCCTTCCCGTTTAGGCCCCACCCCTTCCGTGGTGGCCCGGGGCTAGTTCAAAATTTTTTGTAGTGGCCCCCTGGCAAAAATTATTGCCCAGCCCTGTTCTAAAGAGGGCAGGGAATGCAAGACACACACTCTGTTGGTCTGAGTTTTACACAGATGTTGCTGGACCAGAGAATCCTGATGGAAGGCTGGTGGCTGGGTTCCCCACAGCCGGGCTGCCTGACATGGCTCAGTTGGACTGCCTAGCAGGGGTGCCCGTAGAACTAAGAGGCCAACACACCCTAGCTGTGTAGCCCTGCATGACCCAGTTTGGCTGCCAGATAGGGCCAGGAATCCAGTTCACTACAGCTGGGCTGTCTGGCAGGGCAGGGCAGGAGTCTGGCGCACTGGAAGTTGGGTTGGAGCTGAGCTGCATGGTGTAGCAGCGAAGGGGGGTAATCAGCAGGGCAGTGGAGCTGGCAGTGATGGGAGGGAGGAACTGGCTGTTCCAAGGCTGGGGAGCTAGTAGCAGGGGCTCAGATATGACCTCCCCTGATCCAGCAAAATCCCTCCTCTGGGACTGGTCAGGTCCCGACAGTGCGGGACCAGGGATGTCCAACCTGTACTTTATTTTGAGAACACCTAAACTCTGTCCCAAGTTTGCTTTGAGGGTATCCTTTTAATTCCATTAAAAGACAACAGCATGAATATTTCCAAAGCCCAACTGGTTATTCTGTAAAATGTGTTCCAAGGAAACCCTATCAGGTTGACAAACAATAAGCTGTTAATAAATGGCTCAAGTACAAAACAGGAGCACACAATACATTGTAACATAGCTCTCAGCATGCTAAAGTCCAAATGACACTGAATTTTTAAATATATGGCAATGATCTCAAATAAATGAGATCAAAGAAAAACAAACCTCACAGAGACAAAAGCTTTAAATGAAGCTTCATTTCCTTAAGATGTCTAAAGGTTTCCACAACCAGTCTCAAGCTCAACAGTTCTGACAGTAATAATAAACAGTGAGATAACAGCAGATTTAAGTGAGACTAGGGAATTTGGCTCTAAAATGAGTGATGTACGCTATAATGAGTTTAGGTAAGAAGTAAGCCTCAGTCTACATGAACATTTTAGCTGAGGAATAAACCAAAGGGCTTACCTGTCAGGAAGCTGTGAACAAATGTGAAGAGAGCCTTTCTTTTCCTGGAGTGCCTTGCATAAACATCCTTGGATCCTATATATGTGCAACTTGCCCCAGTGGAATGACAGGGATAGTAAATCTTGCAGACATAAGTGGTTTTTTACATTATTTATTTATCTACACAGACAAAAAAATAGGCCCCAATTCTGTTTCCACGAAAGTTCAAGGGAGTCCTACCATTTATTTTAATGGGAATAATTCTAGGCCCTTAGATACACAGACTGGGCTAGTTTTATATAGGTTGAAACTCGAAAAGCCGGCACTCTCCTGTCTGGCAACATCTGTGGTCCAGTAGGGACATGGGTATTGCTGGACCAAAGAACTGTGCTAAGAGTGGAGGACAGCCAGAGTCAAAAGCATAGTCTGGGCCAGTGGCAGTGGGGCCACAGGCTGGGAGCACAACCCAGCTAAGGCCAGTGGTAGCAGAGCCAGTGCAGTTGGGACCACAGTCCTGGCTGGGGCTGGAGGCAGCGGGGCTAGCAGGGGGAGTACAGTCCCAGTCAGTACCAGGAGCAGAGCTCAGAGACCAGGGCTGATGCCCAGGAGCGGGGATGATGGCCAGGAAGGGAGCCTTGACTTCCCCTGGTCTAGAAAACTCCCTGGTTCAGGACCACTTAGCTCCCGAGGGTTCCAGACCTGGGAAGTCCAACCTTTATTTTCAATATGACTGTTCTCATATGGAGCGCTGTTAGCTAGGACTCAGGGTTGGGTTTTCTGATGTTTAAAATTTTTAATACACAGCCCAAGAGCATATCTATGATTATTTTCCAAATTCTGTCCGTGTCATCTACCTACCCATTGCCATGGCATTTGGTCCTTGGATCTGAGTAAGTGTAGATCCATACCCCACTAGCCTACTCCATTAAAGCCATGCATTAATGACTCCCAGGTGGTGGAGTCATCTATAAAAGATGGCTCTATTCCCATGTTAACAGGTAATATGGAGCTGAAGGGGTGAGAAGACACTTATGCAAGACCTTTGCACAAAATGAATGTCACCTGTATGTCCACTTGAGTGTATGCATTACTGGATGCTATCTTCAGCTGCCCTGAACTCACGCTTGGGACAACTAGATGAGTACGGAGGAAGGCCATTGTGGCTCTACATCACCTTAATGCTTTCCTGTGTTCCTGGGGGCAGCCAGGAGCTACACCAACCCTCAGTGCAAATGAAAGCAGCTTTGCACTGCTAGAACATTCTCCTAGAGACAATTAAGCTTGCTGTGGACACATGGAATGCACTGGGATCCAACTCTGTCCCATCAAGCAATAGAAAGTCACTTCTCCCAGAAGGCCATTTTGTGCAGCTCCAGTGGTGCAAAGGGACTTTTTCAGGTGGAAAGAATTTGATTACTTTTTCATTTGGGCTTTTTTCATTTGGGCATACACAAGTGCTTGTCTTCAATACAAAGACTATTTGGCAGAGAAATAAGTCAAACAACTGAAGTTCATTTGTAAGTGTTTCCAGAAATTTCAAGCAGCATGAAAGATTTGCCAAGATGTCTACTCTTCCTTATGTTGATTAAGAAAGAAAGCTGCTGGGAATTTCTGTGTCTTAAAAAATGGCCTGCAATAGAGGAATCTGGAAATCAATGAGCTATATTCTGTCAGGCTTATTGACTCTTCCTTCAGTGAAATTTACACTTTTCTCTGATACAAATGTTTTCTCTACTCTATTACCTGATCAATTGGAGTAATTCCAAGGATGTGTCAGCTTCCCGCCTTTTCCCCCTCTCCGCCCCATCCCTCATTTTTTGTGTTAATTTGATTAATTGTGGATGGAGACACAGATTAAATTAAAAACAAAATTATTCCCTTGAAACAAAAAATAGATGTTCCTTTGCATGCTCATTCTGTTCTTCCAGTCATGTGATACTTTTAATGCATCATAGAGTGAGTTTCCTCTAACATAGAGCAAAGGGCATTATTGGCATAATGAAAACATTTTACTTCTGTCTCTGCTTCACTGTAGAGTCTATACCTAGAATTTTACACAGCCCTTCTGGGTTTCCATCTATAGACTGAAAACACACACAACACATTCAAGCTAGGTATTCTGAATCCAGGTGGGCTTTACCAATTCCAATTCATTCAGGTAGAAAATTCAGGAAATGAATAATATTTTTAAAGTATTTAATGGGTTTTTTTATTTATATCCCTGTGCACTGAATACAGGAGTCTCCAACATGCAGCCATTGAATCAGCCCACAGACTTCTGTAACATAGCTTTCAGCTACCCTCGTTTTCATATGGAAGCCTGTGCAAGAGAGATTATAGGTCCCAGCATTCAATGGTGCATCAAGATGTGAGTAGCCAGGTCACATTATACATTAGGACCCGTAGACCCCTTGCCAGATGCATTTCTGTAGAGAGAACCATGTATATTAAATTTGTTTCTCATTTAGGCAAAGTCTGGGTAATTTGGTATAAATTTCCTTATAATTTTTGTACTGAAGTCCTGATGACTTTCAGCAGCTGACTCATCTGCTTTACTTGTGTTTGTTTTATAGTTGGCTTTCAGGAAAAACAAATCTTGGTGGTTGTTTTTTTATTTGCTGTTACTGTTAGTTTTTATCATCAATCACAGCTAAGCTCTAACACCTTGCTTCCCTGACCTCCATGAATCCTACAACAGCTCAGGCCACTGCTCACATTACAGTAGATTTCATACCTGATAATAATAATGTCAAAGGTGAATTGAACAAGGTAGAGGGTGAATGACCAATGCATCCCTGGGAGGAAAATAAATCTTGTGCAATTAACAGTAAGTATGTAATGTTAATGGTAAGTATGTAATGTTTGTGCTGTGATGTGATACCTATTTTCATATTTGCAGTTTATGTACCGGGAAGTCATACATTTTACATCCCTATAATCACAAAACTATTTCTATACTGTCTATACTGGCCGCGAGTATTTGCGCAAGAACACTGACTTTGCACTGTACAAAATCAGTGCTTCTTGCGCAAATACTCTGATGCTCCTGCTCAGGGATAAGCCTTCTTGCGCAAGTATTCTTGCACAAGAGGACCAGTGTAGATAGGCATGTTAATTTCTTGTGCAAGAAAGCCCGATGGCTAAAATGGCCATCAGAGCTTTCTTGCGCAAGAGAGTGTCTACACTGGCACAGATGCTTTTGCGCAAAAGATGTCTTTTGCGCAAAAGCATCTGTGCCAGTGTAGACGCTCTTTTGCGCAAATACTTTTAACAGAAAAACTTTTCCGTTAAAAGTATTTGTGCAAAATCATGCCAGTGTAGATGCAGCCTTTTTGTTTTCAGTGTTAAGCAAAACCTTCTGTTCAATCCAGAATAAATTTTAATCTCTTTTTCATTTAACTTAGCTCTTAGTGTTTTACCTTGATTGGTGTTCTTTAAAGAAATCTATGACATTATACCTGTTTTCAGATTTGTAGTTTATGTACCAAGAATTCATACATTTTATACCCCTATAATCATATCAGATAATGTTGGACTTCCCTGGGCAATTTCTAGATCAGAACCACATGTACCCTGAAATACATTTTTTAAAATAATATATGTGTATGGCAAGGTTTGCCAAATAGCTCATATTTTAAAAAAACAGTGGAATCTATCTGAATAATGCAATTTCTCAGTCCGTTAATCTTTCACTTATGCTGAAAATTATTATTTCTATTCTGTCCATGATAAATGCCAAGCAACTCTGAGTAATAAACTTTAAAACATGTCATTAGAAGACTAATAAATCTTATTTTAATAAGAAACAGCTGTTCAGATACATTTTGTGCCTTCAGGACATTTTTGTGTTTAGCACAAAATTAAGGGAACATTCTATGTTAATTATAATTTATAATAATATAATGTTTATAATTTTATTTATAAACAAATAAAAATAGTGTAACACCTCTCTGGGCCTATATAGTCTCTATTTCTTTATTAAATCTTTATTAATAATGACAAATTCTTGGTTACTTTTTTAGGTCATAGAGCACCTCTGCTACCTATTACTTATTATTACCTGTGCCAATAGGCCATGCTTCCCTAGAGTCTTATGTGTTAATCATAAACTTCCTAATATTGGGTACGTTTGTGGCTGATGTCCATCAAGGTTTGTTTTTTTTAGGAAATGGCTGAATCTGTACACAGGCTCTTTTTTAATCTTTGTGTTTCTTTTTATCTTTGAGGCTTGAAAAAAACATGGGGGGGGGGGGTGTTACAACAAAATATAGGCTGTGGTAATATACTATGTCTTTTTTTATGCGTAGTGCTCAGTCAAAATTTTTGAACAAGCTAATTGTCTAGAAAAGTCTTGCGGTCAGAAATACTTGACTCTATTTGTCAGAATAGGAAATAACCCAAATTGGGCTGGCTATCTGTCCCCAGGAACAGTTTTGTGGTGAAGGACTTCATGAGTGCCATGGTAAACAAGAGTCACTCCCCTTTGAATTCTAACACAGTGCAAGCATAAAAAAAGGTACCATCACCGGTCAGAGTAGCCCATGATTTGTACCAATAGCACCCTACCTGCCTTCCTTTTTGTTTCATCTGTTACAAAACATCCTTATATCAAGGTGACCTGCCAGGGAAGTGATAAGCAAGGAGGCGTGTAAAAGCAACTATGTCAATAGCTGAGAACAAAAGATAATTAAAATGTCCAGACAACCTTTCAATTCTGTGCTCCAGAATAGCTGAATAGTTTTCTTCCTTGGGGAGCTCTGAAACTCAGTTGATTTTGGAGGGTGGGTTATTAGACGAGGTTCTCTGCTCTGACAGAAGCAAAGATGGACCCTCACCTTAAACAGGAGGAAAAAATAGTGCTTGCGAGTCAAGCGACTTTGCCTGGGGCTCACTCCAGCAACTATGAAGCATCAGATCTTGCTTTCTAATCTTAAAAAAAAAAAAAAACTACAAAAATCTCTAAGAATAGTCAGGATAGGGTGTCTCCCTTCTGCCCCTTTCTTATTGTTTTCTACCCCATAATGAACTAATCAAAGAATTTACATTTCATTGAGGATTTTTAAAAATTATGTTGTCTTCTAACTGGACTCTATCGCATTTCAAGCTACCCTTCAAGCCTCATTCTGGGAAACCACTACCATTTCTACTACAAATCAATAGGCTCTGTGACATTTACTGACCATTTTCAAAGAGGACACACATTTGCCATTTAGACTAAGTGTCATCCAACCACTTTGAACTGCATATTGATTTTTGCCAGCTTCTTGAATTTACAGGTCACAAGAACAAAGCCAAACATAATTTCTCTCTTTTCTAGCAATGATTAGGTAGATATGGTAGCATGTTATCAGGTTTCTCAGAGTCTCAAAGTCAAGTATTGTTTTCTCACTTGGGGTATGTCTACATTACAAAGTTAATTTGAACTAACAGATGTTAGTTCGAATTAACTTTAATAGGCGCTACACATACAAACCGCTAGTTCGAACTTAATTCGAACTAGCGGAGTGCTTAATTCGAATTAGGTAAACCTCATTCTACAAGGACTAACGCCTAGTTCGAATTAAGTAGTTCGAATTAAGGGCTGTGTAGCCACTTAATTCGAACTAGTGGGAGGCTAGACCTCCCCAGCTTTCCCTGGTGGCCACTATGGGCAACACCAGGGAAACTCTTCTGCCCCCCCTCCCGGCCCCAGAGCCCTTAAAGGGGCACGGTCTGGCTACAGTGCCCGTGCCAGGTGCAAACCTGCCAGCACCCAGCTAGCAGACCTGAACCTGGCATGACATGAGCCAGCCACCCAGCCCTCCGCCTCTTCCCGGGACCAGGCTGGCAGCTCCCAGGAGCCTGCCCGGGGCTGCAAGAAGCAGGCTCCCGCCTGGTCTAGTGTGGACATTGTGGACCTCCTCGAGGTTTGGGGGGAAGCCTCCAACGTCAACGACCTCCGCACTAGGCACAGGAAAGCGGCCGTCTAGGGCAGGATAGCTGCCAGCCTGGCCACCCAGGGGCAAGTTTGCATGAAAATCAGGGTGGTCCAGTGAGACCCCTGACTCTGAGCTTAGTACATAAGAACATAAAAATGGCAGTACTGGGTCAGACCAAAGGTCCATCTAGCTCAGTAGCCTGTCTGCTGACAGTGGCCAACACTAGGTACCCTGCAGGGGATGGACTGAAGACAATGACCAAGCCATTTGTCTCGTGCCATCCATCTCCAGCCTTCCATAAACAGAGACCAGGGACACCATTTCTACCCCCTGGCTAATAGCACTCCATGGACTCATGGAGGGGTAAGTGGAAGGAGGTGAGGGAGGAATGGGGTACGAGCCCCCGATGGGGAGGACTGGGGTGGCTCTGTGGGCTCCTCGGGGTGGAAGCTCTCCTGAAGCCCCTTGATTGACCCCCCCCTCCGGATGGCAGCCTGCGGCAAGTGCAGCCGGGCTGATGGCCGAGTGCTATGATGTGCCGAGTGTGGGCACTCAGGGCACTCCAAGCCATAACTGCTTTGCAAGCGGGGAACCCCTGAGAACTGTCTGTCCAGGGTGGGGATCGGGTCCCTTTAAGCACAGCCCTCGGCTAGCCTGAGGCAGCAGCTCCACGCTCTAAGTCCTAATCTGATGCCCTGCCGGCACTGCTTCTGGCCGTCCTTAACCCCGGTTCAGGGTCCACTCAGTGTGGACATGCTAGTTCGAATTAGCAAAATGCTAATTCGAACTAGTTTTTAAGTCTAGATGTGCTAATTCGAATTAGCTTAGTTCGAATTAGTGCTGTAGTGTAGACATACCCTTGGGGAGGCTCAGAATGCAGGTGAGGAAAAAAAACAACAAATAAAGCCAAAAAACCCTTGTGCTTATAAATAAACTATTTTTTCTATTGCTGCACAGAACTGTATACCTTGCTATGCTAATGAAATGTTAGGATACATAGTCTGTTTCCTTACACTCATCCAAATGACTTTGTATACGATATACGTTCTGCCATCTAGGTATTGTGTTGATATTGGTACAAGATATTGATTGGGTAAATCAGATATACTTCTTGCATTGTACTTACAGAACTGACAGTTGAAGATGTGTGTCTTCTAAATTGAAGACTTATCTAGTAGGTACAGTTTACTCTGATGCCATTCACAGCTCCAAGGAAGATTAATTCTAAAACTAATAAACCCTTCTTTTAAAAGCAATTTTTATGTCAGAGATTGAATCCTGTGGAGGAGGAACTTCAGAATTCTGTTGTAAATAGAATAAGCCTGAGGGGTTTTTTGGTGGGGCAGTAGTGAGATTAAAACTTTATATTGGCCTGTTTTATGTAAGCCATGTGTCAAATAGTCTTTATTTATTTTTTCTGGTTCCTGTTCAGAAGTGGAACCCACTTGCTTGTTCCTTTCTATTCTAGCAGTCAAGATATCTTTTTCAAATGTTGCCCTACAATTCTATCCTTTTTCTTTGGAACATGCCTATCTAAAATAGGCCCCTATATCAAAATGGCCTGATATTTCAAAGACCCTGCTATACAACTCCCATTGAATTCAGGAAGGGCCGCAAGTGCAAAACAATTTGTTCATAATACCAGGGAATTCAGAGTTGCATGTCCTTCTCGTATTTCTTGTGTGTGTAGGGTAAGCATAAATAGTATGTTTTGCCTTTGCAGACTGTAAGAACTACTATTAATTCCTTTGTATTTTTGTAACATTTATGTAAATTTGTTTCCAACACAAGTGTATTTTTAATACAAGTACATGTGTATAGCTCTACAAATTTAAGGCAAAAAAAAAGCATTTTGCTTTAATATTTTTAAAAAAGGAAATAACTACAGAAGCTCAGCTGAGCATAATGGACCTCAAACAATTAGTTTGCATTTGTGTCTTAATTTATACCTTGAATGCTAAGCTTAACTTTCTTGTGCAAATGCTCTGTTTGCTTAAGCAAATGTACCATATAGTACCTGATGTTTAAAAGCTATAAAAGCTTTCAATTACATTTATGGATTATGATTATTATGAAATCACTATTTGAATAGCAGCTTCTCTTCCTTGACACAAGCACTGTAATCCATTAGACAAAACATACAAAATCTGTTCCAAGTTGCTAAAGTACTTGAGAAGGCGCTGAGATTTTGTGACAGTTGTTCCCAGCTCCAGAAATTATAATCTATAGCTCTTTTTGCTAATTCCCATTTTTATCTTTTGCAGGATGGTTTTGACTTGTATTATATTCAATTGTCATGATTTAAGGATTAAGGGATAAGTATGTTTTGGTACAGAAATTGCAAAATTGCCCATCATTACTAAAATGCATTTGTGCATTAGTTGAGCCAAAAAGATGCTATTCTGAGCCTTTAGAAAATTGTGTCCTAAAGCAGTCTCTGATGAAAATACACATTCATGGCTTTCCAGTATGATAGATAAATACCAAAGTGCCATTTACTGACCACTGGTATGTGGTAGGAGTTGATCTACTAATATATTCAAGTTACAGTTAATTGCACAATGCTATAGATTAATTTCTGTGTTGTATTTACCTACTGTGTCAAATATACAGGCCTAAATCTGCTCTCACACATTTTTATAATGGTTTACATCTTTAGTTTATGTAATTTACACCTACTAGATTTCAGGGCAGTAATTCTTGATTTTCACCATTGTAAGCCTGAGGACAGTCATACATTGTTGCAGAAATTGTATGAGATTTCATACGCTTTGTGAAGTGTATTGCTTTTTTTTTTTAAGAGGAAACTTTGTGTTTTCTGTTTTTAAAAAGCCCCTATTTGCCCCCACAAAGTAAACACATTGGTAACCTAGGATTTTTTATTTAGTAGTAGTATCAATATTCCCTTTTTTTATTAAAAGGAAAGCCTAAGGCATGTAGTCCCATACAGATTTCACCGCTGCTAGTTATTGCTTTCTGCTTTGGATAAAATATCTATCACTGCTTTGGTTGGGAGAGGTACATATTCCTGGCATTCTTGGCTTCACACATGGGATAGCTAACATGTCCTAATGGGAGGTAGTGATGGCACTATCAGTATTGCATGTTGCAATAATAGCGCTACTCAGATGTTACTGGTGTCTGTCTAGTCTAGTTTAATCAGTCAGTCACAGAAGCCCTCACCTGTCTGCACTTTTGTCAGAGGGTTAGTGGAGTAGTTGTCATCAGAAAAGATTTATTTTTTCCCATTAGTCAATCAGCAATTTCTGGACAAAGTAGTGCCACATCCATCACAGATAATGGACTCTTTGTTCAGAGCCATCCCTTTGTGTCTCTTCTGGTTTAGAGAGCAGAGCTCAAGGAAAGGGATGATTTTATCATCTCTATAGTTTCAGGTATCCTTTGCTGCTTTCCATTTTCAAAACCACTGTTAACATGCTAGCTAGAGTGGTTAATTTATAGCACTGAAGATATTTGGCATTTCATGGTTACTGGTTATTTTCAGATAATCCATTTATCTTATATTGCTACATTGTGATATTCAGAATTCAGTTTGGTTTTACCTCAGTATGGTCTTAGTGGATTTATTCCTAATTTAGGTCAGAACCAGGTCCCCAATTTAAAAAAATCAAATATTTTAACTTGAAAACCTAAGGGCATGCCTACAATAAGAAGTTATTTCAAAATAAAAACTCCCAAAATAACTACCATATATACTCGAGTATAAGCCGAGTTTTTCAGCACAGTTTTTGTGCTGAAAAATGCCCCCCTCGGCTTATACTCGAGTCAGCCTCCTGCTCGCGGGCGGGCTCAGCGCGTCTCTGCCGCCGGCCGGGTCTAGACGCGTGAGCCCGGAGCTCCGGCCCCCCAGCCCCTGCCCTCCTGGCCCCTGCCCTCCTGACCCCTCTCAGCCCCCATGTCCCCTTGTCCCCCCCAGCCCCTGTCTCCTCGTCCCCCCCAGCCCCTGCCCTCCTGGCCCTCCCAGCCCCCCTGTCCCCTTGTCCCCCCGAGCCCCTGCCCTCCTGGCCCACCCAGTCCCTGCCCCTTCGGCCCCCCAGCCCCTGCCCTCCTGGCCCCCCAGCCCCTGCCTGCCCGGCACCATGGGCCCTTGCCACGTGGGAGGAAGGGTGTTTGGGGCCGTTCGCCATGACGCTCGGGTGCAGCGCTGAGCTCGGGAACAGCTGGGCCAGGAGCCGACTCGGCACCGTGGGCGTCTGTTCTGGAAGCGCCCGGGAGCCCTGATCACGAGCTTGGGCCCGATTCTGGGGCAGGTGCACAAGGACCAGCCGCTGCTCCCTGCTCCCCCTCCCCTCCCCTCCCGTGGTAAAATCCAGCCAGCACCGGCACCCGCACCCCCCGCTGGCTCACTGGCCCATCGACGCCCGGCCCGGGTCTCGCACAGCCTCCCCCCCCCCGCTGGCTCATTGGCCCATCGACGCCTGGCCCGGGTCTCGCACAGCCCCCCCCCCCGCTGGCTCATTGGCCCATTGATGCCCGGCTCTGGTCTCTCACAGTCCCCGCCCCCCCCCCGCTGGCTCATTTAGAGGGGGCTCGTTGGCAGGCGAGGGGGCCAGAACGTGGGGGCTGCGGGGCGGGGGCGGCGGGGGCTGAGCTGTGGCCGTGCCTGCAGAACCATATTGTTTTTGTTGACCCCCTTTTCCCCTTACAGAGCTAGGTTATTGTTTTTCTTTGAAATAAATATTCATGTAATTTTATTGGTATCTATCTTCATTTTTTACATTTACCAGTAGCTGCCTCATTTCCTACCCTAGGCTTATACTCGAGTCAATATTTTTTCCCAGTTCTTTGGGGTAAAATTAGGCGCCTCGGCTTATATTCGGGTCGGCTTATACTCGGGTATATACGGTATTTCAAAATACTGTGTCCACACTACAAGGCACCATCAAAATAGCACAATTATTTTGAAATAACATGCCCACACTGATTGGAACCTGCATCGCATTTAGAGACCCCAGAAGCACACGAGAGAGGGCATCAGGAGAACAGTCACTTTCCTGTAGCTGCTTGCTGAGGCTAGCTGAGACTCACACCCCATTTCTCCACTGCCCAACCCTACATGAGACACCAAACTCACGCTGCATTCTCTGGTTGACCTTCCAGATTCACAGCACTGACTACATGAGCCACCACTCATGGTGCAGTTCATCCATGCTGCACATGTGGCGATTCAGAGCCACAACAGCCAGCCTGGACCGAGGGACCTCTTTACCCTGGCGCTCCTGATGCACCAAATGCCCCTCCATCCCCTGCACACCATGGAATGCCACTTCTGGTGGAGGGTAACCAGTTCCGACTGGTGGGACCACATTGCCCTTCAGTGATGGGATGACCAGCAGTGGCTTCAGAACTTCTTCATGTGGAAGGCCACCTTCCTGGAGCTCTGTGAATGGCTCGTCCCTGTCCTCAAGTGGCAGGACACTTGGATGAGACCCACCATTCCCCTGAAGAAGCACATTGCCATTGCCCTCTGGAAGTTCGCCACACTGAACACTCTGTCAGGAACCAGTTCGGTGTGGGGAAATCCACAAACAGGGCCATGCTCATTCAGGTTTGACTATTTTACTAGAAGGGAGGTGAAGCACTGGAATGGGTTACCTAGGAAGGTGGGAGAATCTCCATCGCTAGAGGTTTTTAAGTCCCTGCTTGACAAAGCCCTGGCTGGGATGATTTAATTGGGGTCAGTCCTGCTTTGGGCAGGGGTTTAGACTCTGTGACTTCCTGAGGTCTCTTCCAACCCTATGTTTCTATGTTTCTTTGATTCTATGCGCAGTCAAGGACATCAACACCATCCTAGTGCAGAAGGTCATCAGCTGGGGGAACATCAAACCAATCCTCACTGGCTTTGCCACCATGGGCTTCTCCAGCTGCAGGGTGGGGTCATAGAGGGCACTCACATCCCCATCCTGGCATCCGACCACCAGCTCTTGGACTACATCAACAGGAAAGGGTACTTCTTGATGGTGCTGCAGGCCCTCATGGTCCACAAGGGACAGTTCATGGACATTTACATGGAGTGGACGGAGAAGGCACACGACGCCCACTTATTCTGTAACTCAAGCCTAGTCCAGAGGATGCACGCTGGCACATTTTTCCCTGACTGCACCACCAGAGTCAGGAACATGTAAATGCCCATGTGCATCCTGGGCAATGCAGCCTGTCCCTTGTTCCCCTGGCTGATGAAGTCCTACATGGACAGCCTACACCCCACCAAGGAGCACTTCAATGTCAGGCTCAACAGGTGGTGAAGAGTGCCTTCGGATGCCACATTTGGAGGCCCCAACAGCCCCTGGGTGTGGGGAGCTGGGCAGAGAGTTGGAGGAGCAGGTGTGGGGAGGTGGCTAGTGGACCATTCCATACACGCAGCCATGCGCTCAATGATGGATGTACCATAATTGAGTAGCACATGGCCTGATGCTGTCATGACAGCTGTTCCTTCGTGGCCTTCCTCAGCTCCTGGTCAGCCTAGTGCTCCTCACTGTCAGTAGCCTGCTCCTGGTTCTCCTCATCAACATTCCAGATGATGGACTTGAGGCAGGCCATGTGTTCCTGAAGCAGGTCCTCGCAATTCGGCATCTGCCTGCTGATCTTGTGGAGTCATGCTGATTGCATCAGAGGTGGTGGACATGCCACACTGACAGCTGAGTCAGCTGCGAAGACAAGGGCAGTCATACCAGAAGACATGGTGTATGAAGCCCTAATCTCCAAGGCTACATCTAAGACTACATGCCTTTTCGAAAGATACTGTCAAAAAAGCCTCTTTCAAAAAAGAGCATCTAGACTACAATCAGTACTTTCAAAAAAGCAATCTGCTTTTTCGAAAGAGAGTGTCTAGACTGTCTGGGTGCTCTCTTTTGAAAAAGCTGTTTGCATTACATAGCACTTTTTTTTGAAAGAGCACTTTTTTCAAAAGATTTTCCGCTGATCGAAAAAACTGCTGCATTCTTTCAATTTTCTTTTGAAAGAATGCGGCAGCAGTCTAGACACAGGTACAGATTTTTGAAAAAAGGCCACTTTTTTTGAAAAATCCCTGTAGTCTAGAAACACCCTAAACTGACAACGAAGGTCTCAGTTCACATGATGGTGATGTGTTTCAAGTAAAGCTATCTGTTGCCTAGAGAGTGGGCACTTTTCTGCAGTAATACAGATGTCCCAGGGGATCCTCACTTCTCCCATGGCCTGGGGACAAGCAGGCATGAGAAGGTACCAGACAGACTAAGAGCCTGCAGGCAGGAAGGAGGATCGGGTGGTTCAGCTTCCTTTTGTGTTCTGCACATACAGGGTCCAGCACTGGTGGCATCCTCCAGAGAGAGAACTACTATCCCTGCCTACTGGAAGAGGGCGGAGGGGACGGCGATGTTGGGGGAGGTGTATGAGAGTGGCAGAGACCATTTACCAGAAAGAGTGCTACTAGGGTACCCTCCTCTTCTTCCCCCTGGCAGGTTTCCATGCAGGAAATCAGTCTCCTCCACCTCAATGCATTTGACCAGGAGCGGATGCTGCCTGAGAATGCAGGCATGAGACTGTGCCATGTGTGGCACTGCTGTGTGTTTCCATGACCCCAGCATCCTAAATGGTGGCTTGTCATGAGAAGGTGTCCCACCACGGAGTCCGAAGTAAGGAAGGCTTGTGCAGGAATCTTGTGAGAAGGAGTGAGGGGGTCCTGTGTGAGAACATCATGAGGCTGAGAGCTCTAGACTGGTGCTCCATGTGCACGGCTGTTGTGTGACTCTCAGGCCAAGCAGGCCAAGCAAGGAGCACACGGCCCCTTGCAGCCCTATCTGCCCCCACATGTGTATAGGGAAAGTTATGGAACTTGCCTGAAGTGCCTTCCCTGGGATTGTTCAAGCCCTGGGAAACATCTGGAGGGTGGGGAGGGAGAGGAACCAGCTCCAGGCTGATGACCACCTCCCTGGCAGACATAGTGTCCTGGCTAGCCTGCTCCTCCTCCTCGTCCTTCTCCTTCTCTACAACCCTGCCCTCACGGAGGCTGATGCCAGGCATGTGTCCTGGCCGGACTCAATGATGGGGGGTTGAGCAGGTGACCAGCCTCCCTCCCAGGATGGCATCCAGCTGCTCATAAAAGTGGCAGGTGTGCAGTGCCACCTCAGAATGGGAAATTTGCTCCCTGGCATTGGTGTAGGACTGCCAGAGCTCCTTAATTTTCATTTAGACCTGGTCCAGGGTCCTGCTGTGCCCTCTGTCCATGAGGCTGGTGGCCATCCAGCTGTAGACATCCTCATTGCACCTCTTGGTGAGGAAAACCTGGATGTTAGTCTCCTCCCCCCAGACCTCAATTAGATCCAGATCTCTGCACCAGTTCCTCTTTCACCCCTGGCCAGAGGCAACAGAGGTTGTTGCAGGCATGCTGGCAGCTGGGGGGGGGGGGGGACGCAGAGGGAGCGCTGGGGTCAGACATCACTCCACCGAAGGGTGCTGTGTGGCACAGGGCTAACAGGACTCACCTGGTGTCACAACCCCTTTCCCTTCTGTCTGAAGCTTTAAAGTCTAGAGGAGAAGGAGAGCAGTGAAGTTGTCCAAATGTGGCCAGAATGGCCACAAGTGCAGCTGCAAGAGGCCTCTGCAGGCCAATTATTTTCAAATAGCCGCAACTTACCATCCACACTAAGGCTATTTTGAAATAACAATTCTGAAATAAGCATTATTCCTCATGACAAGCAGGAGTTATTATTTCGAAATAATGGGCTTGGTAGTGTGGATACTCTGCTTGTTATTTCAAAGTAAGAGGAGTTATTTTGAAATAATCTCCTGGGCTAAGTCTAGACTGACATGATTTTGCGGAAATACTTTTAACGGAAAAGTTTTTCCGTTAAAAGTATTTCTGCAAAAGAGCGTCTAGATTGGCAAGGATGCTTTTGCGCAAAAAGTGCTTTTGCCCAAAAGCATCCGTGCCAATCTAGATGCGCTTTTGTGCAAGAAAGCTCCGGTGGCCATTTTAGCCATCGGGCTTTCTTGCGCAAAAAATGATGGTGCCTGTCTACACTGGCCCCCTTGCCCCTGGCCCCCTTTGCCCTTGCGCAAATTCAAGCGGCCAGTGTAGACAGCTGGCAAGTTTTTGCACAAAAGCAACTGCTTTTGCACAAAATCTTGCTAGTCTAGATGCTCCCTAGTGTTTAAGGCCAGGGCCAAGAGGATGTGTGTTTAAAAAGATAATGTTGCCAGCATCATATCAGATGAACATTCTATTGTTGTTGTTAGTATCCATATTGGGATCTACTACTCTTAAAAAGCACAAGGTCTGAGACTTGGTCACCAGCCTAAGGTTTCAGTCTTGCAGCTGATTCCAGCTGGCAGAACCTCTTCCACACTTTAGAGCTACTTACAGGATGGTGTCTTAAATTAATGACTGATGACCTTAAAGGACCTGATCTTTCTTCATTTCATATTGGTGAACCTTTATTGAAGAGCAATCAAGGAGTGAATTCTTGTCTCTTTTACTATGATATAAATTTTTAATTTGATGTAAATTTTTAGTGGTAGCACCACTAAACCAATGGAATCATTCTGGTGTGAGTGAAATGAGATGTAAGCATGGCAGAGAGTTTTTAAGAGATGAACATGTCACACAGAGAGAAGTATTATACACAAGTATATTAACACAAAAATCAGAGATGGGAAAATACCAGCCCAGATCCTGTCCACCAGGGCTGCCACTACTATATTTACCTGCTCCTCTGCTGGTCTGGGTGATTGCAGCTCCCTTTGGCCATGGATCGCTGTTCACAGCTAATGGGAACTGTGGGAAGCAGTGTACCAGTCCATGTTGCTTCCTGCAGCTCCCAATAGCTAGGAACAGTGATCTGTGGCCAATGGGAGCTGCAGTCACTGGTACCTGGAGAGATGCAGGTAAATATAATGACAGCAGCCCACCAGTGGCTAACCCTGGCAAACCGCCACCATTTTATTGCTCACCTCTGACATATATAGTGCTTAGCAATCATAAACTAAATTACAGTGACACAACCCTGTGAGCTAGTTATGTGAGTTACAATACTCACCCACATACCAGGAACAAGTATTGTTTCCTTATACGTGGGAAAATTGAATTGCAGGGGTTAAGTGACCTGCTCAAATAACACTGCATAATGAGTGAGAAAATTGAAATTGGAATTTTGAAGCTCCAGGCTGTCTCTACTATGGCTCCATCCTTTGGACCCTTTATACATTAGGCTTAGGAGTTGCCATTTTGCTAAAGTCAACCTATAGGACAAATAAACGCACCACAATCTTTTGTATTGTGTTGCCACATCATAAGGAAATGGGACAACATGGTAACAGAAGCATTGTAACGTTGCACCGAAAAGTCACAGTAGTTGGCATTTAATGCAAGTGATTTTCAAGCATTCAATGTGGGATGCAGAATAACCCCTACAACAGGGCTACTCAACACACAACCCACAGGCCACATTTGTTTGTAGCCCACAGTGCGGTTTGGGTTGATACGTATTTTAGTGGTTAAATTCCTGAACTGTTGTGAAGCCAAAACAAAAAAGTAGTCAATATAATGGTCTTCTATTGATATGCGTTATAGTAGTTAAACTCCTTGACTGTCATCACTCATTAAAAGTGCTGTCATATGGATGGAAAATGGGTAAATATTGCATTTTAGTAATATCAGCACAACTGACTTAAATGCGGCCTGTGTGTTGTGTAGTCTTGCCTTAATCTTTGTATTCATGCCTGTCAGTGTGAAAGAAACTATTTGCATATATATTTGCATGTCTATGCAACCACACTTAAGTTGCAGCCCTCAGCATGTGCTGTGAGTATCATTGTGGCACCCGGGGCTTCCAAAGTTGAGTAGCCCTGCCCTACAGTAGTAAGATGATTCTGGAATTGCTAGGGTGGGTGGTAACTTTACTAGTGCATATTTATTTGCAGCTAAAAGTCATCTCCTATTCAGCTGGTAGGAAAAGCAAAGAATCTGGTAGTGTTTCCAATTGTTTTCTCCTTCTTAATAATACTTGCTAAAATACTAGCTATTTCCAGAAGAATATCAAAGGAAGTTTCTATAGTATATCCTATGACCCAGATATAATAACCTAAAGTAGACACAGTGGGAAGAATATGTTTAGATAATTTAAAAGAAAAATTGTTTCCAGCTTTGCCTATCCATATACTCTATCAATTGGTTAAGTGCTTCCAGTCCAGATGATATATTTTGCAAATGATGTAGCTCAGCAATAGGAGACCAATGAAGCCCAAGTCATAAAACCACCAGGGAGAGGACAAAACTATACGCCATGAATAATATTTACATTCAATCAGGACATCGAGTATAGATTACATTCCTTTCCTACCAATGCCATGCCTTTTTTTGCTTAAGCAATCACAGTGCCATCATGACTCTTTTAAAAGATAATAATAACAACACAGTCTCCAAACAAATAATCTATAGAGGGCAGAGGCCCTGTAGTTTGTTACAGTGACAGAACTGAGAGCCAGATTATTTCCCTCTTTGCATTTTCAAGCCTCTTTAATCATATAGTAGGGATTTCATGCAGCTTTTTAAGGGAGCAGTTCTTGTTTTCATAAATATGGTAGAGTTGCAATGTTATTAATGACACATAAAATTACAGATAATTTGTATTGAAGTCAAACAAGCATTCTGCTATTAAAGAAATAACAGCACTATGAAGGTGGATAAGAGAAAGGAGTTATAGATACTATAAAGAAGGTTAGGGCTTAGTGTGGAACACCTAGACTTTCTGGAACCAACAGTGTGCTAATGGGCAAATTAGACCTTCATTTCCAAGATTTACATTGGCTTCCATGCAGTTTACTGTGCAGGAGACTTTTAGAAGGAGGCACTAAAAGCCAGCATCCTATCAGCTGTGTTGTCATTTTCATAAGGCAATTTCCATTAGGACAGGGAATTGCCAAAGTTACTTGGGGGCAAGGCTATGAAGGTTACTAACCTTACCCCCTTCCCCTCCCCTCCCTGCCATAAAGAATGTCTGCCTTCCTTGGGCAACCCTGAACAATGCCTTCCTTGCTTCCAGTGAAGGGCAATGTTTCACAAGAGTCGTTCCATTCACTTCACTGGATCCAGCGAGGTCGACAGCCCATACAGACTCTGGGGCAAGTTGGGGGAGGGGGGGAGCTCTGCATCCCCAGAAGGGGCAGGGCCAAGGGCACTCAGCCTTTAGCACTGCTCAGACCACAGTGTGCCCCACCCTCTCAAAGCTTCAGAGTAACACAGAGTATCACTCCAGCAGCAATTCAAAGGAGTTCTGGGCTCCTTTGAATCTCCAGGCCCTGGGCAAATTGGCCCCTTTGCCCACCCTTCTCTGTTCCCCTTTTCCTTCCCCTGTTTGGCAGGCCTGAGTGGATCTACTCATGGACTCAGATAATATTCAATGCAGATAAACATATCAGAATCTGGAATAAATTAGACATTTCTGTAGACAGATTTACTATATTTTAGGTGATATGGTCACATAAATAGGAAACCTGCTGACCTCTATTCTTACCTGCATGCTTCTATCTTCCCTCTAGAACACATCAAATGATTCAACATCTATAGCCAAACCCTAAGATACATCTGTACCTGTTCCAATGCTACAGATTGAGAGAAACATCCACAAGATCTTTTTCAGGAATTCTAAAAATTTAAATACCCACCTGGGGAAAATGAGGAAACAGATTGACAGATTCAGAAAAGTACCCAGAAGTCACCTACTAGAGGACAGGCCCACCAATAAAAGTAACAAAACACCACTCATAATTCCTACAGTACCAAGGTTAAATTCCTCCAGCACATCATTGACAATCTACAAACTATTTTAGAAAATAATCTCTTGTTCTCACAGGCCTTAGGGGACAGGTCAAACTTGCCTGAAGCAAATCCTTTCCAGCAGCCACACATCACACCTCAGATACCAGAGCCGGTCCAAGCTACGGGCTGACTAGGCTACCGCCCAGGGCGCCCCATTGTAGGGCGGGCGGGGCCATGCATGCACTGGGTGCCCGGAGCAGTGCCACGCATGTGCTGGGCACCCGGGGGCAGCGCCACGCATGCACCGGGCGCCCAGGACTTGGAGGCGCTGTGTGCCCGGGGGCGGCGCCGCGCATGCGTTGCACTCCCGGGTGTGGTGCCATGCTCCCAGAGACCAGGGCTCACTAATGGCTGGAGCCAGCCCTGTCAGATACACTCATCCAGGAACCTACCCCTGCAACAAATTTTGTTGCCAAGTCTGCCCCCATATCTATACAGTGACATCATCACAGGACCTAACCACATAAGCTACAATATCAGGAGCTCATACAATTGCACATACTCTAATGTGGTATATGCCATGAAGTGCCAGCAATGCCCCCACGTATACTGGCCAAACTGAACATTCTCTACAGCAATTAATACATGGACACAAATATGACATCAGAAATAGTAACACACATACATCTGCAGGGGAACATTTTAACCTGCCTGGTCACTCAGGCTACATCTAGACTGCAGAGCTTTTCTGGGATACCAGAGGTATCCCAGAAAAGCAATGCTGCATCCAAGGAACATGTCTGCTTTTCTGAAAAAAAAATTGGAAATGCAGAAGCACTCTTTCACCAACCCTGTAAACCTCATTCTACAGGAAGAAGAGATGTGTTGAAAGAGCAGGTTTTTCCAAAATTTGGTGTCATGTAGATGCACTATATTTCGGAAAAGCCTCTTTTGACAGAAAAGTGGAAAAAAGATACACAAATTACAGTTCACAATTTGCATATCTTTTTTCAACTTACCTTTGTAGTCTAGAAGTAGCTTTAGTAATGGATTTTAAAATAGCTATTCTTCTACAAAGAAATTTCACTAACCAGTTACAGAGAGTGACTGCAGAACTGGAATTCATCTACAAGTTTAACACTTTTACCCTAGGCTTGAATAAAGACATTAAACTGGTTGGCTCAATAGAAAGCCAATTTTTCTTGCCTTTAACATACACATTTTCACAGCAATCTATGAATGGGCACATCTTAGTTAGCCTCATTAATATGGGTTCCACAACTGACAGGTACTTCTTTTACTGTTATATACAGATATCTTAGTTTCTGTTATTTCCACTCCAACTCATCTGATGTAGTGGGTTTTACCTATGAAAGCTCACAATTCTATATATTTTTGTTAGTCTCTAAGGTAACACAGGACTATTCATTGTTTTTAAATGATATGATTACTGTAAGCAGCTTACAAAATACTGTCAGATCTTTGTGGATGAAAGGAGTTATATGCATATAAATTATGAGAAAAATTTCAATTATTAGAGCATTGGTGTTTGTTTGTTTGTTTTTTCATTTATTTAGGAGAAAGTGGGCGACTATTTAGAAACTTTCACTGAGAAACATCCTCTGAGTCCATTGGTCTATAAATAGTGTGACTGCTGACAAATCACTTAGAATCTAGATTATTTAAGAGTAATCATCTGACTAAGAGGTTCTATTTGCTGAGTTTATTTTGTATGGTCTTAGAAACCTAAGCTTTGACACATCAAATCCAATGACTGATTCACTAAGGTTGAGGTCCTTTCTTCAGTGGTGACCAACACATAATGCTTCAGAGGAAAGGCAAAAACTCCCCACTATGCTTCCAATAAATCTTCTCACCAGTTATATTTATCTAAAAACAGAACCAGAATGACATAAGTTGGCTCCCAGTTGCTTATCATTTTGGTGTCAAATCTCCAAGAGGTCCCCCTACTTGTTTTCACTGTGGAAATTCCTGCTTCTTTGAAAATAATAAAATGTTACCTTGATATTCTCTCAGAGCCTAAGAAGAAATGTAAATACAACTACCATTCAGAGTGTACCTAGAAAATGCTTTCTTGCCCATATTATTATTCCCTTCTAAGTAGGTAAATATAAAAACAATTCCTTAAAAGTCTGATATCATGATAGAATATGTCAATACCAGGGATGTTGTCAGTAGGTTTCTAATGCCAGGAGTAGCTTTTACAAAAGCTTAAAGTGTCTGGCTGTGTCTCCACTGGCATGAATTTCCGGAACTGCTTAAAATGGAATACTATTCCGTTTTCAGTTTTTCTGGAAAAGGAGCGTCTACATTGGCAGGCTGCTTTTCCGGAAAAGCCCTTTTTCCGGAAAAGCGTCCGTGGCCAATGTAGGCGCGCTTTTCCGGAAAAGAGCCCCGATCGCCATTTTTGCGATCGGGGCTTTTTTCTGGAAAAGACTACTGGGCTGTCTACACTGGCCCTTTTCCGGAACAGTGTTCCGGAATAAGGACTTATGCCCGAGCAGGAGCAGAATAGTTTTTCGGAATAGCGGCTGATTTTGTACAGTAGAGCGTCGTTGCTTTTCCAGAAATTCAAGGGCTAGTTTAGACAGCTCGCAGATTATTCCGGAAAAGTGGCTGATTTTCCAGAATAAGTGGCCCAGTGTAGACATAGCCTCTATGTTTAATACAGCTATCTGTTGGAAAAATCCTTGCAGTTGGGAAAAGAGGCTATTAAGATATATCACAAACTTCAGATCCATCATGGATATCACTGATAAGCTCTCTCAAATGAGATTTGTCTGATTTATTTCTCTTAGTACAACAAATTGTTAACTGTTACTAAGAGGTAATATGCCAACCCTGACCATGAGCAAAAATGCCATGTGCTTCGTTTGGTTGTCCAGTTACCAGCTAGTTCTAGCTAAAACTTCTATAACAGTTTCAGTATATACTCAGAAAAAGTTATTATCTAAAATGTTATTTAAAGATGGTTGTCCAGATTTATTCAATTGAAAGTGATTGTGAAAGTGTGGGGAATTATACAAAGGAAAGATTTCACTGAGGGCATTTAGATATGCTTATGTGAAATGAAAAGACATACATTATTAGTCTTCAACACGGCACAGTCCAGATAATTTCTTGGCTTTCATATGTAAATTAACTCATTTTTATGTATTTACCACTCAAAACAATGTAATTGTAATTTTAGGCCATTTGCTACTTGAATTAAATGAAAGGAGAACTTCGGTAAAATATTCAAATTTAAACCATTTTTCCTTTGTAAAAAAAAATCATGAATTTCCTCTCTACCCTGCTATTAAAGTTCTGAGGCTGTCTGCATGGAAATAGACAGGAACACTGAAGACTGGATCTGGTTGATCTAAGCCAGTAAGAATATATATCAACCTGTCTAAGCCCAAAGAAAGAGTTTGAAGGCCCATGAGGCATCAGATAAGAATGCTGTTTTTATTAATATTGTAGATACTCATAATATCAAGCAGAAGCAAAATATATTGCTAACTCCAGAATACAAAATACATTTTTTTTATACTGTCCTGAAAACTCTAAGCTGACATTCTATAACTAGTTCCTAAAGTTCCAATTACAGAGTTAAATAATAATAATAGAGGCTGAAGCAGAAACAAGAGAGACATTGTACATTAAGATCTGAAATGTAGTGAAGTAATGATGAAGCAGAGAGAGAATACAGGATAAGCTGTTGCAGGAACTACAGAAGAGATGGCTCTTGTCTCAACAATAGTGAAGACCATATAGAGGAGATTAACGATAAAGCAGCAGAAAAAGAAAAGGTCTCTAAAGAGTGCCTGGAGCACATTTGAGGATAGTTTTTGAAATAAAAAAATACACCTTTACGCTGGATCTTCAACTAAACCAGGAAGGAATCCAATAGAAATATCTGAGGACTGGGGAAAATTTACATATTGGACCAGATTAAAATACGTGGTAACGAGTGATGGACAAATGGAGGGTTTAAAGGTTTGATTTAAGAAACATCTGTATCTCTTGTCTGAAAAATATCACTGGAAAATAGCTTTCATGATTTCTTATACTGATTTTCATCACAAAATTTATCTTTGAACATCCAACCTCTGGCTGAAAACTTACACGTTTTCTAAAAAAAAAAACCCATGAGTCTTAAATAAAGGAACAAATCAAATTATATCTCATTAAAGCCCACTTCTGCAAAGTTTTGTGTGTGTGTTGACTTCATCCTTATCTCTCTCTTCTCTCTGCACCTTATTTACAAAACCCAGAATGACAAGGTCTTTCTTCTGAGAAGTTAACTATCAAACTTCAACAAGTACAATTAGTATAAAATTGTTCTTCCTGATCCATTCATAATTTTATCTACCTTAGTGCAGTTTATAGTGGTTCAAATGGGAGTAACTTCAAGGAAATAAATAGAGGAATGCTAATGTGAAATGAATATAAAATAGAATCTGGTCTCTAATTTGCCTGCATTACTGAATTCTTGAAGTTCAAGAATAATTCTGTCTGTTGCATAGTTTTGTTCTATACAGGCAGTCCCCGACTTACGCGGATCCGCAGTTACGAACGGGGCTTTTCTCGCCCCGGAGGACACGGACTGCGGGACCTCGCGGTCCCGCCGCCCGTATACTCCGGGGCAAGAAAAGCTGCTCCGCGTCTCCATGGTCTGCAGACCAGGAAGACGCGGAGCAAAGCCGCGGAGGGGCTCGGGCAGCGGGGCAGCCCAGGCGCGCCTGGGCTGTCCCGCCGCCGGCTTCCCCCAAGGCTTTGCAAAGCCTCGGCGGAGCAAAGCTGGGGAGGATGCGGGCGGGACCGCGGCGCATCTCCGCGGTCCCACCATCCGGGTTTCCCTGGTCTGCTGGGGGGTGTAGCTAGTGCGCCCCCCAGCAGACCAGGCTTTTCTCTCCTGGGGTAGAGCAGCTGGGGGTGCTGGGTTGGTCCTGCAGCGCCGCTCCTCAGCGCTACTGGACCAACCCCGCAGCACCCCAGCTGCTCTTCCCCAGGTGTCCCCAAGTCAGCCGCTGCTTAAACTGATCAGCGGCTGACTACAGGAAGCCCGAGGCAGAGTTGCTCTGCCCCGGGCTTCCTGGAATCAGCCACTAATCAGTTTCAGCAGCGGCTGACTTGGGGACACCTGGGGCAGAGCAGCTGGGGTGCTGCCCGGTTGGTCCCCGCAGCGCCGCCCCTGCGGGGACCTACCCAGCAGCGCCCCAGCTGCTCTGTCCTAGGCGTCCAGATTCAGCTGATGTTGAAACTGATCAGCGGCTGATTCCAGGCAGCCCAGGGCAGATCAACTCTGCCTCGGGCTTCCTGTAGTCAGCCGGTGGTCAGTTTCAGCAGCGGCTGAATCTGAAAGCCAGTTCTTACATACAAATTCAACTTAAGAACAAACCTACAGTCCCTATCTTGTACGTAACCCGGGGACTTTTTTCATAATGTAGTGGTTAGAAATAAGGAGACTATTTCTAAGGTATTATTTGGAGAAAGCGATTAAAGAAAATTCAATTCAATTTCATCCCACATTGAATCATTCCAAAAAACTGTCTCCAACCTACATTCAGTCTCTTCGTGGATATAACCCAGAATTATGTTAGGTTTAAATGACCTAAACTCTCAAATTCTTAATCTCATTTTATTCAAGTGCATCAATAAATGGATTAAAGTGTCAATGTAATTGTTCTGAAAAAGTTCCATTGAAAATCCTATAAATATACTGAACTGTTCATTATTAGAGATAAATAAAGCCATTAATATAACATGAATAAATAGATTGTCTCCTTGTAATGTAACCTCTCTCAGAAAATAACACAACATTTTCAGCATTATTCACTTTGTAGTGATTAAGTCTTTCGCCTCCATCACAATTTTCTTTTCATAGAACTTAAAGAAAGAACATCAGCACCTTTCCTCAGCAGCCTTGCTGTACCAAACTATTGAACAATCATCCCACAGTGAGCAGACAGCTGTCAAAATTAGGGCTGTCCAAAAAATGGCAATTCCTTTTCACAAAAAAAGATGAAGTTTCAAAATCTGTTTTCATTCCAATGCAAATTGAAAATGAAATCTTTTAGTTTTTTCTGGTGGGGAAAAATGTCCATTCAGCCTCCTAACTCTAGAACAGCCATGGCATTTTTGGGGAGTGGGAGACCCGCATTTGAGTCTTTACTCTTCCTGATTTAGAGCAGAGACTTGAACCCCGATCTCCCACAGCTCAGGTAAGTGCCCTAATCTACATTCAGTCTGTGCCATTGGAGATGTTCCATTTTATATAAATAATTAACAGGTCAGGTGACCAGAGAGAGAGAGACTAATGCTAGAGCTTGGTAGATAGCCCACTTTCCTTAGGCAGGAGATATATTTGGACCAGTTCTGATCAAAATAACCCGTTCTGAAAATTAATGGAAAAATCTGTTTGGAGGAAATGCTCCAAAATCCAAAAGTCCTTAATAAAGGTGTAGGCAAAAGTCAATGAAAAAGGAGGGAAAAGGAGGAATACTGGAGTATTCTCTCTTTGTCACACAGTACCCCCTGAAAGATCAGGCCAACAGTTAATAATGCTAATACTGGAGCAAAATGTCTGTATTCCCAAATTAAATGAAGTCCAGTACAAACAGCAATAGTATTTCATCTTTCACTAACTACCTATATGTCCATTCCCTGTGGTATCAAGATGTTAGTTTCTGCCTCACTACGAGTAAGCTCCTTTGTTTTCAGTTTAAACTAGTTTTTACTAGAAAAGCATTGCTCATTTTTCCCAGTTACCATCTTACTTTTGTATCATCCAAATACACAAAAATAGCTTGTTTTATTAGAAAAATACAATATGTTGCATGAGATATATGTATTGAGATACTAGATTAGCCTTGTGTACATGCAAAATGGCCTGTTGAAGAAACACTTTGTAAGACACACAAAAAAGCAGGCACACATGCAAGATCTGAAGGGTGTGCACCTCTGAAAGTAGTGATGAATATCCTCCCTACCACATTCACATTTCAAGCTGTTAGCAGATAATGGCTTAAAGATCTGACATGCTAAAATCAGAAAAAAATGAAAATGTGCACCAAAATACATCTTAGAACATAAAGAAGTATTCAAAAGGTTTTAAAAAAATCAAAACTAGGAGAATAAGAGGGAGTATATGTGCTTCAAACAGGGTAGCAGAATTATTAAATGTCAGTCTTTATAGACTAAAATTTCTGAATCTACAACAGTAAACTGTTTATTCAAATGATTTTTTTTATTTGTGACTATAGATATATTGTTTCTTAAATTCAGAGGTGGAATGTTTGAATTCTGTTTTAGTTCTGCAGCAAGGCACATTGAACTCCATTCATCACAGAACCTACCCACCTGAATACTGTGTCCATGTAGGTACAGTAGAGCTAAAAGCAATGAAAGGAGAGCTTTCCTGCAATCAAAAAATCAAAAAATCCCACTAACCTAAGAAGCAGAGAACTCATGCAATGGCTTCTAGGTAAACCTAAGTGGTACAAAGCTAACCTTCCCTGGCTCTTCACAGTATAAGCTGGCCTATAATTTTCGGTCGCGATCCTGTTAAGAAAGATCTAGTTAGGACATTATTGTCTCATTTAACTGCCTCTCTGGTAGGCTCTTGGATGTGAACCCTGGTGAAACCCTGTGTCTGTTGAAGTCACAGAATAACAAAACTCCTAGGGTGCGTCTAGACTGGCAAGATTTTGCACAAAAGCAGCTGTCTACGCTGGCCACTTGAATTTGCGCAAGAGCACTGATGTTCTAATGTAAGAATTCAGTGCTTCTGGTGCAAATACTTTGATGCTCCTGCTCAGGGATAAACCCTCTTACGCAAGAATACTTGCGCAAGAGGGCCAGTGTAGACAGGCACCTTATTTTTTTGCGCAAGAAAGCCCGATGGCTAAAATGGCCATCGGGCTTTCTTGCGCAAAAGCGCGTCTATACTGGGCATGGATGCTTTTGCGCAAAAGCACATTTTGCACAAAAGCATCCTTGCCAATCCAGATGCTCTTTTGTGGAAATACTTTTAATGGAAAAACTTTTCCGCTAAAAGTATTTCCACAAAATCATGCCAGTCTAGACACAGCCCCCGAGTATGTCTACATAGTCCATGAAAAGCAAGACTCTTACGCCAGGTCGACAGACATCCCGGTCAACAGATGAGGCTTGCACTAACATTCTAGAAATCACTGTCTACTGTGTGGACAGCACTCTGAAGTTGTGATTTGGGCTCTGAAGGCTACCTTTCTCCCTAGACATCAGAGCCTGAGCTGCAACTTCAAAGGGCCAGTCACTCAGGTATTGTTATAATACTAGTGCAAACCCCTCTGTAACACACCGTGACTCAACACCGTGGGCACTAGGGCTGGCCTCACCATGAGGCAAATTGAGGCAGCTGCCTCAGGTGCCAGACTGTGTGGGGATGCCACTAGGACCCAGAGTGTAGAAAATTGTGTCTGGTGCATATGTATTCTCTCTGCTCTAGATGCACAGTACTATGAGAGGAGTAGAACAGGAAGAAGGCAGAATTGAGACCTTTCAAAGTTTTGGCCCAAGCAAGGGGGCATGGAGGCATCATTTGAGCTCCCCGCCTCAGGGGCCAAAATGTTGTGGGCTGGCCCTGGTGGGCGCCTCCTGCTGGACACACTAGGTCTTTTTGCTGCTGGAACACCTCTTCTGGCTGGTGTCTCACCCACTATTCCTTGTTCTTTTCCTCCATTCTAGGTCAGGGCCCACGTCCTTCCCAGACTGTGGCACCCTACTACCTGGGTACTGCCTTACCTTCATTCTGGAGTCCTCTCACTCTGGGAACCCCCAATCCCATATACCCACCTTTCCTCAGTGACCCACTGCCAGTTTTCAACTAGCCCCTTACCTCAGGGACAAACTGCAGTCTGAAATGGCCACTCATCATTGGCAAGAGGTATGGATGGACCTGTTGCTTTTACCTACCCTGGCTGCCTCTCTGCAAGCCTCGTACCCTGAGGCCTTGCTTCAGGCCCCACAGCCTGGGAGCTTGCCTGGCCAGAGCTTTCCCAGTTTTTCCTGCCTTTCCCCAGCCCTGCTCTCAGTTAGGAAGCCTCTCATTTCACTGGCAGCCAGGTCCCTCCTGCTCCACAGCAAGTGCAAGTGTGTCTGTCTCCGCCCTGCCAAGAGCCTTTATTTATACTGCCCTCAGCTGGGCCCTAATTGGCTATCAGCTGCAGCTGCAGGCTGCACAGCTCCACCTCTCTAGCCCTCATCCAGGGCTGGGGAAAGGCCCAGTGGGTGGCAGACATCCTGTCACACAAGTCTGTTAACCCAAATTAGAAGGCTGGTTTGCAAAGGTTGTGTAGACATCATAGAGTATGGAGAAAGGATTTCACCCCCTTCTCTGTATTGGAAGGCATTTAAATTATTAGCAGTGGAGATTCCGCTATATCCAGAATTTTGAGCTGCATACTTTTGAAGTTCACTTTCCTACACATTTGTCACACGTGCCTCTGAGCTCTCTGTTCCTGCCTGCTCCACAATATGCCTTCTCAGTCCCAAGTACACTAGTCCCTTTCCTTATCAAACAAATAAATTTAATGCAAATACTTGAGTGTGAGTTCAAATTTTGCTACTCCAGACTGGGAGTGTACCAGCTCACAATATTTCTCTTTTAAATGTTTGTGAATAAAATGCAGTCACTTAAATGGTCACAGAAAATGAACCTGGAGAAGGTAGATTTAATACAAGCCAAGATGAAGCAGGTTCTTTTTATTTTACATTTGAGGGAATGTTGCACTCTGAATACACAGACCTTTTTTGCAGATATTAATGTAAAAGCTGGCTGGATATCCCTTTGCAAATGTGTTGTTGCAAAGCTGTGCAGTTTTCTATTTCATATGCATGAAACAAATTTGTATTGCTAAATTCTGCATGGTTTGGTAGAATTGTGTGCATCACTGCAGATGTTCTGAGAGAAATGGCCATTCTTAACAAACACTTAAATGCTAAAATGGATAAAGGAACTGTTGTAAAAAGAAAGCAGCTGAAGAATGTTGACTCCTTCGAATATTCATTATTGTTCATTATTGTTCCATGTCGAACACGGGGGAAGAGATGTTACAAAGGCAGTCAAATACCAGCAATGCTGTCTAAAAGCAACCGAAACTTTTCTATGAGTTTAAACTACACCTCCAGGGAAAGTGAACCAGATGCCCACTCTTTTATTTTGTTGTAAATAAATTACTGAGTGAACTTAATGATCACAGACATGAAGGACTGATAACTTTGATTTCAATGAGGCATGGTGTGGGCAGGCTTCCACTCATATGTCTGCCACTCTTTTACGACTTGTAAATTCCATCCCTAGCCACCACTTAAGCCCAGAATGCCAAGTCATCCAAAATGCATTGTGTGATGTGGGAAAGCAGTTAAAAGGATAGGAACAAACTCATTTTAAAAGACATTGTAAAGGATTTTTTTTAAAAATAAGGTTAATATTAATACAGCAGTGACTGATTAAAGGAGTCCATGCTATCTATGCTTTAAATTAGTCCAAAGAGTTCCTTTTTTATTTCAGTGTTCAACTTTTCACCCTTGACATTCAGAGTAGATAGAAAATCTGAACCCCCCAAACTGAAGCTACTCTCTAAATGTATAGTCTCATCCCAAAATTAATTGACAATGTGTTTATCTCTCATTTAAGCAGGAAACATGTGCTTTCTAGGATTGGCGAATCGAGATCATGCATTGTATGCTGGGGGTGAGGGGAAGAATTGAGGGTTCCCAGCTAGGGAGATTGGATCTTGCTGCTTTTCATGGGAAGAGAGCAAGATGATTGAAAAAGCAATCTAGACACTTATCAAATTCTACCACATCTAGACAGCAAGGAGGAGAGAGTCAAGCATGTGTGCATGTATGATGATTGTAGGAGGTGCTCAAAGATGATAGAAAGAAAGGTTGTTTCATTACACTGTGGAATCAAACAACAGTAGAAACGTTCCCTGATTAAGGGGTAAGTTGGGATCAGGGGAAATGGAAGAGAAGATTACTCTTTTTCCCCATATACCGTGGAATTTTTCACTTTTTTATGACATAGGGTCACAACATTCCTCTCTCACTGGGCAAATTTTTTAGAAGTATGAATGCAGAGAGGGATAGAGATCCCTTTCATTTTGATCACAAAACTCTTTAGACCTACCTATTTTTACTGACAACGAGTAATCCTTTGGCACCTTAGAGACTAACAAAAATATATATAGTATCATGAGCTTTCGTGGGCAAAGCCCACTTCATCACACCTATCCCCCTCCCCCGAGACTAATTTTTCTGTTCTCTTTTGACACTTTAAATAAGATGTATGTGCCTGTAGATGTTACAAATTTTAAATGATGAACCACACAGTATAATGTGTCAGAAAAACGTTCCTCTGCAGACATTTTTCTGAATGATTAATGCACTACACAGAATGTGTTACTAAATGTCAATGGCTTTAAAGCTATGCAGACTGTAAACGTATTAAACCGTGTTAATAATAAGGTGAATTCTTAAATTATCCACTGAATTGTGAAACAGTTGTATGCTAACCGGATGCAAAAGTTCAATAACACTCTGCATTGACAAAACATCATAGCCAGAGAATTCTTGAGAGAGGAAGGATTTGCTCTTGAGCTGAAGAGTAGTGCTTCATCACTTTTATGTATTGAGTTAGGACTAAGGACATAGGGAGGGCTAGACTAAGGCATAGGCAACATAGGAGCATGTGTACACTCCAGATCCTGGCATCATCTAATTTCATCCCAATCTAAGGCTATAAGTTATTTTGAATAACTCCCAAAATAACTGTTTTGAAATAAGCTTATTCCTCTTCATAAGCAGGAGTTATTATTTCGAAATAACGAGCCTATTTGAAAATAACGGGCTGGGTAGTATGGATGCTCACCTTGTTGTTTTGAAATAAGGGGAGTTTCAAAATAACTCCCAGTGCAGACATGCCCTAGGTTGTTGGTTTTTTTGTTTGTTTGGTTTTGTTTTTTAAGAAAACATTTCTAGCTCCCATGGTATGAAGAAAATTGTAAAAATGAGACCCAGAGATAAAGAAAGCAGGAATAACTTCCAGAATCTGTGGGGAGCCTGAGGGTTGAGAGGTGTGACCTGCTCTGTGACTCTTAACAAGGTGTTGACCCCAAGACCAATTGATGTGCAGTCTCCTTTCCAACACCATTCCAAAAGAATGTGCAGCCAGAGGAGAAGAGGGCAGGGCACCAGGTTACCTGCTGTTAAGCAGACACACTTGAGCTGATTTGTTTGGAAGCCTGTTGCCAATCCTGCCTCATGCAGGACCCTTTGTTTTCAGTTTTTATTTTATTTAATTTTTCCTGGCTACCCATTGGTGATTATTACTACTGAAACAACAACAGTGCAATCAATATTACTATTTTTCTGGGTGAATACTAGAGTTTATTTTGAGGAGCAGAAAGACAGAGTAAAAAAATATTGAGCAGATGGATTCCATTCATCAACGTAGTTTGCTGCAGAACTAAAGCAGAACTCGAAGCACAATGTACCACTGGGTTTAAGAAAACAGTACATCGCTAGTCACCAAATACAACTTTTCATTGAGTAAACAGTTTACTGCTGTAGACTTAAAACTATTAGCCTATTTAATATTTACATTTAATAATTGGGACATCAATTGCAGAGCATACATTCAGCTGAATCCTTTACTCCTAGTTGTTTTTTTAAAAAACCCTTTTGAATACTTCCTTGTGTCCTGAAATGTATTCTGACACAGATTTTCATTTTCTTCCAGTAATAGTGTATAAGATCTTTAAACTGTTATCTGCTGACAGCTTGAAAAATGTACATGGTGGGCATGAGATTTATCAGTACGTCCAGATGTGCATGCACTTCAGAGGTTGCATGCATGACTCTTTGTTCATTGTGCGTCTTCTAGCCTTATACATAGCTTTCCTTCAACAGGCACCTTTACGTATGCACAGGGACTAATATATTATTGTAAAGTATATGTTTTGTATTATCCTAATAAAACAAATTATTTTGTATACCTGAATGATACACGTATGGAAGAAAAATCAGAAAAAAAGAACAATGCACTTTATAAAACTAAGCCGATTTTCACTGAAAAATTCCTGAAAGAGAAAACGGCTATTTATATGGCGCAAGGATCCACTGCTGAAAATAAAGGATGTGACTCCCATGCTGCTGATGTTTTAGGAGAAGAGGAAGTAGGGTCTACAGAGAACCCTATATTTTCAGGTGTCTGTGGCCCCATGTGGCTTTAATTTGACATGGCCTGCTTTTGAAAGCCTTGCATAGGTCAGAAGACAGACAGGAATAGTGTGTTAGATTTGTTTTCTTCTGGTTCTCAGTCTCAGTTTCTTTCCCTGGATTTTGTCAGCATTGGAGTGTTTCTGCTCCATTTCCTTATCTGAGACCTATTTTGTTCAGAGGTTCACACAGCCCCTTTACAAATTGGTATTATTTTCTTCTTTTTGACTAAAAACGTGCAATCTTTAGCTGGAAACTGCAGTTCACATCAGAAAGAAAATCAGCATATGCTGCATCTTCTCAGCACTATCCCGATGGACTTTAGGTCAAATGATATGGATCAGTTTCTGGCCTCCTCTCTAGCTCTTACATACCACTCCCAGGCTGTGTCCAGACTTAGGGGTTTTTTTCGGGAAAAGTAGCCTTTTCCCGAAAAAACTTCCCCTACGTCCAGACTCAAGCCGCGTTCTTTCGAAATTAATTCGAAAGAACGCGGCTTTTCTTTCGATGGCGGTAAACCTCAATTTACGAGGAAGAACGCCTTCTTTCGAAAGTTCCTCTTTCGAAAGAAGGCGTTCTTCAATGTAAATAGGGCTTCTTCGAAAGAGAGCATCCAGACTCACTGGATGCTTTCTTTCGAAAAAGCAAGCCGCTTTTTCGAAATTTCTCCGTGCAGTCTAGACGCTCTCTTTCGAAAGAGGCTCTTTCGAAAGATGCTTTCGAAAGAGCCTCTTTCGAAAGAGGCTTGCAGTCTAGACATAGCCCCAGTGGTAAAATGTAGCTAGAAAGCTGGCTTAACTGGATGCCTGTGAACCTCCAGTGAAGAGGGAATACTATAAAAAGAAATCCCCAAGTGGCAGAGTTCAAATATAGCAGTGTGGTGGGAGAGAGATGCGGGGGGGGGGGGGGAGGGTTAAATGTTCATTCTCTCAGACCTGCTTCCTGCAATTCAAGTCTCAATCTTCGCCAGACAGAGAAAGAAGAATCTATAGTTTCAAGGCTTGATTGACCACTATGTTACTCCAGTTTTTGCCTTTGAAATTAATGGAGTGAACAGGAGCATAAAAATGGAACAGTGTAAAGGCCCTCATTCTCTTATCTGCTCCTATAAAAAAATAAACTCAATCGTTTTACTACTGCATCTCTCCTAGTTATTGTAAGAAAGGCTGGCTGAGAGTGAAAATGTATTTTTGTACCATAATATAACCTTGAGTATTTTGGCCTGTCATTTTGTTTTTATTTTCATCCACTCCAATATCTAATCATGCATAGGCATCTCAGAGAAAACCAGATTCATCCAATCACTCTCTGCATTGATAATAGGTTATATGTTTTAAGGTATTGATCGACTGCATGGAAAATAAATTGAAGTACATGGGATTGGAGAAACAGACAACTGAGTCTGCAGACTCTTAGAACACTTCTTTCTTGTACATTTAGATACAAGTAAAATTGCCCAATAAAAATTACTGGCTCTGCCAGAGAAGTTGTGTCATTCCCTCATCTTAACGAGCTTGCACTGAATCATATTAGTGAAAACTTGCTGTAGTATTGGGGATGGATAATGGGATACTGAGATTGTCATCTGTAAGTCGCATTTGAATTGAGTGCAAAATTCGATTAAAAACAAAAATATATATATATAATACGGTGTATGGTGGCTTGTGGAAAATGGCTATGAGAGATCTTAATTCAGTAACTACCATAGAGAGCAGATGTCTACACCATACATTACTGCTAGCTAGCTCAGGTGGCATCTTTGCTGGCATTCTGATCAGAGCGGCCAAGAGATGAAAGGTCATGGAAACACACAGACCATTGGGGAGCCCTTCCCTCCCTCCAGTTTGGTGCACATTAGCAGGGCCATGATTACACTGCATCTGTTGTACCTGATCAGGAGGCAAATGAAATATTTCAGTTTCTAGTTTGCCAGGCTGATCCCTTTGGTAGTTACTAGCAGTCATTTAAGATAACATGTATTTGATTGTAGTGTGATGGCTGGAGCTCAAACCTATTATTAGTGTTCATTCCAGACATTTGTCAAAGTGGCGATTCAGGCCTCCATTGTCACTCCTGTCGCTTCTTGATCCCCGAATTGAATTTTCTAGAGGCCATACTTCTTGTCTGTGACGGATAATTATCTCTGGGGATCCTTCTTTCATCTTTCTTTCTCTCATTCATTTTTAAAGCCCCTTTACTTGTCCCATTTTCTCTTTTTCTATGTTATCTCTGAATTATTCTTCTTCTCACATTTCCTCTCCCTCCTTTGCCCCTTTTTCTATACTACTCTGATCATTAGTCAATCTTGTATCATGCCATAGCATACTTGTAATTATTTCCAGTGATTGTCTGCTGCTTGAATCACTACCACCATCCAACTCTGGTACAATTCCCCATTGTGTTCCAGGATAAAAAAAAAATCAGCTGAGAGAGGGATATGGTTTACTCATCCAATGAACACAGCTTTGGGATACAGGAACTTATGTTTTCTAGTCCCTTCTCTGATTGTAACCTTTGTTGAGTCACTTAGTCTCTGTACTCCAGTTTTTTCATTTGTCAGCTAAGGTAATATCACTTACCCCGGAAAGAGCATTATGAAAATGACTGATATTTATATAGTACTTAAAAATGTGAAGAATAATTATGTAAGGATTAGGACACAGTCCCACAGCCAACAATGTCCTATAGAGTGAGCATGCCAGTACTTGTTAAAAATAGCTTCTTCCACTCATTAGACACAGCATATGGCCATTATTGTTTTAAAAGGATTGATTCAAACTACTTGTTTTCACTTTCAAGGCTATTCACAGCCCATCTCATATTCATCTATCATCTCTTGAAGGTCTACCCCAACTCCCTTACTGCCAGAGATGCCAGTCTTTGTCATCCACCTGTGACATTTTCAAGCAAGCACCTTTGTGCTGTCTTCATGCTGTTGCTCCTTCCTCGAAGGTGCTCCCCATAAATAATCCCAAATCCATCATATAGTCCTCTTTCAAAACTCTCTTTATAAAGCCCTTTCTGCCACAATTCCTCGAAATATTCGACAGTGGCTATTATGCCAAAACAACTGACCATCTAAGTGTACCTTCTCATAATTTCCTACAGCTCCACCTCTGTGTGTGTGTGTGTGTGTGTGTGTCCATCTGTTGTCTCTCATTTTAGACTCAATGCTGTTCAGGGCAGAATATGTCTCTTTACCACCAAATGTTTGTACAGTGCCCAGCACAATGAAGCCCAAATGTATAATTGGGCTCCTGGTGATACCAAACACTAAACCAGCATTTGTTAAAGTGTGTTCTGTGGCACACTAGTGTGCTGCGAGGCAGTCGGAGGTGTGCCGCAGAGAGAACAGAATTCAAAATGGCCACCCTTAAAGGGACAAGTCTCCTTTTTTGTATGGTGGTGGTGCTGGTGTGTGTGTGTGTGCGGGGGGTTCCTTTGGTTAACAACTTTTCCCTAGGGAATGGCTGCCCTTAAAGGGGCAAGTCTTTTTTTTTCTTTTGCTCAACCAAAAAAATCATTGGTGTCCCCTATAAAAAAAAATATTGTTTGGTGTTTCTTGTCTTAAAAAGTAGAAAGAAGCACTGCTCTAAACAAAGAGACAATAATGGACTCCGTTATTCAGGAATTACTGTGTGTCTTCCTACATATAGTGGATTTCATTCTTCTAGGTGTACATTGATAGCCTGTTACCTGTTGATGAGATTATGCTTCATTGTTCCTTTTGTGGATTTACTAATATAACTACAATATATATTACTATATATATACACTAATACATGCTTTCCTTTAGCTCTAGCATCAAGATCTTCTCATAGTCATACAGATACTGCTGAGAGAGATAATATATATGCCAAAAAAGTTGTCATAAAGTTGAGAAATTAATTCTAAACTTTCCCAGGCTCAAATCCCAAGACTGGAACACACTTACCTTGGGATAGGAAACCTCACCCTCGCTGATATTCAATCACTTTGAAAAGGATTGCCCAGCCCCAGGCATCAGATACAAGGGATATACACTCCTCACTACTTCAAAGAGCATCTTCCCATAATTAAGTAAAATTTTTAAGAAGTTACACATTATTTACTTCCGCTCCAAGAACCTAACCCCAAAGCAACAACTGCTGGAATGACAACCTACAACTCCTATGATTATGAGCTAAATGTTAAATCTCATGCACCTGGGATTTAACATGATAAAAATGCATGTTTATTAGTTACAAGACCACATGCTTTTCAACAGATCCAGCTAACATTTGACTTTTCTCCTGGAAAATTGCCCACTAGGATTGCAACTACAAAGAGTAAACCAGTCCATGTTTTTAGAACAGAACGTCCAGTGACATCTACTTTGACAGCACCAATAACTTCTTCCTTCCACATGAGAGCTCCTTTTGCGAGGATGGCTCCCCCAAGTGTTAACTTCCCAGTACTTCCCAGAACTTTTGTTCAAGTCAGGATTCTAGAATAGACAACTGTAATCAGAAATTCACATGCCTCAGCAGTGGATCATTCAGCACTATCAAAAACTATTAATGGACTGCTGCATCAGAACAAGAAAATCACGTTTTAATTTGACGTGTTTCACCAGACTGCAATGTGAGCCAGCCAAATTGGAAAGATTTAAATGTGGCCATTGTCTCCCTTGGAATTACATGCCAAGGTCAGAGAAAAAGAAACTGCCAAACACCCTTTAATATTTTTTATGAATTTTTTTTGTTATGTTTGCAGTGGTTGTCAGTAGAGACCTCAATTCTTTTCAAAGCTTAGTCTTCTTTTAAAATAATGAACAAACTTGTAGCTCAGAACAAGCTGCTTTTTCCTAAGATAAATGGTATTTTTATTTTGCCAGTATCTAATCACAATAGAAATAGTGGACCTGATTTTGATTGCACTAACATGACTTAAGGCATGACTCATGCTTTTGGAGTCAATGGAATAACAATCATGTAAAACTTGTGAAAGAAGATCTGAATTAGGCTCCAGAAGTCTAGATAAAGTTCATATTCCCTGGACAATTTAAGTTTTGCTAAACAAGAAGTTTTTGCTACCTTGGAAAGCAATTTTAAATCCCATCACTCGTATTCTGAATAGAGAACTGACATTGCCTGACGTGCATAGTTCCAGAAGTGTATTCATAATCTATTCTATTGATTCATTTATTAGACAGGTTAAAGGACCTCAGAGAAACAATAGCATTATATGCTGTTTAAAAGGAGTGAATTCACTTACCTATCATTAAATCCTCAGATGAAATCCCTTAAAATAGTCGAAGAAATTGGCCTTGCATTGCTATGATTTAATAGGCAAAAAATATTTGCACTGTCTGTTTAATTCTCTTTTACACACACATTCTCATGTTATGAACACCCAAACAATGGGCCAGATTGTGGTCCCCACTAAGTTTGTTTTACACAGTTCCAGGAGAGCACAGTAGCATTCTAGCCGGCTTTACGGCTTCTTCTGGATTCCTACCATATGGTAGAATCACCTGGTGAGGTACACGAGGTGTAGCTAGCTCTGCGTCATCCCACAAACTGTTCCCAGCTCTGGGGGAAACATACTGGAATCCACTCAGGGAAGAGGACCACACATTAACCCTCAGTTATTTCCTATAACTGACTCGGTAAGGGTACATAGGCATAAAAGAGTGCAGTCCTAGGCTGCCCAACCTTGCACCAGGAACAGGAGAAGTACCCAGAAGCCTCCGGATTATGGGAGTCCTAAAGCTACACTAAGTGCAGAATGGCTGGTTTCCAAATTCTAGCCTTATAAACATACACGTCTTCTTTGTATATAAACACTGTTATCAAGTAAATTGTTATTTTTTTCTTCAACGATATAGCTTAGCTCCCTTCCTTCACCTTGGATCGCTAGACTTACTGCAAATTTCTCTACAGAGCCTTTAAGATGAAATCCTTTATTACCAACATCATTCTCTGTCTCAGAAGTTGATATGATACTGAAACATCCTTTATTTTTGTCTTGCTGCTAAGCACATCACCTGACCAAATAACAAGTCTGTTTCTTCTCTGATTCTGCTCCTTCAAAAGTTTCTCTGTGCACCTGCCGATTGCTGTCCTGGAAGAGGACCAAAAATGCCTCCGTTGCTAGATCTGCCTGAGGAACATCTATCGTACCCCCAGCTGTTGATGTTTCTTTTTATGTCAAAAGCAGCAGACTCATCCTGACAGGGGGTGGAAAGACGATGATAATTCCTTGCATTAAGAACTGCCATTAACGTTGCTAAAATGCCTGACAGTCCAGCCAGGATGGTACTGATTTCTGCTGAAACAATGCTACCTTTCAAGAACAGACAACAAAACCAAGCAGCTGATCAAAGCTTGGACGAGTCCAAGCTTTTTGAAATCTTTATGCTTGGATGCAGCATCTCCGATATGCAATCTAACACTGAGTGAAACTTCTGACAGCCTCATACCCTCTGCAGAGAGCTGCCACCATCTCATTTCATAATAGAATTCAGCTAGTTAAAGGAAGCAGCCCATCTGTAGCAAGCTTTGATACCTGCAGTGCTTGAAGGAATATGACCTGTGCTTTGCAAGAATGGCTGAAAACAGTCCAAAGTAATGTTTATTTGGTGTGACAGAATCCAGACTTTTTTTTTTAATGTGTGTTGAACATTAGAGCAAGGGACCTGGTTTGAGGCAATTAAGAATCAGCCCAAAGTTTAATATTTCTCCTGTTCCAAAACAAATGTTTTTTTCTTTCTTCATTTAGGAAAAAGACTTTTCTAACTCTTAACATAGCTGTGTCTCCCTCTTCCTTTCACATCCGTGATTAAGAGAGACTTCCCTCCATATAACCATCTACTTTTGAATGTTACAGTTATCTTAAATCAGATTTAGGTACCTAAACGAAGTGGCCAGATTTTTCAAAAGTGCTTAGGTGCAGCAGCTCCAACTGAGAACGCTCCCCAACAGTATAAGTGGGAGCAGGGCTATAGCCTGGCCTTCTCCCTTTCTGGTACCATCAGTTCTCCCTCTAACTCTACTGCACTCTGGCACTAGCTCAGCCCTCTGCAGGGAAGCTGAGAGGAGGATTCCTTAGGTCATTTCCCATCTCTTTCACTATAGCACCACTATACTTCGGTCCTAAATGCTCAGTTTGCAAAGGACGTAGTCCTCTGTGGGTAAAAACCACTAGTACTGTTAGTTATGAATAGCTCACTGCTAAGATGAAAAGTTGATGATTTGGGGCACTATAGCATATCTTGAAGGAAGAAACCTCTTGGAGTTGAGATGGAGAGAGCAAAGGTCAACTGCAGAGTTACTGAAAGGTAACAGGAGGGCCAATGTTTGTACAAATAACTGTTTGCTTATCCTATAGTACTAATTTACATTGTGAAGTGAGGAAGGAAAACTTTTTTTAAAATTAGGATCAAGTGTCCTTAGTGGTTGTATCTACACAGCAAAAATCCACAGGTGGCCTGTGCCATCCAAATCAGGTGGCAGGGCTGTGTCATTGCCATGTAGAATTCCAGGCTCAAACTGAAACCTGGGCTCTAGGACCTTGCAGACTAATATGTTCCCAGAGTTCAGGCTCCAGCCAAGGGCTGGGAAAGGGGCTGCCAGCAGGCCAGATGGGGCCCACCAAGATCCAGCCCATGGCCCCTTCACCAGAACCGTTAGCCAGACAGCAGCTCACACTTTGAAGCTTCCCTCCCTCCCCTCACCCCATGTCCAGAGCAGACCCATGTGCAGCAGGCAGCTGACTGAGACTTCAGCAGAAAGCCTGCCTCAGGTTCCCTTCATCCAGGACACAACTCCTTCCCAGACTTGTACCACTGCCTAGAATCCTCTTCTGCACCCTTACCCCCACCCGGATCCTGCGCTCCAAACCCCTGCCCCAGATCACAACCCCTCCTTCACCCAAACGCCCTCTCAGACCCCAAACTGCCTCCTGCACCCTAGTCCTCTACCACAAGCTCCCTTCTGCACTCAACCTCTGTCCCAGACTCAGCACCCTGTCCATAGAAGTGCAGACCTTGACCATATGCCAAAATCTTTGAGTGGTCCCCCATTAAAAATTATTTCCCACCCTTGCTCCAGCCCAACCCTGAAGTCTACACAGGAATGAAACAGCCTCATAGCCTGAGCCCAGCAAGACAAAGTTGGCTGGCACAGGCCAGCCATGATTTTTTTTCTTGCTCTGTAAATATACCCTTAAAAGACAAGTACCATGTTGCCAATAAATAGTAGCAATACATATTCAGCAGGTTCACGGCACACTGCTTGTCATTGGCCAAGTGTGTTACAGCCATTGCACAATGTTTACAGTGCTGTTATTTTTCATTACCTCTTTTTGACCCATATCTACAGAATCAGAGAAACAACAGATGAAATGAGTCAGTCAATCAAAGCCATACTTAGCCAAAGCAGATTCTCATTCAGAATATAGTTTTGCACGTTTTGTACAGAACATTTTTCCTTTGAAAATTTAGCTTGCCACATACCTTTACAGACTAGTGCTCGGAAATGTTCCCTGTGATGATTTTTAAATCATAATGAAGTATTTTACGGTCTTGCTACCATTTCCCAGTGTACTAAAGTGATGTAGGCCTGTAATTTCAAAGGCATTTTAACTACTCGAATATGGAAGGAAATGCTGTCCCTCTCCTAGGGTTAGTTTTATTTTAAAGAGTTTGTATATACAGTAGTAAGTGACTGGGAGCAGCTGTTTACGTTATATAGTATTCTTTAGGGTACCTGGGGATGGAGTTTGTACTGTAATGTTCTATCCCAAGTGGATCATTTCACCACTGGAAATGAGGTCAACAGAATATTCTGTTCTGGCATTTTGTTGTGCTTGTTTCTAGCAGATCTAAGCCTTCAAATCAAGAACACAGAATTCAAGCCAAACTCACGGCTCAGCTCTTTATTTTCCATACGCAAGCACGCTCAATGTAGAAACTGACAATTAGCAATCCTTACAATATGGATAAGCAGGGATCAATCTTTGCAGAATGCAGGCCAATTCCCAAAAATAAATTGTGTTAGTAGCAGTTTGAGAGATTTTTTTCCATTTTAATCCCTTTTTAAATGGGCATGAAAGTTTCCTCTAGAAAATCCAGCCTATTTTGCAACAGATTTTCTCTAGAAAAATATGAGTTCTCTAGAGTTCTGCAAAATATGCTGGTCTAGTACAGTATTCCCAGGTGGGACTGGATTAGAATGGGTGCACTGTCACAATTAAGGGTGGATACTTGTCAAGGAGGAAAAAGTCACAGCTTTGTTGTAAGCAAATAAATGATGAAAGATTAAGTTTATTCTCAATACACACTTAGGCTCAATTCTAGGCTATAAAGTACACAGATAGTAAGGGATAGCTTCTACCCTGGGTTATCTAACAAAGGCGGTCAGTTTTGTGTGTTTTATTGGGTACTGTAACTTTTACTTAGATACCTGTACTTTAAGTAAGTACAGGCAGTCCCCGAGTTACGCGGATCCGACTTAGGTCGGATCCGCAGTTACAAACGGGGTTCCTCTCCCTGGTCTCCAGCAGACCTGGGAGAGGAAGCAAAGCGGCGGAACACGTGGGCAGTGGACAGGGCTGTCCGCTGCCCACGCGCTCCGAGGCTTGGCTCAGCTTTGCCCCCCCCCGTCCCACTGGTCTGCAGACCGGGGGGGGGGGGGGGGCAAGGCAGAGCCAAGCCGCGGAGCGCCCGGCCAGCTGACAGCCCAGAGCGTCTGGGCTGTCAGCTGATCGCGCGCTCCGCGGCTTGGCTCTGCATGGCTCTGCTTTGCCCCCCCCCCCTCCGTCCCCCTGGTCTGCAGACCAGGGGGACGGGGGGGGGGGGAAGCAGAACCAAGCCCCGGAGCGCCCGGCCAGCTGACAGCCCAGACGTGTCTGGGCTGTCCGCTGCCCGCGTGCTCTGCGGCTTTGCTCTGCTTTGCCCCCCCCCCCCCGTCCTCCTGGTCTGCAGACCGGGGGGGGGGGGGCAAAGCAGAGCCAAGCAGAGCCAAGCCGTGGAGTGCGCGATCAGCAGATCAGGAGGACGGGGGGGGGCAAAGCAGAGCAAAGCCGCGGAGCACGCGGGCAGCGGACAGACACGGCGCGTCTGGGCTGTCCCGCTGCCCCCGTGCTACATGGCTTTGCTCCAGACACCTGTGGTACAGCAGCTGGGGCGCTGCCAGTTGGTCCCATAGCGCCACTCTGGGCGCTACTGGACCAACCGGGCAGCACCCCAGCTGTTCTGCCCCAGGTGTCCTGATTCAGTCACTGCTGGTCAGATTCAGCAGAGGCTGAATCAGCACGCCTGGGGCAGAGCAGCTTGGGTGCTGCTGGGTTGGTCCAGTAGCGCCGAGGAGCGTCCCCAAGTCAGCTGCTGCTGAAACTGACCAGTGGCTGACTACAGGAAGCCCCTGCCCCGGGCTTCCTGGAATCAGCCGCTGATCAGTTTCAGCAGCAGCTGACTTGGGGATGCCTGGGGTTCTTAATTTGAATCTGTATGTATGTCAGAACTGGCGTCCAGATTCAGCTGCTGTTGAAACTGATCAGTTTCAGCAGCGGCTGAATCTGGACGCCAGTTCCGACTTACATACAGATTCAACTTAAGAACAAACCTACAGTCCCTATCTTGTACGTAACTCGGGGACTGCCTGTATTAGCTATTTGTCAAAATACGTGTGGAAGAAATATCGAAGATACAGTTCCCAACGCATGCCCCTGTAAGATTGGATATATTGACTGCAACTGCCATATAGGTAAAAAAGTGAATGAGATTTCATTCATCTATATCTGCCTCTTCTATTATCCACACAGTTGTGACAAAAGAGAAAAACCGACACTTGCTTAGGGTTTGTTTTTAAAAGGGTAAGTGTGCCTAAAAATGCTGAATTTTGTAGGATTTACAGAAACATCAAGGTGAACTGGGTGGTTATTTCTCACTGAGTTTTGTCAATCTAGCCTCCAGCCACCAGCCATAGCTCGGAGTATAAAAATGATGAAATGTTAACTCAAGGCAATTGTTGCATATACAGTGGTTGAGGTTGTATTTGAATCTGTGACAGAAAGGAATAATTTCCAGAGTATATTAGAAAGGATTACAAGTGTGTGGGGTTTCCATCCTTTCCATGGAGATCATCAGTATGGTTAGCAGAGTATCTACCCAAGTGTTTCATTCCCTAAGGGTATGTCTACACTACCCCGCTAGCTCGAACTAGCGGGGTAATGTAGGCATACCACAATTGCAAATGAAGCCCGGGATTTGAATTTCTCGGGCTTCATTTGCATAAGCGGGGCGCCGCCATTTTTAAATCCCCGCTCGTTCGAACCCCGTGCAGCGTGGCTACACGGGGCACGAACTAGGTAGTTCGAACTAGGCTTCCTAGTTCGAACTACCGTTACTCCTCATTCAAACTAGCGGGGTAGTGTAGACATACCCTGATTGTGTGTAGGAGATCTTGGACATTTGTGGACCTCGGTCCTTTCTACCTGATGTTTGGGACTGAAATCCAAAATAGCATGATCTTACTTTGGCTTAAGGAAACTGACTAGAAATTGTTTTTAAAAGACTGATCATTTTAATTTTATTTGATAATTGTGTTAGAAGCTGATAATTTCCATTTGTAAAAAGTATTTACTAAAATAAATACTCTACTTAAATAGAGTTAACCTGACTAAAGACATACTGTACTATGAATATTGTGTTTGATTCGTCACGCATTGAGGTTGGTGGGAATTTTTCCATATACAAGTGGGAACTGTACTGGGCTCTACCATGGCCAACCTTCAGTTTATACTTGTCACTTACCCATTTTATACACTTTCACTGTATTGTCTCTCTATATATGCCCTTAATTCAAATAAAGGCATCAATCCATTTTTAATCAAATAGAAAATTGTGGTGTTGGATGGTGGCCATATTACCCATTTTTTTCTATGCATATCCAGATCTTACCTCTATCTGTCAGAGGCCTGTTCTATTCCTCTGGGTTGGAAGATAAATAGTTTTACAATTGTTACAATGAGTAAACCATTTCTAATTACGTCTGCTCTAATGTTACTTAGTTCTTCCAAATGCTGAAACAGAATAGTCCTGTATAGAAGAGAAATCAAATATGGAGTCTTGATTTACTGGAAAGTATGCAGGACCCCAAATCATAGTACATAGAGGCTTCATATGCATTACCTAGATTTTAAGTAATTAGTCTATATCATTTAAGTCATTTGTGGAACTGAGTTTCAAAATATGCACAACCCCTGGTATTTGCCAATATTCCAAATGATATGTTGGAAGACCAGTAAAAGTTGTATGAACTCATTTCAAAATAAAAATTAAACACAATGGAAATACTTTCATAGATGAGGATCGTAGAAGATTTTTTTCTTTCAAAAATGTGATATTCATAGAAAACACTAACAGCAGCCCAAATTCTCAACGTTGGCTTTCAAACTATATACTATACATTTGACAAGATTGACTGTCACAACTGTTCTCTCCTTTTTGAAATTTTATGCCATCCAAAAAGGTTTCAAATAAAAAAATGACTGAGATATTTTTGTACAATTCATAAAATGTTTGTGGAAAATTGTGTTGCATAATAAGAGGATATAAATTGTAGAAAATAATTTCAACACACACAGTGCATTTCTATCACTGATAGAAAGGCCCAGTAGATGCATTTCTTACACCTTTTAATAGCTCACTCTTTTTCTCTCTTTCTACAGCTTAAATTCTGTTTCACTTTCTGCTTCTCTCCACCAGCAGAATTTCTTTCACTTATATTTAATATTAAAATGTCACAATGTGTAAAATATTTTGACATCACAAACAGCATGTTTTTTCCACAGTTCAAATGCATCTTAAAATTTGGAAAGGGCAGAAGTAAGGAAGTCCATTGAGGTGGACATAATTACTTGATGTCATGCATGCAAAATACACAGTGAAAGAAAGAATAATACATTTGAATGTCACTTAGTTTGAACTGCCTGGCATAATACTTTGTCACATAAGTTTTATGAAACCATCATAACTCATGAAATAAAATACATAAACATGTACTTTAAAATCATGATGCATTGCTGCCTGTGTTAAGATGCTTGTGTATACAGAAAAGTTCATAGAATTAGAAAACTATTCACTCCTAATTAATAAAGAAAATCTTGTATGCCAATGCTATCCCTGCATTGCAGTCTTTTGAATGTACATGCATACCACAGGTCGACTAATGCAAGGGCTCCTAGTTTCCAAGCTATAAGACTCCCATTGGCTTATGGGCCGTCATAGTCCAGAGATATGTGTTGCTATAGTTACTTAATATAATTTAGGATCAATGCTAAATATCTTCTTTCTTTATAAATATCCATTATTTCTATTGTCTGCTCCCAACAAGTATCGCTATACTCAATAAAACAAGTTACTTTAGAATAATGAAAACCCAGCAGTATTTGAGACACCACAAGTTACTCTAATAGCTATCATAGATGAAGGAATAGTTCAGATAAAGTTTGGGAAATATTTATTTGTTGAAAGATTAAAATTAAAATTATATTATCTCTTCAGATATTTAAGAAAATTTTGACTACCCCATCCCAATGCCCTTTTTCATGCTTATTTCAGCCAGGGCTGGAATTGCAAATGTTGATGACAACAGAGTTGCACCCTTTTATATCAACAATGAAATTAGCTTTACATGCATAGTATGCCCCCAAAACAAATCAGCTGAACTCTCCAATGTTATGGATTTCAAATTTATAAAAATATATTAATGCAGTATTGAAGGTTGCATAGTTAAAAATCAAAAGAAATCAGGAAATGTAAAAATTAAGGTTTCCAGTTGAAACTACATAACTAATTAATCTGAATAAATGTAAACCCCGTATCTTTGGCTTACTGTAGCTAGTGTATAAATGGAAACGCACTCCATAAAAAGCCTGTTGGGAGAAGTATTAAAGGTTTTTGAAAGTCCAAATAAATGTTGTCAACCACGTCTCCTTTATCAATTCGTTTTTGTGACATGCTCAAAAGAATTCTAATAGAGTAGACACACTTTATTTTCTGGTTTATAACTATCATGACATGCACTATCAAGAGAATTAGCTATTCATTTATTATTAACTGCCATTCCTTATCTCTTGTTTTTAAAGTTCCAATAGTCCAGTCAGGCAATAAAATCAAGACTATGTGATTTAGATGATCAGTTACACTCTTAAACTGAAAACAATTATACTTATTCAGTAAATAGTTATGATTGATGAATATACTTATAAAAATCAGGATAGCCCATGTATCATTGTAAACTGTACTGTGTTTGTTCTGTAGTCCACGGACTTACAGAATGATGTAAGTCAATACCTTAGGCTGTGTCTACACTGGCATGAATTTCCGGAAATGCTTAAAATGGAATACTATTCTGTTTTCAGTTTTTCCGGAAATGGAGAATCTACATTGGCAGGCTGCTTTTCCAGAAAAGCCCTTTTTCCGGAAAAGTGTCTGTGGCCAATGTAGACGCGCTTTTCCAGAAAAGAGCCCCGATCGCCATTTTCGCGATCGGGGCTTTTTTCCGGAAAAGACTACTGGGCTGTCTACACTGGCCTTTTTCCGGAACACTGTTCCGGAATAAGGACTTATGCCCGAGCGGGAGCAGAATAGTTTTTCCAGAATAGCGGCTGATTTTGTACAGGAGAGCATCGTTGCTTTTCCAGAAATTCAAGAGCCAGTGTAGACAGCTCGCAGCTTATTCCGGAAAAGCGGCTGATTTTCCGGAATAAGTGGCCCAGTGTAGACACAACCTTACTGTTTGAGAAGCACCTGGTTGCATTCATTTTTAATTGTGCGATGTATATCCTTTTGGGGGTGAAATTCACTGCTTTAAAGCAGAGAGTCCCCAAACTGTGGAGTGGCCTTCCACAGGGATGCAGAGTAGAGGTGGAGGGGCTCAGATCATCCTCCACAGGGCATGGGGAGGAAGCATCACCCAGAACCGGTCTGCCCTCAACTTCCCTCAGGCGGCCGAAGCCCCACTCCCAGTTGTGACACCTGTCTGACAGCGACTACACTCCCAGCCAGGGTCCCAGCTCTGGCCCTGTCTTTAGCTCCTGATCCCAGTTCTGGAGGGCAGATTCCATTATAGATGAGGTGGGGCGTGACAGGAAAAAATTGGGGCTGCTGCTCTAAAAAAATGTGCAATTGGGAATTAAGCAGCACATAGGCCTTGTGCTGGTCCTATGTTTCCTGCAACAGTCTGCTTCTGACTACTCATTTGCATTCCACATGCAAGCCTTGATTTTGCTGAATCACACAGTTCCCTTAACTCACATTTCCTATTTAAAGTGGCTTATAATAACCTTCATTTCAAATAAAAACCCAGTGTCTCACACAAATGATGTTTTTCTGGAGCAGCAGTACTTTCCAAGATTTTTTAAGTAAGGGTACGTCTACACTAGCTCGTTAGTTTGAGCTAGGTAGGGTAATGAGGGCAAGCGGAGTTGCAAATGAAGCCCGGGATTTAAATAGCCAGGGCTTCATTTGCATGATCCCGGGCACCGCCATTTTTAAATCCCCCTTAGTCCGAACTATATTGCCTATAGTTTAGTTTCTTTCTCTGCAAACCCCACACTACTGATCAAACTTTCAGATTGTTGCTTAATTGTATAGCATTTTCCTACATAAATTCTCCTCCATGGTTCAGTACTGCTCCAACACTGAGCATTCCAAGTCAAGAAGAAATACCAAAGGTTTTTTAATATTAGCAGTCTATTCACTCTGAGTCTTCTAAAATTTTAGAAAATAACTAGTTCAAAATGCGCACACTCAGCAGCTTAACATTATGTCATATTATTCCCATATTATTAACGATACCTGTTCTTCCCCACATAGTGGTATTGTAAGCAGCCACTTGGTAGAAGAATATTTAAAAGTAATAATCATATAATAGAAAAAGAAAAAATATTGAACTCATCAATGCATAGAGTGATGCTCAGTGTATTGTGTTGTATTAAATTGTGTTCCTTTCTTCACCCAGAATTTGAGTGGCTCAGAATAGCTGTTCTTGTGCTTATGGATTTGTTCGTCCTAAATGTGAAATAAGTATGTATAAGTCTATTCATTCTTTTGGACTTGCAGAAAATTATAAAACAAAATAGCCTACATTTTCCCTCAGCATTGAACAGAGCAGGAAAATTGAAGTAGAATATATGTAATGCACTAAGTAAATGATTATTTGGGATATGTTTTCCAAAAGTACACTTGTATTCTGTAAAAATATGCATATTTGTATCAACAAGTGTTACATAAAAGCATCAATGGTCAAAAAAGCTTTGTTTACAGTAATGATTGTGAAATTCAAGGCTGTGTGAGTGAATACAGTAATACTAATTTTGAGAATATAAACAGGCAAGCTTAGCCAGTAAAATTCATGTTATTGTGCTATATAAGCTACAAAACAGGCTCAGTATATAGAGCATCTGGGGCGGGGCGGAGGAGAGCAGGAGGGAGGAAATCAGCTTTCAACACACTTTATATTAGTTGAATGGCAAAACATATATTACAGTTTAATAACTGCAGTCCTTGCTTCTGATTTAAATATCAGGTTGCCTTTGACAGGAAAATAATTTTAGCTCTGCAGCAGAATAGCTGGAATACATAAATGCTAAGAACTTCAGATGAGAAACTTTGTCAAAAATGTGAATGACAAAAAAAACCTCAAAGGGACAAACTGTGCTCTCAGTTTTACCAGCATAAATCCAGAGTAACTCTTCTAGTTGCCGTGGACTTGCTGCTGGATTTGTACTGGATTGTATTTGCTGCTGGATTATTACTAACAGCAGAATCTGGCCCCAATTCTTTTTTATGTTTAAAGTTAGCCTGGAAATCAGTTTTGCTGTAATATGCAATCGACATTGTCATAAAGGTGGGAAATGTGTTTCACCCGATGAGTGCCAATACAAAACTGGATGAAGCAGACCTTTTTGTGAAACAGATAAACATGCAGAAAGCACTGCTGTCTCGTGCATTCATTTCTCTGCCTGAAATCTATGCGATTTACCCAATGTGCTAATCGCACTGAGAATTTCTGCAGGAATTAATATAGGAAAAGAAATGAGGAACTACTACCACACAAACCTCAAAGGATCAGAGTTTGGGTTTGTATAAAGGTTCATAAATTTGGATACATAACCAGATCTCAGGCCCCTAATAACTAATCTGGAAGTTTCACTTTTTTGTGTAAACTAATCTACATGGCTCCGTCGATGGAGCCATGTAGTTTAGATGTACCCTGAGAGCTGACCTCTGAGAATGCATACACAGACTTCCTATTACTTTCAAATACACAAGACTCAAATAATGACCTTAAAAAGGGTGATTTTATTAAACAGAGTGAAAAAGATACTTGATAAAGCATACTTAGTCGCTAGGTATTTTAAAGCAACTGAGAAAAGAACAATTTAAAAACACAGAGAAAATCCCATCCCTAGGATACAGCTTAAAGTACAGAGTATTGCGGGGGAGGGGCACATGGACTTAGCACAGAGAAGTTTAACCAAACAGCAAAACAAAGAAAATAACCTGATCACAACTAAATAGACATTTCCCTACCTACTCGCAATTAATGCTTTAAGGTCCAATCCCTTTCCATGCCCAGTATTCTTTGTAGGTATGGTAGGCCTGGTTCAATGCGTCTTGTTCCCCCACGTACTGGCTTAAAACTCACACAGGGCTTATCTAGACTACATGGAACAGTCAAAAGAGGATATGCAAATTCTGCGAGAATTTACATATCTTCTTCCGATCACACTTTTGAAAGTGGAGTTTTCAAAAGTGAAAGTAGTTTAGATGCGGCTTTTTCTGCAAATCCTCCCCCCTCTACCCCCCTCCCACACACACTTTGTCGAGTAAATCTCATTTTTTGAGGAAGAACAGCTTTTCAATCGGGGGGGGGGGGGGTTTGCCAAAATTCCCGTGGAATTTGCATATCCTCTTTCGACTGTTCTGTGTTGTCTAGATAAGTCCACAAAGAAAAACAGCAGGCAGACATATCTTTCAATTCAAATCTCAACACCTTCTCCCATTGGCTTTTCTGGCTCCTTGCCAATACCTCCTACCCAAGTTTAAACCTTTAGCCACCCAATGTTGGGATGTTCAGAAAAGGCCAGCACTCCTCTTATCCATCATAGATGTCACAGGCAATTAAATAAAAGGTTTTGATTTACTGAAAAAGGAAAAACACTTTATTCCAATAACAATTGTATGCTACTCATAAGTCCCACATTTAATCCCACTACCCCAACATGAACAGCTTGTTATAGAGATCTATGCACGGACTATATGCATGCATATTAGGGAAGGGAAAGAAGGCTTCACAAAGATAATCCATCAGCAATTGAAATTCACTCTTTTGATTCAACTCTTGCCCAAAAATGTTAAACTACATTCTTTACATTAATGAGGATGGTTTGTTGGTATGAAAGAAGAAAATGCCTTTAAGTGATGGCACATTTTGACTTGTCAGTGATCGTTTCAAAAGCCATAGTAGCCTCTGATCCAAACAATATGTTAATATATTTTCAGCCTTATACAACTATATTTAATTTAATCTGAAACATCCTAGTGACCTTTAATTTCTTTAGAGACTTTGCACTTGCAATAATGTAATTCTTATGAAACAAGCTATTACTGCAACATACTAAAAGACAAGAGATAGGACAGAAAAAGCTACTTTAAACTGCCCCTATAGTTCAAAAATTATAAACTACAAAACCATATGTGGTTAGAATCGATTTTCCCATGGTAGCTTCTCAATCAAGCTAGCTAAATTTGTAATTTGAATGACTTTTCCAACCATCAGTGCTGTAAATTTCACATAAGAATCTAAAAGTCAGCTTTAAACTTTTTATGCCTTTTGCATCATCACCAGTAAACAAGGAATCTACCAATGGAATTCGGCCAGCAAGTTTTTTCATGTGTGAACCAATGTTTTAACAGAGCTTTCCCATTTCAGTGGGGAAGTACAAGCAGATGTGTTTTGCTCCATATATCTGGTGTGTTATAGCTACAGTGGAATGCTACTATGCCCTGCTGATGTAGTGCAAAGAAGAAAACGGATTGATATATCATTTCCAATTTTCAAAACTGAAGAATTATGATGATATTTTACCATCTTAAAATCATGTTTGGATAGGATACAAAAATAAAAGGAAATGAATTGTGAAAATAATGGATAGAAATCAGAAACAATTATTAAAGTATACCTTTAATCCCATAGGATCCCCAGATACTTCACTCCTATGCTCAGGCATCACTGAAATCCAACCACTGCTAGGGCAACCGATACACCATACAGCAAGCCTGCAAGACAAATGGAACATTTTTGGTTAGCATCGGGGAAAGCCTCTATTTTAAAGAAATGTGCCAGGATAGCTTTCAGATTATTCAGAAGTAAAGAGAACCCAACACATAATATTTTAAAATCAAAAGAATGAGATAAAATGATTTAATTGCTGTTTATATCTAGCTATCTGTAGCTCTGTTTGCCTAAGTGGTGGAATTTGCATATGCTCAAACTCTTGTGCACTTATGGCTTCTATGGAACCCAGTGCTGAACTGATAAGAAAGTTCAGTATGTGACATGGGTAGCAGACTCAAGCTTTAACAGATATGGTATGTGATAAAGAATATTTCATTGTTCAGCTGCCTTTATGCAGTACCATATTATATCCAAGAATTTGCTTTGTTACCACTCCATCCATGCCATCTTCATGTTATAGTACACTGGAAATCTACATCAAAGTTTGTTTGGTTTTTTTTGGTTAAGGAGTAGTTTCTGGAGTAAACATTTATGTATTGATAACTAACTTGATCTACAATTAATTTGATCAAATTACAGCATTAACATTAATAATGTTAAAAAATAGCCATTTAGATATTGACATAGAGAGTGAGCTTATTAAGTTTGCAGATGATACCAAGCTGGGAAGGGTTGCAACTGCTTTGGAGGATAGGATCATAGTCCATAATGATCTGGACAAATTGGAGAAATGGTCTGAGGTAAATAGGATGAAGTTTAATAAGGACAAGTGCAAAGTACTCCACTTAGGAAGGAATAATCAGTTTCACACATACAGAATGGGAAGCGACTGTCTAGGAAGTCGCTTACAGTACCACTAATCTCATTCCTTAGTCTAGGAAGGGGTACTGCGGAAAGGGATCTACGGATCATAGTGGACCACAAGCTAAATATGAGTCAACAGCATGACACTGTTGCAAAAAAAAAAAAAGCAAACATGATTTTGGGATGTATTAACAGGACCGTTGTAAGCAAGCCACGAGAAGTCATTCTACTGCTCTACTTTGTGTTGATTAGGCCTCAGCTGGAGTATTGTGTCAAGTTCTGGGTGCCACATTTCAAGAAATTAGAGAAATTGGAGAAGTTCCAGAGAAGAGCAACAAGAATGATTAAAGGTCTAGAAAACATGACCTATGAGGGAAGACAAAGAATTGGGCTTGTTTAGTTTAGAAAGGAAAAAACAGAGAAGGGACATGATAGCGGTTTTCAGATATCTAAAAGAGTTTCACACAGAGGAGGGAGAAAAGTTGTTCTCTTTGGCTTCTGATGATAGGACAAGAAGCAATAGGCTTAAACTGCAGCAAGAGAGGTTTAGGTTGGACATTAGTAAAAACTTCTTGCCTGTCAGGATCATTAAGCACAAGAATAAATTGCCAAGGAGGTTGTGGAATCTTCATCTCTGGATATATGTAAGAGCAGGTTAAATAGACATCTATCTGGGATAATCTAGACCATGCTTTGTCCTGCCATGAGGGCAGGTGACTAGACTCGATGACTTCTCAATGTCCCTTCCAGTTCTAGTGTTCTATGATCATCATCCTACTCTGTAGTGAGTATTTCAGTGTATTCAGAGTCATTGGACCAGAATCTCAGCTGGGCTGAGTTTATGCTCATTCTAAATTAACTTTCTGTTCTCCTGATCTCAGCCCAACAAATAACCCTCAGTGTAATTTCCCTTAAATCACATCTGCTGCAGCAGCGCCACACTGACTACTGCACTGTGTGGGAAACAAGAAGAGTGCCACATGGAACATGCCAATACATTCCCTCCTCATCTCCTTCAAATCCTCTGAGCTATGCAGATAACTGTCCTGAAACAGAAAATCCTTTGGCTGCTTTTCCAGAGTACCTTTCCATATGCTTTATACTGCAGGTGGAGCATGGCCCAGAATATTTTGTATATATATTCCTGATTACATGTCTCTTGATGGTTCCAGTTCTGAGCTTACAGTACCACTAATCTCTCTCACTTAATTCTCAGTCTCTTCTCTGGGTTATCATCTCATTATCAATAGGTAAGAAGAAAGTGGCTGGGGAAGAGGGTTGAACATTTTGTCTACCACTGTGTCTTCTTGTTACATCATTGTCTTCTTTTGAATTTTCTTGAAATGCTTGTGAAAGTTTTTGATTGCTTTGCTTGGAACAAATATGATACTGTAGTAAAAATGTTCATAGTTCAAGTCAAAACTCCAAATAGTTAACATTTCAAAATTTTGTATAGATCGAGATAATTTTAGGTATCCTAAAATTCCACATGCAATTGACCATTTGATTTAGAGCAAAATGTGTCAAACCAAGAATTCCAAATATTTCTGTGGAATTTAACAAATAACTTTTTGTGCTTCAAGGCTAGGGCTACACTGCCACTTTTTTGTGGAAGAGGATATGCAAATTGTTCTCGCATTTGCATATCTTCTGATTCTCTTTGCAGAAGAGGTTTTGCCAATAAAAAAAGACAGGTACATTTGTCAGAAAAAAAAACCTTTTTCACAAGATCCTGTAAACCTCGATTTTTGAGGAATTAGGGATCTTGTGTAAGAGGGGATTTTTCCCAACAAATGGCCCCATCTACATGGTACTTTTTATCGGCAAAATCTCTTCTGCAAAAAGAATCGGAAGAAGATATGCAAATGAGAGAACGATTTGCATAAACTTCTTCTGCAAAAAAAGGCAGTATGGCTGTAGCCCAAGAATACTTTGTTACATTTCAGAAAGTTGCTAGATAGTCAAACATTTTTTCAAGACAGCAGCCAAGTACAGCTTTTGCTAATAGGCAGAGATCATAGGCCATTGATTCTGCAATTAGCGGATCAATCGTTAAAACTTCTCTCTTATCTCCTTCCTTTGACGAAGACATGAAAGCATCAAGACATAAACCAACGAGTGTGCTTCCATTAGTTGCCATGCTAAATTCAGCATTCTGTAGCATTACACAAAAATGTACCTTTTAAGTTATCTTCTATTTCAAGCATGCTAAGGTTCTTAAAGGGGTTAAAAATCTCTTCTCCTCCTTGAAGGCCTCTGTCTCAGGGAGCTAAAAAGATGAGTGTCCATAAAATTATTATGGTACTAATGCCCATTGAATTCTCAAAATAATTCAGACTGGAGAATGTTGGAATTATTTGTGGTTTGGTTCTCGTTAGCATGGATATGGAAGGAATGATCATTCTGCTACAGGAAAGCTTGTCAACCTATTCATTGTCTCAGGCTTACAGGAAGAAAAATAAGATGGAAGGCTTTATTTAGGCCATAGAATTATTAACTTAGCTTATCTGGGAACTATCCAGCAATAATTTGTATAGTGCAAGTCATGATTCCTTCCACACTTGCTTCCAACTATCTGAGGGCAGGGTTAAAGAGTCAGGGAAAGGGAGTTCTCACTTTATGAGACTTATAGAGCCCTAAGCCTATTCCCCAGTTTCTTCAGGGGATATCTTCCCTCAGTCCACATCCAACTTTGGTTTAATCAGAGAAATAGACCTTCTATGGAACCAGCACAAGAAGGTTTCAGCAATTACCTTGCTTGCCTCCCACCAAGTAAGATTCTCAGATAGCAAACAATTCCCTCCTTAATGTGGGCCAAAAGATATACCCTTTCTTCTCCCTTTTTCCTTATCTAGGCATGAAAGAGGACTCCATCTGGAGGGACATGGCATATATATCCTCCCTCAGGGTACATCTTTACAGCTGGGCTAAAGCTGAATTAAGCCATGCAACTTCAGCTACGTCAATTCCATAGTTTAAGTTGAAATGCTTAATTCGGCTTTTGGTGCTGTCTACACAGCAGAAAGTTGAAAAAGAACATTCTTTCTTTGACTTCCCTTATTCCTTGTGAAATGAGGGTTACCGTGAGTCTGAGTAAGAAGTCTTCCAGCTTGACATTATTTTGAAATAAAGGCTTGTAGTGTAGACATGCCAGTTATTCCAAAATAACGCTGCTATGCAGATGTACCCTGAGTTGCACCTACTGATGATTTACCTTAGCCCTTCTCCCAGCTGCCACCTCAGTTGATGTCACCCTCTCTGCTCTCAATCAAAAAAGGGACACTTAATAGTTCCTTTTGTTCCCTCTATCTAGAGAATCCCCCACTTCCATTGAGATTACAGGGGTTGCATTTCCAACAAAAGTGGTATTCTAAACTGGGGAAAAAACACTGAAATCAGTTAAACTGCTCTTTGCCACCAAGTTATTCTATTTTTCAAAGGACTGTGGGACATTTACAGGGTTTGATTTCAATCCCATTTTCAAGAATTTTGAAATTTTGATGCTAAATTGTCCTTTTCTTTCAATTTGTTAGCCCTTTGCCATCATCCTTGTAAGAATGGTGGCTGCTATCTAAGAAACATAGGGTACGTCTACACTTGCTCCCTAGTTCGAGCTAGGGATGTAAATGTAGCCGACTGAAATTGCTAATGAAGCAGGGATTTAAAAATCCCGTGCTTCATTAGCATAATCTTGCCTATGCGTTATTCCGCTCAACAGCTGATTCAAACCAGGAAGTACACTCCTGGATGCGTTAGTTCAAATCAAACCCTTTGGTTCAAACTAACGGTACTCTTCATTTTTTGAGGAGTAACGTTAGTTTGAACCAAGGGGTTTGATTGGAACGAACGTGTCCTGGAGCGCACTTCCTGGTTCGAATCAGCTGTTGAGCGGAATAACACGCGGGCGAGATTATGCTAATGAACCACGGGATTTTTAAATCCCTGCTTCATTAGCAATTTTGGTCGGCTACATTTACATCTCTAGCTCGAACTAGGGAGCAAGTGTAGACGTACCCAATGTGTGACCCTGTCATGAGGGTTATGTTGGAAGAAGGTGTCAGAAAAGTATGTGAGATCATTTCCCTTTTTCTTTCCAAACTTCTACTTCAGAAATGAGATTTTTGTCTAGAGATGCATTTCCTTCCCAGACACGTTAAATAGAACATTTAGCTTGGATTAGTGTTCTAATCTTCAATTTTTATACCCTGGCACGTATATCAGTAGCCTACGTATAAAAGACAGAGCAACCCATTTCTGAAACTACACTTGCACTCAGAACCAACAGGTTAATGAAAATACTACTTTGCCAAGCAAGCATTAGGAATAGGAGTCCTACCTCTGAATTGAAATTCAGTTAGATTGAATTATACAGTCAGTATTTTTCAATGACTCAATTATTTTTCATTAAATGTACTGCAAGAGAAAATTAAAATCAAAGCCATAGCAGCTGATTGAGATTCTAAAAATGTCAAAACACCCTTCCTTCTAGTTTAATTAATACAGTTGGTTAATAATGCCTTTTGCTTTTCCTTTTGTTCCTATCACTTTCAAATCCCTCTTCAACTCCATATAGCTATTCATGTTTGAGGCTTTTATTCTTAAGGGGTAATTTGTTATTTTGGCATTTTTACTGATTCTACTGCACTCTCTAACATCTGTCATCTAGGGAGTTTAAGGTAGGTAGGCAAAAACTTATTCACCTCCCCTTTCACCAGGTTGAAATTGGCAAAATGAGAGCTGTGAAAACAACTGCTTTTGGCAGCAAGAACTTGTAAACTTTCAGAACACTTTATTTTTCACACACACAAGGAAAAAAGCCAGTGAAATTCCTTGAAGCAACAACAGCTCTGTCAGTCCCCATACTGCAGCTTTCCTTCCCTTCAGCCGAGAGAATCGTGATGCACAGTTCCTGCCTAGCTACAAAATACACAACAGAATAGTCTATTCTGGCAGGAATAAGCTGGAGGGAGGATGGGGGGGAGGGACGGGGGAAGATAGGGCTTTACGTTCAGCATCTTGTTTTTGAGATCAGAGTACATTAGAAAAGTGCTGTTTCCAGTTTAAAGTACGCCACCATTGCTCAAGACAGATCAGCAGGAAAACATAATGATTGCAGCTTTAGGGAAATATTTTCCTAAGTCATCTAACTGCTTCCACCCCAACAGTTTCTTTCCACTTTAGCTATTTTCAAGAAGCATACAAAGTTTTATCTGTCTGGGTAGCCACTAATTAGTGTAACAAAATTTTCAGTGACTAACAAAATATTCTTGTCCCATTTTAACCAAGCAAAATCCATTCCTCCATTTTCCTCCAGTAGCCAGCAATTAACTGTCTATTTTATTTGGCTTCATATCCTATAAGATTGTATTAAGGACATTCATTTTCTATGAAGAATACCAAGATAAGTACAAAGAGTTGTTTCCAAATCTACATTCTGCTGAATGGTCACCAGTTGCTAATGGGATTCACCTGTGCAATAATTTGTTAGGTATTTTTTCCCTATTTTTATAGCTCTGCACACCATTTTATAAATTAGTTATTCATGCTTGTTCAGCAAAGTGGTGTTACATATACATATGGACCTGTAAGTTGATCGCAAATTCTTAGTAGTGAATATTACTTCATCTGAGCCACCTGACTGGTCACTCAGACATACGGTATGCTTGCTGTTCCCTGATGGACTATCCTAGCTATCCACTGCAGGCATATCTGGAGAAGTAAACTCCCAAATACAAGACCAAAGAACTGTTTGTCTGGAAATGGATGACCGGAGAAGGATCACATGATGATTATCTGTTGTGGTGCCTCCCTCTGGGGTATCTGGCATTGGCCACTGTTATCAGACAGGATACAGGGTCTTTGGTGTGACCCAGTATGGCTGTTCTTATGTTTTTATTTTGGGAGAACTTCTATCATTTCAGTGACTCAAAGTATCTATTTAATTGGAGGTGGTGTATGGGAAAGTGGTACTAAGAACACAAAAGGGATTCAATAAAAGTGAAAGACCACATTACCAAAGTAGCACATTACAGTGGATAAATGTTTGATGGGGAAGGTTTTCTAAAGTTTTGGCAAACTCTTCTGTATGCCTCTGAGATGGGGACATAATAATCCATCTGCGCCCTAGGTGAGGATTTTTAATTTCTTTCAGGATTTATTACTTGCAATAGTAATTGCATAGAGATAGTGGATATCCTCTCACACACAGAAAAGGGGAAGGGAATAACTATATGGCAATGGAAAGGTTGCAATGAGTTACTAGAAAATATGTTCATTGAAGGGTTAGTGCTCTAACAGTCCCCAGTTGCAGACTGTCAAGACCTACATGCATGTCAGTTTCAAGTGAATTGTGCAAGGTTACAGAATTGCCTGCTTGCTGGTATAAATGCCATCCATTCTTTCAGAATGCGTGAGAACACATTGATTGGTACTAAGTTAGTTCAACCAAAATTAGGAATTTTGACACAACCAGAATGTCTCTCAGACAATCATGCATTGCATGTCACTCTATCAGGTCCTTTTAATTATGCTGTACAGACTTAATATAAACCAGCAGCGTTAACAAACTCTTCCAAACTTCCTGTGTGTTTTCTCCACGTAGGTCTATTTTAGGACCTTCTTCTCTTACACCAGTGCAAATCAGGAATAGTGCCATTAGAATTACACCAGTATCACTCTAGTATGAAAAGGATATCCTGCCCCGAGACTGTGTGTAGTGAGTACCTGCCTACGGTAGCCTATGAGAAAATAATACTTGCATCATTTGAAATATATCAGCGTCCTGCAAGAAATACAGTAGGGTTCTAAATGAAATTATTTGAATTGCAGGTTGAAGAAGTTCCCTGCTGATTAGATAACCACCATATCCCAAATGAACAAATTCTAAGGCCGGCAGCTAAAATATTCATTAACCCAGTATGCCATTATTACCCAAATGCTGAAATATTGCTATTGAAATTTTAAATTAAACAGTAAAAATGTAAATGTAAGGTAAGAAAAAGCTGCAAACCCTAAAACAAATTAAATAGGATGGAATGTAAATTAAATTGCTTCATTTCCCCTTTATTCTGCTTTTCCCTTTTCTAGAGGTCAGTAAAGCTGTCCTCGCAGTGAGCTCACACTCACATGTACACGCACAAACTTCATAATTGAAAGAAGCTAGAGAAGTCGGATTTCTTGTGATGTAAACAAATGACAGTTCTGGGACAAATGTCTTTCTGGTCTTCTGGGAAGGAAGGTTGCAGGTAAAAATGAAAGCCAGTCCAAACTGTGCTGTGTCAAGAACACCTTCTGTCTGAGCACTGGCACACCCGGTTTTTGATGCTTTGGGGCATTTTTCCTTTTCGTGTCACTATTTCAGGGGAATTACTGAGAAGGAAATGGCCTTATGGGTGGCAACTTCAAATGTTCCATTAGAAGGCGACAATGAAAGGAGAGGGAACATAGCAGCCAATCACAGTGCATATATTTGCAAATTGAATGTAAGTTTATTTATGGCTTGACTTTATTATTTCACTTCCAATGTTCTATACCTTTGCATTTCTAAATGAGTCTGACAGCTACCATTTTGTTAGGCAGAGGGGATGCACCATGCCTCTGTCATTCCAACTTTTTCTTTCTTATTTCCTTCATGTGAAAGGAAAGGCATTCAAGATACAAGTGCATTTTTGTTCTTTGTCTAAACAGAAAACAGTTCTGTAAATCACACATTTCTGATTGGCTGAAGGCAAAAATACAGGGATTTGCACCTGTGTTTACTGACAACTGCACAGTGATTATGCAAACCAGACACCCACAAACAGAGTGAGGAGATGTCAGCCCTGACAACAAAATGTACAGTTATGCATCAGTAACTGTAGCAACTTTGTAGCCTTATTGGCTGAGAATTCCATCCTGTACAATCGCTCTTACTCAGTATAAAGAGGCAAACGCTGGCAGCTCCTTTAAATAAAATATCTTTCGTGTTCGGCTTTACATCAAACAAACTTGCAGCTGCTTCAGTAATAAAGAAAAGCTACTAATGCTTTGTTCTATTTCCCTTTAAGAAAAGTGCTATTTAAAAACAATCTTCGAACTTCACTTCCTTCCTGGGGACTTTAAAAACGCTATTCCCATTGTTCCCTTACAGATGTTAACAATCACTAAAATGTTGCAGGAGTCGAGATATCACATATATTTTGGATAGCTTATTTTAAAATAATGTTAAAATAATTAAAACTGATAAAAAGGCTTTATCTACTATGTTTGGGTGCAAGCTCATAATCACAAGTCATCACAACCAATTAGGCTTTGCCCTTTTGAGCCTCAATCTTTGTGGACAACTTTTTCTTCTCTCTAATAATTGCTGTGTAACTGTTAGCAGGCAGATTTGAATCTGGGACCCCTGGAGTTTAATGTAGGAGCCGCTTGAGCTATAAAGCCTGTGGCTCCTTAGTGTAGAGGCTCCGAGCCTAAGCTCCAGAGGCCAAAAGTTCAAATCTGCCCTGTGGTGGCTACAAGTGAGGGGCTCGTCTGGGATCTCAACTAGGTCTCTGAAGCTCTTGATATGCTTCCTCAGCTAGGAGAAGTATGTAATTCACACACCACAGCTACACTACAGACTTTTTCTGGAAGAGGAAATGCAAATGGAATTGTCATTTGCATATATCACTAATTTGCATATTCTCTTCCCATCCTTTTTGCACAAGAGGTTTTTGCGCCGATCCTTCTTGCACAAGAGGTTTATAGACTGCACCTTTTTGTGCAAAGACCCTCTTTTGTGTAAGATCCCTTCTTCCTCTGAAGTATCCCGGAAAAACTGGTATCCCAGAAAAACTGTGTAGTGTAGCCATACTCTCAATCTTATTCTTCCAACTGTGCTTTCCCCCTAGGACTGCCAATTTTCCTGACTGGATGCCATTCACAGCAATGGTATCTGACCTAGGAGGGTAGTCACGTCTATTTATTCCTCCCTTCTTGATACCATGAGAATGTTGCTTGTCAGAGCCAGAGGTAAACTAATTTGAAAAGATGAACATGTGGGTTTCTGAAATAGCCTTGTGCCGAGGACTGTAAAACTATATAAAATTACTCATTTCCTCTCTCTCATTCTTTCCATGTGGGCTTCTGTAAGTTAGACAGTAGAAGCAGGTAGTTATTGAATTTACCAACTTATACATGCATCATTTCATCTTTGACAATTTGGAATAGCTCCATTCATTAGGCAAAGCCAACTGCACACTGTAGCCCTGGGACAGAGGAAAGGAAATGGAGGTTCATGTGACTCCTCCCACATGCCCTTGAAAAAGAGTAAAATACCACCTGACTGCTTTGTCCCAAATACTCATATCATGCATTATAGCACAAGAGAGAGAACCACCTCTGCAGAGCTGCTAATCTCCCTCACCAGACAGAAGGAAAGGAAACAATCATTGCAGGTGATGAGGGTGGAGGGAAAAGTAATCAGAGACAAATATAGGATTCCCGGGAGCACAAAAGAGAAAAGGGACCTGACTGCACAATCTGGTTCCTCTCCACCCCTTGGGCATCAATACTATGTGTTGCCCCTTATTCAAGGTGTGTGGCAAAACTCTTACTAAAGGGCCACAGCTTGTGCTCAGATGTACAGATAGTGATGCTTTACATTGACTTTAAGGGGAGTACTGAGCACCTAAACGACTAAGTTGCCCTTTAATCTGTGCATATAAATCTGTGCAAGAATCCATCTGGGCAGGAGTTTAAATATGTACTGAATAATAGGCCAAAAGTCTTTAGTGCTTACTCATCCCACAGGCAAAACAGTCAGGCTACGTCTACACTGGCCCCTCTTCCAGAAGGGGCATGTAAATTTCACGAGTCGTCGTAGGGAAATCCGCGGGGGATTTAAATATCCCCCGCGGCATTTAAATAAAAATGTCCGCCGCTTTTTTCCGGCTTTTAAAAAAGCCGGAAAAGAGCGTCTAGACTGGCCCCGATCCTCCGGAAAAAGTGCCCTTTTCCGGAGGCTCTTATTCTTACTTCTTATTCAAAGTAAGAATAAGAGCCTCCGGAAAAGGGCACTTTTTCCGGAGGATCGGGGCCAGTCTAGACGCTCTTTTCCGGCTTTTTTAAAAGCCGGAAAAAAGCGGCGGACATTTTTATTTAAATGCCGCGGGGGATATTTAAATCCCCCGCGGATTTCCCTACGACGACTCGTGAAATTTACATGCCCCTTCCGGAAGAGGGGCCAGTGTAGACGTAGCCCCATTGTTTTCTCACTTGAGTAAGGATTCTAGGATTAGGTCCAGAGCCTGCAAACAAACAAAGCCAGCAAACCAGACTGCCTAAACAGGACAGTGTCTGCACTATATTTTCTCTTTGGAGGATATGACCAGCTTTAATTGCCAGCAGTCACCAGATATCACATAGCTCTTTCTAACCAAGCACATTATTCTTGAAGCCCACGCATATTAAAGACAATAAGAAATTCCTATACTCATGCTGTAAAGTTTACCAGAGGCCAAGATTGCCTGTATTTTCTTTTTCCCTTGCACAGATGAATATAAACTGGGTTTCAGTGAGCAGCCACACAAGCCCACTCACACAATGAAAATATGTCTAACTGACTGGTCTTAACGTATGCACAGATGCTGCAAAACCAATTGACAGAGAAAAACAAAAATGTATATGAGAATCCTCTGTCACCTCTTATTCATGCATGACAAGAAAGCCACTGAACAAAACAATTTATACACATTTTCATAGTGCCTCGATGACTTAATGAAATAGAAAGCAGTCTACAGTGAAGAAAAAATTTCTCCAAAACAAAGACACTAACAAAATAGAATAAAAGCTGTGCATAGAATATACCTTGATATTCCACATTTCATGCATTAAAAGACTACAAAGACAGAATAAGTATTTCTGTGTTCTACTTAAGATACAATGAAACTGATGTAATGACCCTAAAGTGAATGTGATTTGCCACAGTAGAAGTAAGAATTTTTTGCCCATCAACTCTATCGTTGGCAGCTCCTAGTTGAATAACCCATTTAAATCAATAGATATATGTTACACTTATGCACCTGCACATAGTCATACTATGTATCTAGAGCCTTTCATTCCAAAGGGTCGCAAAACACACCATAAACTACATGTACCAAGTATCCAAGTACCATTGAAATGAAAACTCCTTGAGGGAAGCGGACAGAGATAAGCAGACAGTTAGTGCACTGAAGAATAAGTGACATGGAATGTTAAAGGAAAATCCCCTACTCTTATTAAAATGGCGATAGGATCATTCACATCCAGGCAAAGTAGACAAGACCTAGGAGTAAGTTTTTATTCGAGAGCTTTGCACACAGTAGACTACCAGGAAATCAACTCTGCCTCAGAAAGAGGCTGCCAGAGACAAGAGTCTACCTTGCCAAGTAAGAAACTAGAATTGCTCAGGTGAGAACATTGATGAATATGAAACAGGTACTTGTGCCATATATTTTGACATTAATGCTAGTTTCTCTTCCTGGTACATGTTTCCACTGCGTCATTTAGTCATTCCATAACTCATTATCTTTTCCATTTTAATAGCCTTGAATTGTAGATAGGGATGGTCACTTGAATATCTCTAAAACTACCAGTAAATACATTTGGATATGTTCCAGAACTAAGATCACAATACAATTAAAAGAAAGCTCCTGGGCCTCCAGCTGTTTGTTTACTTTAAGTTTTTCTAATGGATAAAGTTTTTAGTTCATATATTCATATTTATATAGCAACATATCAGTGTGGCTCTAACACCATTTAGGTAGCTCACATCACCACACCTGTGTAGATGGATGAGGATACTATGGATGCAAAATTGTCACCACACCCATTCCAATTACATTTTCAGCTGCTTCTGTGTCTTGTAGCAATTTATTCATCTGCGGTATGTCTACACTACAAAAATTAATTCGAACTAACAGCCGTTAGTTCAAATTAACATTCATAGGCGCTACACAGACAAACTGCTAGTTCGAACTTAATTCGAACTAGCGGAGCGCTTAATTTGAACTAGGTAAACCTCATTCTACAAGGACTAACGCCTAGTTCGAATTAAGTAGTTCGAATTAAGGGCTGTGTAGCCACTTAATTCGAACTAGTGGGAGGCTAGCCCTTTCCAGCTTGCCCTGGTGGCCACTCTGGGCACCACCAGGAAAACTGGTCCACCCCCCTCCCGGCCCTGGTGCCCTTAAAGGGGCACGGGCTGGCTACGGTGCCCATGCGAGGTGCAAGCCTGCCAGCACCCAGCCAGCAGACCCTGCACCTGGCGTGGCACGAACCAGCCACCCCCTGCCACCCTGCCCTCCGCTTCTTCCTGGGACCAGGCTGGCGGCTCCCGGGAACCTGCCCAGGTCCACAAGAGGCGGGCGCCCACCTGGTCTAGTGCGGAGATCGTGGACCTCATCCATGACCTCCGCACTAGGCACAGGAAAGTGGCCGTCTAGGGCAGGATAGCTGCCAGCCTGGCCACCCAGGAGCAGGTCTGCATGAAAATCAGGGTGGCCAATGAGACCCCTAACCCTGAGCTTAGAATGGCCGTACTGGGTCAGACCAAAGGTCCATGTAGCCCAGTAGTCTGTCTGCCGACAGCGGCCAACACTAGGGACCCTGGAGGGGATGGATCGAAGACAATGACCAAGCCATTTGTCTCGTGCCATCCATCTCCAGCCTTCCACAAACAGAGGCCAGGGACACCATTTCTACCCCCTGGCTAATACCACTCCATGGATCCAACCTCCATAACTTTATCTAACTTCTCTTTAAACTCTGTTCTAGTTCTAGCCTTCACAGCCTCCTGCAGCAAGGAGTTCCACAGGTTGACTATTTGCTTTGTGAAGAAGAACTTTCTGTTATTAGTTTGAAGCCTACTACCCATTCATTTCATTTGGTGTCCTCTAGTCCTTCTATTATAGGAACTAATGAAGAACTTTTCTTTATGCACCCTCTCCACACCACTCGTGCTTTTATAGACCTCTATCATATCCCCCCTCAGTCTCTTTTTTTCTAAGCTGAAAAGTCCCAGTCTCTTTAGCCTCTCTTCATATGGGACCTGTTCCAAACCCCTGATCATTTTAGTTTCCCTCCCCTCTCCCAACTTCTCTATTCCCCTCTCCCACCTCCTTTTCCCAGTCTCCCCGAGTTTTGTTCAATAAAGAGAGTTTCTATTTTTGAACACACATGTCCTTTATTTTGTACATCAGGAAGGGGGGCTAGAGAGGGGTAAGTGGAAGGAAGTGAGGGAGGAATGGGGTACGAGCCCCCAGTGGGGAAGACTGGGGTGGCTCTGCGGGCTCCTCGGGGTGGAAGCTCTCCTGCAGTCCCCTGATTGACATGCTCCCCCAGATGGCAGCCTGCGGCAAGTGCAGCCGGGCTGATGGCCGAGTGCTGTGATGTGCCCAGTGTGGGCACTCAGGGCACTCCAAGCCAGGACTGCTTTGCAAGCGGGGAAACCCTGAGAACTGTCTGTCCAGGGTGGAGGTCGGGTCCCTTTAAGAATAGCCCTCAGCTAGCCTGAGACAGCAGCTCCACGTCTAAGTCCTAATCTGATGCCCTGCCGGCACTGATTCCGGCCATCCTTAACCTCAGTTCAGGGTCCACTCAATGTGGACATGCTAGTTCGAATTAGCAAAATGCTAATTAGAACTAGTTTTTAGGTCTAGATGCACTAGTTCGAATTAGCTTAGTTCGAATCAACTAATTCAAATTAAGTTAGTTCGAATTACTGCTGTAGTGTAGACATACCCCTGGAGAGTATCCCGTAGAGCTTTCCACAAGTTATTTTTACCATATGGAAAGAGAATGCATTGAGAAAGGGATTAGCAGGAAGATACGAAGGACTAGAGCTAGTGATGTGCAGTACAGGCAGTCCCCGGGTTACGTACAAGATAGGGACTGTAGCTTTGTTCTTAAGTTGAATCTGTATGTAAGTTGGAACTGGCATCCAGATTCAGCCACTGCTGAAACTGATCAGTTTCAACAGCGGCTGAATCTGGACAGCAGTTCTGACTTACATACAGATTCAACTTAAGAACCCCAGGCGTCCCCAAGTCAGCTGCTGCTGAAACTGATCAGCAGCAGATTCCAGGAAGCCCGGAGCAGAGCAACTCTGCCTCAGGCTTCTTGTAGTCAGCCGCTGGTCAGTTTCAGCAGCGGCTAACTTGGGGACGCCTTGGGCAGAGCATCTCGGGTGCTGCTGGGTTGGTCGAGTAGCACGGCCGCTCCTCGGCGCTACTGGACCAACCCAGCAGCACCCCAGCTGCTCTGCCCCAGGCATCCTGATTCAGCCACTGCTGAAACTGATCAGCAGCGGCTGAATCAGGACTCCTGGGGCAGAGCAGCTGGGGTGCTGCCGGGTTGGTCCAGTAGCGCCAAGGAGCGGTGCTGCGGGACCAACTGGCAGCGCCCCACCTGCTCTACCACAGGCCCCGGGCTTTGCTCCACGTCTCCCTGGTCTGCTGGGGGGGGGGCACTAGCTGCGTCCCCCCCCAGCAGACCAGGGAGATGTGGAGCAAAGCGGCGGAGGACCCGGGCCGGACCACGGCGCTTCCAGATCAGCCGCTTTGCTCAGCGTCTCCCTGGTCTGCAGCATCTCCCTGGTCACCCTGGTCTTCAGGATGATCTGGAAGCGGCCGTGGGTCTGGCCCCGAGTCCTCTGCCGCTTTGCTCAGCATCTCCCTGGTCTGCAGATCAGGGAGACGCTGAGCAAAGCCGCGGAGGACCCGGCTGGACCCGCGGCGCTTCCAGCTGATCTGGAAGTAGCCGTGGGTCCGGCCCCGGGTCCTCCGCCACTTTGCTCCCCGTCTACCTGGTCTGCTGGCTCCCCCAGCAGACCAGGGAGAATGGGAGCAGCTTTTCTCGCCCCGGAGGAGGCGGGCGGCGGGACCAGGCGTCCCGCCGCTCCAGTCCTCTGGGGCGAGAAAATCCCCGTTCGTAACTGCGGATCTGACATTAGTCGGATCTGCGTAACTCGGGGACTGCCTGTACCTAGAAGGTTCATGGTTTGATTCAGAGGAGCACCCAAAAGTTGGATGCATCTTGAACTGTATGACCACACTGGGTCTGACTTGGTCTACACTAGGTAAATGTAAGATACACAACTCCAGCTAAGTAGCTCATGTCCATGTATCTTACATCGCATTTCCATGCTGTCCACATAGCGGGAGGCCGATATGGCAAACATTCCCATTGGTTTCCCCTTACTCCTTGTGAGGAGCAGGAGTACCAGTGCCTATGGGGGCACCCTTTGAGTTTTATCTAGTGGGTCTATAGATAAATCGAATTCTGCTAAATCGAATCCTGGAAGATCGACTGAGGCAGTGTCAATCTTCCTTAGTGCTCTAAAGGTCTCATAGGAAGAATGAACACTTCAGGAGAGCAATAGCTGTTACAGGGAACAGAGCTCCTATGTACTGTCTTGATTTTTCTGGCACCCTATGCACAGGAGAAAGAATATACATCAGTGTGATAAGAACATTGTTTACAACTATTATTTTATTTCCTACATTTATGTTTCTTGTGCCATTAAAATATTTTTTCACCTTACATGTTGCATGTGATCATCCCTTTTTCCTAGCCTGAATCAGCAGCTCCAGCAAAGGTTTATCTTAACTTTAGTTAAAATGTCTTTGAATAAAGTAGAAAAACATAGCAGTGGGTTTCTGGAGCTGATAAAAGTGACCTGCACTGTCAGCAATCTGTGTCGTATCAGGCTCCTTATAGGTTTTGATAAGCCTTACTATGGAAATTCTGTGCTGCTACTCTCACAGAAGAGTATGAAAGTTTTCCTATTGACTTCAGTGAGAGCAGGATCAAACCCAGAGTCTTACTTATTGGTTGTGTTTGTCCTGTGTTCAGGATGTTATTACAATACAGGATGTTTTCCTCTAATAGCAATAGATCCTTCTTGTTTAAAATGAAAGAATGAGAAACTAGAATGCACAGATTCTTGTGGCAATTATATTAAGATGCTTGCACATCTAGAATGGCAATTGTAATAAGAAAGGATGTGTCCTGATATAAATGTAAAGCCTATAAACCCCACTGTCTGTGGGTCAGTGTGTAAGATATTTTGTAAGGAAAAACAAAAACTGAGTCTTTCCAAAGAAAGGTGCACAAGAAAATCAGGAAAATTCCATTTGCTCTGTCTGATAATTTATTTAGTTTCCCTGTGCGATGCTGTGACATCTTTGTTTGCTATTTTGAAACTAGAGCTCTTCCACAGAGGCCTAGGGGTTGAAGGAAGAATGATCAAAACTAGTTATAATCAAGAAATGAATTCTGCCTTAATGGTCATGAAAATAGAATTCTATTTAAGAAAGTGAAGGAAGGGAAAGTCAGGTTTCACTTACATAAGCATTTCTTGTGAGCTTGCTACCATGCAGAGAGAGAGACTGCATGTAAGTGCGGATGAGCAAAACATTAGAAAAGCTTTTGCCCTTCAGAATATATTTGGCCCTGAACTTTCAGTCCTTACTCAAATTGATCTCCCAGTGGCTTCATTTATACTTGAACGACCTTGCATTCCAGCTTTTGCCTACCTAAGGACTGGAAGATCTGGCAGGGAAAGAAAAAACACAGACAACCTGACAGCTTATTGTTGTATTCTCATTGCAAAGTATTCTCATTGCAATCAATTTTTAGGGAAACCAAAGCCTCATTTTTGGTTCTTTTTTTTAAGGGGGGGGGGGGAGTTGCCTTCAAAGGCCTATGCTATTCAGAAATTGCAAGGTGTGGTGATCTGCTGGGATTCCCAGAATGTGACCCTCTTACTCTCCTTAACACTGCACTTTGACTGCCTTCAGCAAGCTCTTCAGGACTCTGCCAGTCTAACCATGCCTAACAGTGACATCCATCTCTGTGGAGTTGGCAAACCCTCCACTTTAGTCTAAGTCCTGAGTTGATTATGGCAACATTAAAACAAGTTTATTAGCAAAAGGGCAAACATTAAGGGGATACGAGGAATAAGAAATAAGGATAGAAATGGTTCCAAACAAACAAAAGTTAAAATACCGTTGTAAGAATAAAACCGATCTTAAACTAGAATCTTTCGTTCAAAGCAGTTTTTTTTAAACCAGTGTCTTTCTTCCAGTCTTAGCCAGGACCCAACATATAGATGGATGTTTAGCCAGGACCCAACATATAGAGCTCAAAACATCTGGTTCCTTTGACTCTTTAGGTACAAGTTAATTCACAGGTTCACCCTGGCTCCTTCTTTATACTTCAGTAAACCTTTGAAATGTTTTCTGCTGAGCCATGTCCCCAGATCGTGTACTTTTCCCCTTCTGGGTGTAGATGCCAAGTTGTATAGTATAGATTCCATGCCAGTTGCTTTCTCCAGTAAATGATATTCCTGCAATCTCCAATACCCATTGTATTTGGCCATCTCTGGTTTGATTTACATGGAAGAGACACTCAAGAGGGCAGAACTACATTCCTTTGTCTAAGAAGGAGTAATTTATGCTCTGCCTGCTACCTGTTTTAAGAAGGGAATTTTCGATGCATATTTGTACTCTTCTAGACATCCCCTATACATCCACCGTACATTAATATGATTGCCACCATATTACCAGTTTGCATGTGATTCCTTCCATGACACCTTTTAGATACAGGCCAGGACAACAGTGAGTTAGGTACACTGGACTAGTCAGGCCAGCTAAAACTCACTGCTAGGCACCAGGGATACTCTTGCCTCCTGGCATAAGAATGTCCCTAGGGTCATGATGATCTAACTTTTATAGATGGCCCCAAATCAAACCCTGGAGCTTAATGCTGTAAATTTGGGGGGAACATTTTAATGTTCTGGAAACAAACAAAACAGATTTAGTTGTGTGATCCTTTCTTTGTAGCAAGCTAAATGCCACCAAGTTAGAGGTGGGTGAAACCAAGTCAGATCTTGAGGTCCTCTATTAAATTCTAAGCCTCTAACATATTTTACCCTTAAATTAATAATTGACTCAATTGTAATACAGGAACATGGGCTACAAGACTGCTACGAGGAGACATGAAACACACACACAATGAGGAATTACATTTTTTGCCATTGTATCCTGAACTCACCCTGGTTATAACTAGCAATTGCAGCATCAGTTAGCATTTCACCAAAAGTTCTGACTCATTACTGGCCCTGCTCCTTGACTTACCCCCTCCCTCCCATGACAACTGTAGTATAAGGTGAGGGGAGAGACAATTTAAGAGCTTGGTTACTGGAAGTCTTTACCACTCTGAATTTTACCAAGCCAGCAGGGAACCTTGATTCATCTGAGAGCAGATCGCTGTGATGAAAGATGTGTTCCCTTGGCACAAAGTAGAATCAAATGCTAGATGCCAACTGAGACGAGCATAATAACAAAAGGAAAAAAATTGCTAGTGTGTTTGCCTCTGCACAGAGATGTGAGAAATGGACCAAGTGATTGGGTAGGAAGAGCCATGAAAGTAGTGTGCCTGGTTTAGGGTCCCCAAAAACATAGTTTGAGATATGAATGCTATCTATCAGAAAATGTCAGAATATTACCCTTCTACTGCATTAAGAATTGTGTTTTAAACAGTATTTTCTTTGTAAATAATTGCAACATTCTTGTTTTTGCATGTCTTCATCCTCTATCAGGGTATGTCTACACTACCACCCTAGTTTGAACTAGGGTGGTTAATGTAGGCAACCGGAGTTGCAAATGAAGCCCGGGATTTGAATTTCCCGGGCTTTATTTGCATATTGCCGGGCGCCGCCATTTTTAAACGTCCGCTAGTTCGAACTCCGTGCCTGTGGCTACACGCGACACGAACTAGATAGTTCGGATTAGGCTTCCACTCCTCGTGGAAATTCAAATCCCGGGCTTCATTTGCAACTCCGGTTGCCTAAATTAACCAACCTAGTTCGAACTAGGGTGGTAGTGTAGACATACCCTCAGAGATAGGGAAGATTCCTGTTCTTTGTAGCATTTTGAGTGGTTTATTTGTTACCCATTAGATGGGAAAAGCCTTGCACAACAAGTTCCAAAAGCATGTACATTTCATTTTGTGGTACAGCAGTCATTTCCAGAAGGTCTCAAAGCATGTTGGTATACAATGGTCAGCATATGATCACAGCACTAATCAAAAATCAAACACAGCATTTGTAAAATTCTGCATGATAGCTGTAATTTGTAATCATGTGATTTAGATTTGGTTGCTAGAGATTCTAGAGCTCAGACCCTTTAAAAAATGGGTCAAAATTGTACAGTTTACCCTGACTAGTGACAGGGTATATAAAGATGTGTCTTTATCACAGACATAAATTTAGTGAAAAGCTAAGTATTTTAACATGTTGTGCAACAACTTTGCCATATTTCAAAACAGACACGAATATAGCCTTATCCTGTCTTTAGCCTTGATTGATGAAATACTTTTTTAAAAAAAAAAAGTCCTGAAACTGTCTGAGGTTAATCTAGCTGTTCTTCTTAAGTCTTTTCTGAACTAGATGAATATCTGAGAATAATAAAGAGGTGAAAGCTTTAAACAGGAATTTGGAAATCAACAGTAATAGGTGGTCCTAGTCTGTCTGTTGCTGCCGAAGATTTCTTGTTTGCTTTTTTTGAGAATCATTGTAATTAATGCCTCTCTCATTTCTCCATTGAGGCAGTGCTTATTGAAGACTCCTTAAAAGGATTTTGCACAATGGAGCTCAGCAAATTTTAAAAGGATTTATAGACGATTGCAAGCCCCAGAGTTTACGATTTTCACATCCAAATTACTTTTTGCTTTTAATTACAAAAACTTAACCTTATGAAATTATGTAAATATATCCTGAAGTAAAGTCTGACTAAATATGTACCAGCAATCATGTTACCTGTTGATACATATGAAATGAGTATCTGATATCCCATGTGCATGAATGGAGGGAAATGTGTAGGCCCAGATGTCCGTGATTGCCCATCTGGGTGGAGGAGCAAACAGTATACTAAACATAAGCATCTCTTCCTCCTATCAAACACAATATTGTGTAGTACTTGGGCCAGTCAGCATGAATTGTAATCATTTTAATATTAGCAAGCAACCAATATAGTAACTAGACCTTGTTTTTCTACTTCAGTGTTTTACAAAGAAAACATTTATAAATAGGCAATACAAAATAATATAAATGTCTGATGTGTACACACACAAAAAGATGGGGAAATCCAAAGTTCTACCTCATGCAGCTGTCTGTTATGGATATTTTATATAAACTCATTTTTATGGTCTTAAACTTGAAGTATTGATTTTAGGTCTTCCCAACTACACATATTTTGTTATATTTTACAGAAAAATGTCATATATTTCAAAAGACAGAACTATTTAAAGCTTGTAGTAAAGCCTTCCAAACAGATATACTTTCAAGGTCATTGGATGTGTTCTTACACTAAGCCTACCCCATCTCACTTCAGTTTACATAAAAATGCAATTAAAAATCACCTTATCTTAAAATGTTTCAGGGAATATTTTCTCTTACATAGTTATTCATTACCATGATGCTGGCAGATAAGCTGAATACATTTAAGATCAAGATGACACACAGTATGGGAGATGGATTAATGTATTGGCTTTTGCATCGTAGGAATACTGGTGGTGAATAAGGCTTGGGAATCAGCATAATGTTAATTTCAATGCTGTTCCTAACGTACAAAATTGATCATTTCTGCTCAGTGTATATATACATATGCGTACACGCAGAGAATCTTGATGTACTATACATACGCATACATATAAAATGATTCCAGTGACAAATATCACTTAAACTGTGCCACGATGCAGATGAACATCACACCCTATTTACTAAAAACCTACATAGGTACAGTATACCATATATCATAGACAAAAAATGTTGGTATCACAATACTTGAGCTAGTTTTTGGTGTTACCAGCAGGCACTCAGAGAGAACTCTCTCTAGGGAGGTAATATCACACAAATTCAAAATCCTAATTATCTTGTGAAAAAGGCTCATTACATTATTTCATGTTGGTCTTTTCAATTGGTGTGTCTAGATAAGTGGCTGAACGTGTAGGCCACAGCATCTGTGCACTCTCTGAAGGATGGATAGGAATACTGTGCCAGACCCATAAATGCTTTTATAATTATAACATTATGATTACCATCCATGCTGGATATAACCTTATAAATGGTTTATATTTTCCTTATACATTGTATATACATTGTAGCCCTATCAGTATCAGGATATTAGATAGACAAGGTGGGTGATATAACATCTTTGATTGGACCATCTTCTGTTGGGGAGAGAGAAGTTTCCAGTCTGTGTAAGTTCATCTCTCTTACATACAGATGTTGGCCCAAAGATGCTACCAGTTTGTGTCTCTTATATTCTCCCTTATATTTATTTGATTTGAATAACAGTTATAATACATTAGGATTTAATTCTGCCTCCCTTTCTCTGAGTAGTCCTTTATTCCATGCGTAGACCAACTGTTTTCAGTGGAACTAACTTGATTCAGTTCAAGGGCTCGGCTACATGGTAGGGTAATGCACCCTACACAAATGTGATTTCTAAAGAGCATTAACATTGATCAATACAGACCCTTCTAGTAGACGCTAGAGGTTCTCTAGTGTAATTTAACATAGTATAGGTTGGACCTGACTGGTCCAGAATGAGGAAATTTTCCAGACCAGGCAAGGTCTCCTGCCATGAGCTCCCAGCCTGCCACCCCTCCCCGCCACAAGCTTCCAGTCCCCACCTTCAGATGGCTGTGCCGCTGGCCCTAACTGAGTTTGCTGGACACTGCCTTCCTCCCTTCCCCACTGTGGGCTCCTTCCTCCCCCCCCCCCATCCTCCCCGCCGCTGCAGGACTCCTGGCTGCTGCTCCCCCCCCCCCCCCCACACACACACACCATGGTGCGCCAGGCTACCAGCCCTCCCTGCCGTGGGGCTCCTGGCCACATCGCTAGACCTCAATGCCCTTGAGCTCTCTGGTCCAGGAACATCTGTGGTCCAGTAGGACCATAAATGTTGCTGGACCAGAGAGTTCTGGTTTGCTAGCTAGCAAGCCAGCAGAGTTTACAAGGTACAAAAAGACTGATGGTATGGCCCAACGGGAAGAACATTAGTTATTTTAAGTGTGCTCCTTGGATTCGTGAATGTTGCTAACATTACAAGAGAGAGGAAGTAAACATCTGGGGATGTAAATGTCACTCTTTCTCCTTTTTTCCACTGGCAGTGCATAATTACTTATTGCAATCTTTCTGGCTCAGTTACATCTCATTGGTTGCATAATTGTCTCTGAGCCAAACATATTAGTTCACTTTTTTTAACATTTTAAATTATTTACTAGTCAATGACTCGTGCCTGTTCCATTTCGTCTTTCCCCCATCATCACTTGCCAAAGGCAAGTTCTTTACTGGGAAAAACAATCAAGATTCAATATTTCTAGTAGTTTCTGCTGCTTTGCACTGGCATCTAAGCTGCAGAGTCCAGGCACATTTCTGTTTATTTAGTCAAAACTTTTGAAAGCAGCTCCAAACCTGTTTGTTTGACATTCACTCTGTTTTTACTATTTCTTTCAGTGTTTTCACCGCATTGGACAATTTAATCAGCTTTTTTTGTGTGTTTGTTTAAAGATTTGACTGAAACTTTTAGATCTCACAGCATATCTGAATAAGCACTGAGTATGGAATTTTGCTATTTTAAAAAAAAGACACTGTGGGAGAGCAGATGTTTGGGTCTTAGTGTGCTGCTCTAGAGAATTCAGTGGTGCAGCAAAGATGAGCCAGGGGAACCATAAGTCATATTCCTTACAGATGTTAAGTATAAAAAATAGTTTTTCCCATGGAAATATAACCCAGTAGAGTAGCTCTGGATTTTTGCATTTTGAACTCAGTTTTCTACACTAATATTAGGAGTCTTTACAAAATTATATTGATGCCCAAGTATTATGTGCTTCGTGAGGCAGCTCAGCCTATAGGACTGCCCATTATTGTGGCTGCTGGAACCAATGGACAGATGACTAATGGCAGTACTCTGGGACCAATCACTGGCTACTACTCAAACCTTTATTATTACAGGAGTTACTTGAGCCTGCTTCCTATCCCCACACACATGCTGGGCCAAATCTACCTGAGGTGTGACTCTGCTTAAACTAATTTAATAATATCAAGGACGCATTTAGCTATCTGTTGCTTCTCCTACACAGAACTGCTTTGTTCAAGCCTTTCAAACTAAAACCTGCAAGCTTTGTAAATGGCCTGCATAACCCTCAGAGAGCCTGTATACTTTTCTGCTTGGAAACACAGGGTCAAATTCTGCTCTTATTTATGTCAAAATGTCAATGATGAGCCCCATACTTGCACCACAGATTTTTGCCCACAGCCTTAGAAGTCAGAGTAACATTTTCACAGTGCACCATAAAATAATTAGTAGCCAGCAGACATACAAGAGCACATTCTTGTAGTTTAGTATCACCACATGTATCCAGACAGTTTCAGCTTTATGAAAGACAATTTCTACAGCCCCAAGTCAAAATCCAGATGACTTTTATTGGTAACCATCAACATGGTTGTTTTGCCTTCACTCCAGTGGACATAATTTAATTTCTTGGATTTACCATCTAAGCCTCAGTCTGTATTCATCCTTGAGTAAGTCATTCGGCCACCCCCAACAACTTGGAAGAGATGAAAATACAAAGGGAGTCATTTACAGAAAAAAATACAGCCCATATTTCTCCATGGCCTCACAGAATACTGGAACTGGAAGGGACCTCAAGAGATAATCAAGGCCAGTCTCATGCCCTCATGGCAGGAGCAAGTACCGTCTAGATCATTCCTGATAGATGTCCGTCTAAGCTATTCTTAAATATCTCCAGAGATGGAGATTCCACAACCTCCTTGGCAATTTATTCCAGTTTAACCACCCTAAAAGTTAGGAATTTTTTCCTAATGTCCAACCTAAACCTCCCTTGCTGCAATTTAAGCCCATTGCTTCTTCTCCTATTATCAGGGTCCAAGGAGAACAATTTACCCCCTTCCTCCCTGTGACTCCCTTTTAGAAAAGTGAAAGCTGCTATCATGTCCCCTTTCAGTCTTCTCTTTTCTAAACCAAACAAGCCCAATTCCTTTAGCCTTCCCTCATAGCTCACTGTTGATTCATATTTAGCTTGTGGTCCACTGTGACCCCCTAGAGTCCTTTCTGCAGTACTCGTGCCTAGACAGTCGCTTTCCATTCTGTATGTGTGAGATGGATTGTTCCTTCCTTTGTAGAGTACTTTTCATTTGTCCTTATTAAACTTCATCCTATTTACCTCAGAGTTCTCCAGTTTGTTCAGATCATTTTGAAATATGACCCTATCCTCCAAAGCATTTGCAACCTCTCCCAGGCTGGTGGTATCTGCAAACTTAATAAGCGAAATCTCTATGCCATCATCTAAATTATTGATGAAGATATTTAACAGAACCGGTCCCAAAACAGACCCTTGTGGAACCTCACTTATTAACGATTCACTGTCATGCTGGAAGGGCATAACAACTAATCTCTCAGGGTACATCTAACACTGAACAGCTATTTTGAAAAAGTGGCCTGTGCCTACAAAAGCTCATGGTACTATCTACATGTTTTGTTAGTCTTTAAAGTTTTACCAGATTATTTGTTATTTTTTAAGTTTATTCCAGAATAGTTATTCCAAAATAGCTTATTTCAAAACAGCACGTCTACACTGCAGGGAAGCCTCAAAATTAGTCTGAGGCAGACTTCCCTAATGTAGACATACAATCTCTATTTAGAGCCCCCGGAGGTCCTGGAGAGGAATAATTTAGAATGGCCCTAGTGAAGGGCTATTTCAAAATAGCAGCAGTGGAGCTTATACACACGGCTAATTTCTAACTAGCTATTTTGGAATGGGCATTATTCCTCATAGAATGAGATTTACAGATTTAGGAATAAGCTGAACCTTATTTCTAAATTATTTCAAAACAGCAGAATGACTGTGTAGACACTCGCATTGTTGTTCCAAAATAATGCTAGTTATCTTGAAATAACGGTGCAGTATAAATGGACCTGAGAAAGGTATCCAGCCAGTTATGCACCCACCTTATAGTAGCCCCATCTAAGTTGTATTCCCTTAGTTTATTGATAAGAGATCATGTAAGACCGTATCAAATTCCTTACTAAAGTCTAGGTATACCACATACCTAAGCTTCTCTCTTATCTACAAGACTTATTATCCTATCCAAAAAAGCTATTAGATTGATTTTACATGATTTGTTCCATACAAATACAAGCTGGCACCTATCACCTTATTTTCTTCCAGATTTTGGCAGAGGAATTCCTTAGTTACCTGCTCCATTATCTTTCCTGGCACAGAAGTTAAACTGACTAGTCTGTAGTTTCCTGGATTGTTCTTATTTCCCTTTTTATAGATGAGCACTGTATTTGACCTTTTCCAGTCTTCTGGAATCTCTCCTGACTTCCATGATTTTTCAGAGATGACAGCTAAAGGCTCAGATACCTCTTCTATTAGCTCGAGTGTTTAGGATGCATTTCATCAGGCCCCAGTTACTTGAAAACATCTGACTTTTCTAAGTAATTTTTAACTTTTGTTTTTTAATTTTAACTCCTAAACCTTCCCTATTCCCACTAGCATTCACTATGTTAAGCATCCCTTCATCATCAAACTTCTTGGCGAAGACCGAAACCAAGAAGTCATTAAGCACCTCAGCCATTTCCAAGTTTCCTGTTATTGTTTTTCCCTCTTCACTGAGCAATGGGCTTAATAGAATCATAGAATACTAAGAAGTCATCGAGCCCAGTCCCCTGCCCTCATGGCAGGACCCAGTACTGTCTAGACCATCCCTGATAGACATTTATCTAACCTACTCTTAAATATCTCCAGAGATGGAGATTCCACAACCTCCCTACGCAATTTATTCCAGTGTTTAACCACCCTGACAGTTAGGAACTTTTTCCTAATGTCCAACCTAAACCTCCCTTGCTTCAGTTTAAGCCCATTGCTTCTTGTTCTGTCCTCAGAGGCCAAGAAGAACAATTTTTCTCCCTCCTTCCTGTGACACCCTTTTAGATATTGTAAACTGTTATCATGTCCCCTCTCAGTCTTCTCTTTTCCAAACTAAACAAGCCCAATTTTTTCAGTATTTTTTCATAGGTCATGTTCTCTAGACCTTTAATCATTCTTGTTGCTCTTCTCTGGACCTTCTCCAATTTCTCCACATCTTTCTTGAAATGCAGTGCCCAGAACAGGACACAATACTCCAACTGAGGCCTAGTCAGCACAGAGTAGAGTGGAAGAATTACTTCTCGTGTCTTGCTCACAAACACACCTATTAATGCATCCTAGAATCATGTTTGCTTGAATCACAGCTAGAATCAAGGCTTACCCTTGTCCTTGGTCTTCCTCTTGCTTCTAATATATTTATAGAATGTCTTCTTGTTACCCTTTATGTCTCTAACTAGATTGAGCTCATTTTGTGCCTTTGCCTTTCTAATATTACCCTCTATATTTGTGTCATTTGCTTATATTCATCCTTTGTATTTTGACTTAGTTTCCACTTTTTATAGGACTCCTTTTTATTTTTAGATCATGCAAGATCTCCTACTTAAGCCAAGGTGGTCTTTTGCCACACTTTCCATCTTTCCTACACAACACAATAGTTTGCTTTTGGGCCCTTAATAATGTCCCTTTGAAAAACTGCCATCTTTCTCCAGTTGTTTTTCCTCTTAGTCTTGCTTCCCATGGGATCGTCCCTACTAGCTCTCTGAGTTTACTAAAATATGCCTTCCTGAAATCCATTGTCTCAATTTTGCTGTTCTCCCTTCTACCACTCCTTAGTATCATGATCTCTTTCAACCAAGCTGCCTTCCATTTTCAAATTTTCAACCAGTTCCTCCCTATTTGTTAAAATCAAATCTAGACCAGGTTTCCCCCTAGTAGCTTTCTCAACCTTCTGAAATAAAAAATTGTTTCCAATGAAGTCCAAGACTTTATTGGATAATCTGTGCTCCACTGTTTTAGTTTCCCAACATATGTCTGTATAGTTAAAGTCCCCCATCACTCCCAAATCCTTTGCTTTGGATGATTTTGTGAGTTGTTTAAAAAAACCCTCATCCTCCTCTTCTGCCTCTGTAGGAGATCAGTAGTAGATCCCTAGCATGACATCACCCTTCTTTTTAGCCCCTTTTAACCTTACCCAGAGACTCTCAACAAGTCTGTCCCCTACCTCCATCTCCATCTCAGTCCAAGTGTACACATTTTTAATATATAAAGCAACACGTCCTCCCTATCCTTCCCGAATAAACTGTACCCTTCTATACCAGTATTCCAAACATGTGTATTATCCCACCAGGTCTCTGTAATACCAACTATGTCATAATTGAGTTAATTTATTAGCACTTCAAGTCGTTCCTGCTTATTACCCATACTTCTTGCATTTGTATACAAATTCATGTATGGTACCAAAGGGAATGACATAACAGAACTTCATGTATGATAGGAAAGGTTCAATGAGAAGTTATCCGTGGGCTTTCTCACAAAGAATGACTCCAGTCTATGATGACTCCAGCTGGTAATTAACAATACTTCATGGTCAATGATAATGAAAGGCAACTAACAAATCCAGAAAAATCACCAGGGCCATCTGATTTTACTCCATCACCAGAAAGAAATCATTGATCAATATGACATGACTAGTGTCATAGCCTAAACCCAAACTGAGTATGGTCAAGGGGAGCTTAAGGATCTAATTGCAGCTGGAGCTGCCAGGATACAGACCCCTCAGTTTCCTCAAACTCAGAAATTTAAGATATTACGTTTTTCAGCTTTGGAGGCTGTGAATTAATGAGGAACTATAATGATCCCAAATCACCCTGCCAGCTCTTGCATGACAAGGTGCACATGGATCTATATTACAAGTGGCAGCCCAAAGTTTCTCCTGCATTTCAGCAGAAGGCACCATTGGCTGAAACTCCACTGAGAAGTTCTGTGTTTATCCTCCCCAGGTTCAGTTCTTCTGCACTAAAGATTATTAGCTCAGTGTAAATAAGAATGATTTTTCCTCTGATAAGTGTCTTGAAAATGTTTCCCTGACAGCAAAATTTCACTCAGCAACCAGATGTACACCTCACGGATTAATCAGGTTGTGCAGCATGGGAAATAGTTGTGTTGATTGACACTTAGGAAATGCTGTGATACAAAGAAACTTTCCTTTACTGCTTGTGCAATTAATAGCATGGAATTCAGAAACTCTTGATACTGTATTGGGGTAAACTCAGAATGAGACTTCTGTAGTCAGTGTGCTAGAACCTTCCCTCCACCTGTGATCAGCTACCAGTATGTTGTCAAACCCGACAAGGATAAAGCCTGGGATGAGAACATTTAGGAGACATTGTTTCAATGGCCATGAACAGAACACAAAAGCCTCATTCTATTTGACTTTAAATAAAGAGGTTGGTAGGCAGACCAGCGTACTTCCCCACTCATCTGTAATTGAAGAGAATAGCTTCTCAGGAAAGATCAATAAATAGGATTTTCACTCCAGCAAATAAGGTCTGTGGTGGTTTAAACATTGCCCTGTATATATTATATGATCTTGAGGAGGGATTAATTGTCAAATTTCAAACCTTATTGCAAATGCAGAGAACTGATCTTACAAAAGAGTGAAATGTTATCCGTGGTTAAGGCTGAATCAACCCTGAAATATTTTTACCTGCCTCCTGCCTCTGACTTTTGATCGCATCAATGCAAATGTTCAAAAAATTCTACAACAAACTTATTTTTAAAAAAATAGCACATCACTGAGGTTGTGGCAGTTTCCATGACAGCAGAGTTTTCTATCAATTTACTTAAAGTTGAGGCCCCTACTAACCTCCCTCTACACGCACACCTCTCTTCAAGCCATCATGAGATTGGCAAACCAAAACAACAAAAGACTCAACCCTAAAATGTAATCAGCTCTTGGAAATTTATACTCAAATGGAACTCTGAGGAAGTCAGTGCAGTTCCACGCAGGCATAGCCGGCCGTCAGTGTGGATCAGATTGTAGGATTGGGGCATGATTCCAATAAATTATAAAGTATAAGAAGGTTATACTTATGAGGATCCCCATTGTTAAAATTCCTGCTGGTTATCTGCAGTTCTAAAATTATTGAACGCATACAGGTGTCTCATTTGCCCTTCAGAATATTTTCTCTTTATTTGCATGTTATAAGTGTCAAGCTGATAGCCTTATAATTTCCTGAGCATTCTTGTTTTCTCCTGCTCTCTGAATAGTGTCTCAGACATGCCTGCCTCCAGATTTTCTCTGTAACCCTTTCAATTCTTTAAAAAATGATTCTCAAAGATTGTTATTTGCATGCAAATTACTGCTATGTTCTTTTAACACTTAGGGATTTATCCTTTATTCTAGTGGGAATTTATTGATTATAATTTTAACATAAGCTTGGCTTATTAAACGACATTCCTTGCTGAATCTGTACAGGATAATGCATACATAGCCTGTGTCATTTTTAGTATTTAGTGGCTTAAAGTGTCTTGTAAATACATTTATGAAATATTCATTTGGACATCAGCTATGTTATTACTGAAATCCCTTCTGATTTCAATTCCAATTGTCTTCTGAATTTAAAAAAAAACCTGAATTTTTCTGAGATTTTTCTTTTACAATACTGGGAGTTCGGGCAGGGGGAAGAAGGGAGTGTTTTTCCATTTTGCATCAGCTGAGCATCAAAGAAATTAGTCATAGAGAAAGGCCTGCTAAATCATCTAATCCCTGCCCCCTGTCCTTTTTCATACTAGGGGCTTGTTGTCTCTACCAGACAGATCAAGACTGTGTCTACTCTACAAAGAAAAGTCAGAAAAAAGACGCAAATTGCGAACCACAATTTGCGTATCTTTTTCCGCTTTTCTTCCAAAAGAGGCTACCCAGGGCCAAATGTCAGAAAAAAAACCCCTCTTTTGAAACATCCCTTCTTCCTCATAAAACAAGGTTTACAGGGATGCCAAAAAAATGCGTCCACTTTTCTGATTTTTTTTTTTTTCGGAAAAGCAGACACATTCCTTGATGCAGTAAGTCTAGACATATCCCAACAGGGCAGCAATTGATCCAATAGGAGTCAATTTATTGAATCTAGTATAGACATAATTAATTGACCACCCATGACTCCCCCATCAACTCTGGTATTCTACCTCAATAAAAGAAGAGCAAGTGGAGTCAATGGGAGAGTGAAGACTGAAGGTCAACTACATTCATATAGCTGAAGTTGTGTAATTTGGATTGATCTCCCCCAGTAGCGCATGCCTGTCCTATATCTCCTTATGTACATGAGGATACATCTCCTTATGCTTTGTATAGTCTGATTATACGTATCCCAAATAATGAGGTTTTATCACTTCCAACTATTCCACGACTTGTGTTATTAATCACATTACACCTGCTAACACTATAAACAGTTTCTCTCCCTGTCTAAGACAAAAATTCACTAAGTGGTACTAAAGGGAGTGGATAAGGAGTTTAAGGAACCTCTTGCCCTATCTAGTATAAAAACAAGGCAAGATACCAGCTTTGTGCCACCCCAGAGCAGTGGACTGCAGAGTAGATGTCCACTTCTAACACCCTTCACTCCCCAAAACATACTGTCTGTTGTTTGGGGGCCTGCTCAGGTCTCTGTGTGCTTATGTTCTGCACAGTAACACATATCAAGGCAAAGCACTGGTACTATAGGTGAATGTACACTGCTCTCCTTTGAAGGATCATTTCTCACCACACAATGCTCTATGGCTTCCACTTTAAGAGCAAAGGTTTGCCCTTGGTGTTTTTATTTTTTGGTTTAAACATCTGTAGACTGCAATTATGTCTCTTTCTCCATTTCGCCAAAGCCTCACATCGTGCCTTAGCCAACCTACATAAATCTTGTAATCTTTCTTTATAAGGCAAACCTGCCAGCCCCCAAACCACTTTAGTTGTGAAATGCTGTAAATTTGCCAATTTATTTCCAGTGGTGGACAGAAAGCAACAAGTTCCAGGCATTGTTTTGAGAAGCATAAGAATGGGAACCATTATTCAGAAACATCACCTATTTCCCCCACTGCCTACCAGAATAGCTTATGACAATTCATTGTTTGCAAGTGGATATAATTTTATGTCTAAGAATTTGGTATCATAAGTTCCAGATGTTTCACCTGTGGCTTCAGATCTGAACTAGCTTTATTTTGGATTAATTAAAATTGGTTTATGCATATTTGTATAGCTAGGCCAGATAGTTTTCCATGAAGCTTTAACATACTCTGTTCTTTTGAAAAATCCAGCTATTCACGTGGATGTCTAAATATAGATTTCTGGAGCCTAAAACTAAGCTTTAAAAGTCTTAGCACTAGACTCTCCAGAACAACAGGCTGAAATTCCAGAAGTATTTACTTGGTCTATTTGAAAGTAAATAGACTTGACTTTCACAGTAACCTATGCAGTAAACATTAAAGTGCACTATCTCTGAGATTTGACTATAGAAATAGAGAATCTCACTAAAATGCTCTAATGGTGGGGCTGGTATTTCAACCTACATATTCAGATATTTTTATTTTACTTCTGTTTGACAATGTGGCCCTCTGCCAGAAAGAATCATGAAAATACTTAAAAGTATATATCAGGTGGTTTGAGTCTGATCAGTTTGAAAGCCATTCAATTCCACTCCCAATAACTGCTGAACTAGTTGACAATATTTTGGCAATGTGTGATAGAAAATTTAACTCCTGAGATCTAATTAAAATAATAACATGGCATGTATGTTCTTTTTGGACTGGTTCCTTATGAATTGGTTTTCTTCTTTCTTTGCCAAAACAATGTCATAGTAGCACAAGATGCTAACCAGGTGATAAATAGGCTAGAAATCAGATAATTCTTATTTTAAACAAAGAGGAACAGATTGTTTGGTTTTGTTACATGGATATATTTTAATTGGTTGTTCTATAAGTGAAGTGATGCATACTTATAACTTAGTACCAACAACACCTTTCTAATTTCACTTATGTTTTAAACTTAGAAGGATAGGATAAGATCAGGAGTAAAAGAGGATGATAAATATAAAAGAAAGTAAATGTGAAAAATCCTATGATAAATAATTTTTAATCCCAGCATACATTTTGAAATCTCCCCCACCCCTTCCTTCCACCAAATTCAGAAGTTAGATCGAAATTTATTTTGTCACATCAGTTTTGGGGGAGAAACTGTCAGAGTATTCCAAATGTAATGATGATTGTAGTGACAAGAATATTTTAAATACAGGCAGTCCACGGGTTACGTACAAGATAGGGACTGTAGGTTTGTTCTTAGGTTGAATCTGTATGTAAGTCGGAACTGGCGTCAGCCACTGCTGAAACTGATCAGTTTCAACCGCGGCTGAATCTGGACGGCAGTTCTGACTTACATACAGATTCAACTTAAGAAACCCAGTCCCCAAGTCAGCTGCTGCTAAAACTGATCAGCAGCTGATTCCTGGAAGCCTGGGGCAGAGCAACTCTGCCTCGGGCTTCCTGTAGTCAGCCGCTGGTCAGTTTCAGCAGCGGCTGACTTGGGGACGCCTGGGGCAGAGCAGCTGGGGTGCTGCTGGGTTGCTCCAGTAGCGCAGCTCCTCGGCGCTACTGGAGCAACCCAGCAGCACCCCAGCTGCTCTGCCTCAGGTGTCCTGATTCAGCCGCTGCTGAAACTGACCAGCAGCGGCTGAATCAGGACTCCTGGGGCAGAGCAGCTGGGGTGCTGCCGGGTTGGTCCGGAGCAGCGCTGCGGGACCAACCCGGCAGCCCCCAGCTGCTCTACCCCAGGGGTCGGCAAGAAAAGCCTGGTCTGCTGGGGGGGAGCACTAGCTGCATGGGGGTGGGGACGCCCAAGTCCTCCACGGCTTTGCTCCGTCTCCCTGGTCTGCTGACCTGGGAGACATGGAGCAAAGCCGCAGAGCACCCGGGCAGCGGGACAGTCCAGGCGCGCCGCGCTGTCCCACTGCTGGCGTGCTCCGAGGCTTTGCTCCCCATCTCCCTAGTCTGCTGGTCACGGGGAGCAAAGCCCTAGAGCACACCGCAGCCGCAACCCCTCCGCGGCTTTGCTCAGCGTCTTCCTGGTCTGCAGACCAGGGAGACGCGGAGCAGCTTTTCTCGCCCCGGAGTACACGGGCGGCAGGACCGCGAGGTCCCGTAGTCCGTGTCCTCTGGGGCGAGAAAAGCTGCGTTCGTAACTGCGGATCCAACATAAGTCAGATCCGTGTAAGTCAGGGACTGCCTGTAACTTGATCTTTATTTTATATGTAGCTGTCTGAGAGAAAAAGTGTCTATTTGGAGGCTTGTGTATAAGACCAAATGTATGTGCTTGGAGAAGCGGATATACTGGATTAACCTTTAAAAAAATGTAAATTCAAAAATACTGTATTCCTTTACTAATAAGTAGGGGGGATAATTCAGTCTAACTGAAGTATTTTGCATAGGTTTATGAAGAACATACATTTAAAGCTTTAATTTTATGAAAGATGTGAATAATGTTATTAAAATATTTTATAGAAAGCTCAATCACTATATTTAAGAGCTGGAGGAAAATAAAAATATTTTCAGAAGTTAAATAATATACACTTAAAAATCAAAATTTATTCTTATATACTTAATTCTGTACTAAAAAAATCAGATTTTAAACTCTGAATTACCATTAAGTGTTCATTTTGACAGTTACATTCTCATTCTAAAATACAGCTTTTATGATAGCATTGAAATCAGAAAATACAGAGAAAATGAATGAGGTTCACTGTAATTTTCTAGGTACATAAAATCTGTTAAACTGGTCAACTGTGGTTTAGGAGAATATGCTGTGCATTTTCTAATACTTTATTTCATATCCCACTTTGACTTTTTCATATGAAGTCAAGATAACTGTAAATGATTGTCTCCATGTGTTTATATTCAAAGGGATTTCTTTTAGTATCACAAGAAATGCCCTTTTTGGTGTCATGTTTATTACAGAACACTATGAAAGTTTGTGAATGTCCAGTAGAATATGCCACTTCACAAATTGGAACTTTGTTGCAATTCAAAGTAAAGACCAATAAAATATAGTACATGCATTTTTCATATGAGTGAACCATAGCACAATAAAGAAGTCTGGGAAGAAATAGAAGAGAAATTATAATTGTTTCCATACTAGTTTATAAAACCTAGGCCATCTACAATATCTTCTAGTCCTATATGGATCTTTAATAATGCAGTAGGATACAAAAAAACGACACATGACTATCTCCATGAGCCCTGGGGAGACCAGAGGGAGAGGCCGGGGGCTGACATGCACCAGATGGTGCAAGGCAGCCTCCACCCATTGCTGGCAGGCTTGCAGCAGCAAGTCCAAAAACTGGAGCAGCATGCCCAGGGTGAGCTCTGGCTCCATGGTGCCAACTGAGACAGCGTCCCCAATGGGAAGTACCGACAGAGGCAGGAGGAGAGAAAAACGCTTTGCTGTCCCTCGGTGAGGTAGGCAAGCAAGCGGAAAAGCTGAGAACCGGCTGTCCAGAGGGGTCCCTTTTAAGCATGAGCCTCAGATAGCCTCAGACAACAGCCACACAAAGCAACCACTGACCTGATGCCCTTCCGGAACCGGTTTCAGCTGCCCTTAAATGTGACCCAGCGTCCAATCAGTGTGGACGCGCTAGTTCAAATTAGCAAAACGCTAATTCGAATTAGTTTTTCGGTCTAGATGTGCTAATTCAAATTAGCTTAGTTCGAATTAATTAATTTTAATTAAGTTAGCTCAAAATTAGTGCTGTAGTGTAGACATACCCTCACTTATGCGAAATTTAAGAGTAATGGTGAAACAAAAAGTATTCCTAGCCAACTGTACACTTTTACAGACAAAAGTTTTAATGAAAAATGGCAGCTTATACAAGCTGTCAGATGTTTTATCTATAGGCTTCCAATCCCTCCCCCTCATGCTTTTTCTTTTAATAAGTACATAATCAGTCAACGAAAGCTAACCTTCAGTTTTCTGCATTTGGCTATACAGTATATGGTACATAACTCCACAGTAACATCTATCTAGCTCCATACTGCAGTTTCCAGTTGCCTTCCACTAATGTTTTTATATTAAATTGCACTTGCATGCCTCAAATGCCTAAATATTTATAATAAGGGGACTTAGCTGCTCAGTATTCTACCTCGCTGCAGAAAATAATGATAATTAAGAAGACAAGCCTAGAGTCAGATTTTGCTTAATGCTTGAACTCACCTGCAAATCTATATAAATAGCAACAGGCCATTCATTCTCTGAAAATGAATCCAGTGAATATTGTTCCAAAGATTAAGTATACTATTGATTTCAGTACAATCCTGAAAACACAAGAGAACAAGTTTTGGTATGTCACAATATTTTTTGAAGTCAGTGACTTAAACAGAATATCAATATTTTTTTCAGTTTATGTATATATTGTACATTTTTAAAACCCCCTTTTGATGCTTGTAACTGAGTAACTCTCCATTACACACTTGCTGGAGTATACAAAAAAAGGAACAAAGTCGAGGGTTTTTTTAAATATGAAATAATTCTAATACACTTGACAAATAAAAAGGAAGTAATATATGTGAAAAGTTTAATATATGTGCTACTCTATTAAAATATACTGTATGTGCTAGACTATGTGCTAGTCAGTTACTAGGGAATTGGTAAGAGCAATTACCCTGCTATTTAAAAACAAGTTACTATAGCAACCTCATCATGTTATTGCATACATAGAGTTGATCCATGGAGTATATGCTGAAGAGTAAAAATATATGCTGTTGAGACACAAAATGAAAACCTGCAGGACTGGAGAGTGAGGAAGGTTGAAAGAATTTTCTTTTGTGAATTTCCATTTAGGAAGATAGAAAATTTTCAGAGGGTTAATTCTATTCTATTCCTGGACCCCTGTCCAACTTCTTCCTCAGTTGAAGGGATACATCTTCTGTTGAGATTCTTCCTTCAAGTCTACATGGGACATGCATAGCATTACTCATGTGGCAATTGTAATCCATGTGTCTGACACCCCTCAAAAAATGCTCCAATCTGGAAGAAGTAAACAGGTTTCACTGACATTCTTATTTGAGCGGTTTTGACTTCCAATGCCATAATCTCACATAAAGTACTTTTGATGTGAGTCCAAAAATAATCCTAGCACAGATAAGAATACCTAGCACTTTCTGCCCCTTTGCATGCCAGTAAATATGCCAACTTCAAGGATATTTTTGTTTAAGGAAGATTCTTATCGCATTTTACACTTCAATATTCCACCTGGATCTTTTTTTATCATCTTACTTCATGCAGTCATCCTATGAGATCCTGTAAATGTGGATCTCACATCTACAGAAATGTTGGCATGTAAGAGTTAAACCTCACTTCAATTAAAGACAAGCCAAGGTGAAAATATTCGTTGGATATGCAGACTAAGACAATAATTGGACTCCAAGGTTGATGGAGAATGGTTCTCAGTGTACGAAGTGGGCAGATTCCCATCTCTAAGCTGTAAGGCCAGGTGGGTGCACAACTGCCTAGCAAACCCCATGCAGGGGCTCAAGATGGCTACACGGATCACTGTCTCTGACCACAAGCCCCAGCATGGAGTTGCTGTGGCCAAGGCAGAAGCACCCCTCTCTGCCAGCCCTCCCACACAGCAGCCCTGTGCTCTGGCCACCCCTATCTCTTAGCACCCAACCTGTAAGATGCCGCAGAGCTGCTGCTGCTGAGGGTCAGATGTCCCTTCCTTGACCCCCACCCAGGCTACCCTGGACCTGCCCCAACTGGGAGACAGGTGCCCCAGCTGGAGGACAGGCATTCCTGCCCTGGCTGGGCTCACTGGAGCTGCAGCAGCCATGGAAAGACGTCTCACCTGGCCCCAAAGCTGCTATGGTAAGAGTGGGCTGGCGATAGTCCTCTCTCCCCGGGGCACGCTGCACTCCAGCCCCACCCCAGAGCCTGTAACCTCCAGCCAGAATCCATACCCCAACTATCTGTCCAGCCATGAGCTTCCTCCAGCAACCCTTCCTCCAGCTCACCACCACCACCACCACACGCAGTGTGCGAAATGACTTTTGTTGTCTGATACATCACCTCCCTATTGGTGCACATAACAAAAGTCATTCCGCACATGCAGATACAAAATTAGAGGGAGCACTGGTTCCCACCCAGATGTACATGCAAGAGGAGCCCATCCTGACTGACAGATGGGTGGCGTGACAAACCCTGATCACTGGAGTGTGGAAAGGAAGACTGCCCTGTAAAGCCAGTTACTGTGGAGCATGACTCCCAAAAGAGGGACCTGTGCCTTTGACCATGAGCTCTCAGCATGATTGCAGGGATGTTTTCAGGAAGGAGGCAGCAAGCAGGGCCTCTTCCAGGAGGCTGTGCCAAGCAGGCTCTCCATTCCAACCCACTAGCTCTAGTAAGAGCCCGCCACAGTGCTATGTACAAATGGGTCCCTCCTCTTCCTGTCCCACCCACTTCCTGGCCCTGGAGATGACAGACTTGGGAATACTGAGTTCTTTCTAGCCCTACTACCTATGCAGCTAAACCTGCCTACATTCAAGCAAACAGCTGAGGAAATCATCTGTCTTGTAATTTAAAACAATAAAATATACCATGCAATATTCATGCATAAACCACAGCAAGCCAATAGCACTACCGGAACCTAAGGAACAATATTTTAGAGTTAAACACGAATATGATGTTAATTTCAAGGTTAACATGTCATATCAAATGGAGATGCGGCCAGATGAAGGAGCACCTTTCCTCGTCTTGACTAATAAATTGATGTCAAAATCTTCATGTGTAATGTAATGTAGACTTCCATAACACTGTCCTTTCAAAAAGGGTACTTGAATGTATGCATTAGCATAAAATAAAACATTTCACATTATCTGTTATCTTGTTTTGGGATCAAGAATAGTCACTCGAGTACTTACACTAAGATGCTATTCACAGACAACCTCTGCAGTTGGAAAATGGGATAAGTGCGCTGAAACACCTATAGGCAGGGAGCCAGCAATCTCCATGTGTTATATGGAAAGGGCACAGTGGTTTTGTAGACACACCTGCTTTAGAAGAAAGAAATTGAATTCTAACTCCATAACTGTCAAGTGCCACTGCAAATAACGGTGCCTAAGCTGAACCATTTTAGCAAGATAGCTATTTTCCTATTGATGTGATGGAGAAGAAATCAGCCTTAGCTAGATGATATCACTTTATGTGCACGCTTTGGAAACAGTTCCATTCATCACTTCATTGCTTAATTCCTTTCAGAATCATGTTCTTCATTACTTGTGTATTACCAAGTTTAATAAACACTTTGGCTGCTGAGGTCAAATTGTGAAAAATGCGGATGGTGGGTTTGCCGTAATTACATAAAAAATTCTGAAGGAAATAAGGCAGCTACAACAAATCATTTGGACATTTTCATATTAAACTTGTTTCGTGACACCACATGAGCAAGGCTGTTTCTTACATAGTCCCTTAAGCAGATGAATACTCATTTCTGTTTTGCAGATCCCAGTAGGATGAAGATAACATAACAGAAGGACAACGAAGACAATCATTTGGATGCTAGTAATCTGGCACTGTGCACGTTTTTCTTTTGGGCTGGCTGAAGATGCAGTGTGAAGAAACTGCTAATGCTCTCTCCCTCCTGCCTCATATAGTCTTGATGAGGAATAACTGATTCCAGAGCATACATCAAGAGATTTACTTACTTTTGCAAAGTTAAATGGCATGGCAATGCTCAAATCCATATTTCTATAGCTGTAGTATCACTACCTCAAATACTTGCTTCCTACAAGAGCCAAATTTTATAATGAAAGTTAGATCATTATAGAAAGACATTTCAGTTTAGTTTTACTTTAGTTTGTTATTTTGTTAACATTTGGAAGAAAACCACCTCATTTTTTATACTTTTTAATATCAGATTGTTCCCTTTTCTTTGAAAAGAATGAATAATTTAGACATTGCTTTTACTGAAAAAAAATATAAACATGAATATGGGAGAGGAGATCATAGTACCTTTGAATTGCTTTCTTGAACTAGCTCCAGACTGTAGTGTCACCCAGATAAACATGGCTAAATGGGGTCTTTTCAAGCAAAGGACTGGGAGACTACAGAAGGATTGCCAAAACAGTGCCAGCATCTTTTTTTTTTTTTAACTGGACTTTGTTTCTCACTGTACTCAAAAGGAGGTGGTAACTTCATAATATCTGTTGGAAGATTGGCTTTAAGATTTCACTAGACTTGTTCCACCAGTGAAACTCTCCAGCAATAGATGTGCTAATATAGATAAGGCTCCCACTGCTAATGTAGACTTATTGAGATACCTAAAAATGCAGATAGGCAGCTAATGGGATTTTCCAAAACACCTAAGAACTTTGATGCTGATGCACTTTTGAAAATCCTACAATACCCTAAATACATTCAGAACTCCAGCTGTGTGCCATCAAATGGAATTAGACAGGTTAAAATGGGAACACTCCCTATAGATCTTTCTCCTTTAGCACTGCCAACGTTACTAACACTGGTGGAAGCAATAGCCAGAAACAAGGACACATATGTTCAGGCTATAAGTTTGCTTGCAAAAATAGTTAAAAATTATAAACTATGACAGGCACTGAGGATGAAATTGGGATAACTCACTCTTGTTCTTCAAGTCTTGCTAGAACAATCAGATATGCTGTAGAGCAGAATCTAGATGCTTAACAGAGTTGTACATGGGAATTTTTGGTGTTGTCTTCAATGGGTATATTCACTTTGTTTTCCTGCAGCAGTAAATAGATATAAGACCCGATCTATGGGTGTTTTACATAAAAATACTGAAGTAGACATAATTTTAACGATTATCTTGAAAAAATTAAAATATCAAATGTATGTATGCTCTCACTTTATAGACTGGATGGTTGCTGCTTAAAAATATTTCTCGTATTGTAATCCTGCAGAAAATTTCTCTCTTAACTCCACCATCCCCCAGCAATTACTTAGGGGAATAATATATTCATTTCTTTCTACACCTATTCTACATAAACAAGTGAGTTTAAAACATATCCCTACTCTGTTTTTCAAATAAATCATCTTCCATTGCCTACCTTGCTACAGTATTTTTATTCAGTTAGTATGAAATACTAATGTAAACAGTTTTGCACAGAGAACGCAAAAGAGGACTAAATTCATATGAGCATTAAAAGTTTTCTATTAGATATATAAAGATGAATAATGATGTTAGATCTTCATCATTGATGAAGTTATTTAAAATGAGGTATGGAGTAGAATTTTTGCTCCATGATGAGCTAGGTTCAAAGTTAGGTGTTGCTAATCTCAGATTATGCTTTGAGAGTTCACTCTAACAGTTCCAGGAAGATGTTAATACCAAGGGAAAATGTTGGCACCAGAGGAGTAGTTACAAGATTAAACTGAGGTGACAATTATGTCTTTTTTCTGGTATCATCCCAATCAATAAAAGAAGGATTTCCATTACCTTGCCTCCATAATATCAATGATAGATAGTACTAATGAACAGAAAGCCCTTGACAAGATTGGATTTGGCATCTTAAAACAGATTGTTATGCCTCAGTGCATCTCAATGCATTTTTAGAAGAGGCTACTTAAGACCACGTACATCTTCATTTATCTTCAGAATAGTAAAAATTCAGCATTTAGCAGAAGCAATAATACCTTTGTATCTCCAGCACAAGCGTGTATAGTATCATAAAGAATATACAATGGTTGGTAGATAGCACAGCCCACCCAATTCATAAACTAGCTCTTTCTCCACTAAACCACTAGTAATCTATATATCAGCTCAGCCTAACAGTCTATACATTTTTCACTGAGGAATCATTAACACATGGTGTTTCTGAAAGGAAGTATACTCCCTAGAACAGCTGTTGACTGACACTGATATGATTCTTGTCAATTTCACTTCAGGTCACCACTGAAGAGCAGACAGAAACTGGCAAGAAGCATTTCAATATCACAACTTCTTTGGTTTCCAGAGTGTATGATTCAGGGGCAGACAAGACTGTGAGGGAACCAAAGGCTTCCAAATTCCCAGACCAGTTAGGTAGCCAAGCTATCCAAACCTGTATTGGCAGGGAAATGGTTTGGAGGATGGGTCTTCTACATATTTGCCACACTGTGTTTATACCATGTCCAAAGACAGGCACTGTATAAATAATTTATTTTTAGTACATCATATTGATGCCTTCCAATACTTTGCATTTTATGGACACCTACTTCAAAATCATAAATTACAAATGCAATAACTGTCTTGTTTTGGAATAATTAAGCAGTAAAACCATTAGTTAGTTGTTTTGTTGGTTTTTTTAAACTCATCATTAATTGTCTTTTGGTGTACTTCATTAAGAGTTCTAATTCACTTTTTCTGGATGTCTCAGCTTTTCAAACCTAGCTAGCTTCCCTATACATTCTCAGTATTGTAACATTAACAATTAAAATCCAATGTTTTGAGGGAAAGGGGCAGCCGTGAGAGATTTAGTTTTCTTTGGCCTATGTCTCCATCATTATTCTTAACTAAAACTTTAAAAATTGTGTCTCAGACACATGCACACACAAAGTTGTCCAAACTCTTTTTGTTTTAGGAATAAATTAATTCAGAATCTCTGAGAAAAAAAATATTCAGCTGGGGAGAAAAATAAAGCAAAAATCTTAGTAGAGAAATATGATCATGCTAGATTGTATATCAGAATGAAAGAGTATAACTCTTACCAACCATTTATAGTTAAGCCTTTTTAGAATTAAGAATTTCCATAAGTACTGAAATTAAAAATTCTACTCCCAGGAAAAAAGTGCTCGGAAATCAGATACAGCATTTAAATATTTTAGAACAAACAATAATGTGCCTGAAAAGTGATATATTGAAAGGTGGCAAACAGAATTCCTCTATTTATCCATAGATCAGGTATGACATGGGCAATGCAATAGAGGGCATTAACCCTGTCCTAGTGAAACCACCCATAGGAGTGAGATGTATAATCCAGTCTCCATGCTCGTTTAATGCTTGATCCTCCTTTTGAAAACTTTTCACATAGATTATTGAAATACCAACAGATGATTCATTAAAAGTGAGCACAGACTGGGGCTAGTTTCAAACTAATGACCAATTAAAAGGTTCTGTGCCAATATTCTACATCTAACTCTACCACATCCCAAATTAAAGATACTTAACTATATACAAGTTATACAAAAAACTATTTTAAATTGAGATTATCTAGCTGCTTGCACAGAAAAGCACATCTTTCCTTACTAAGTTCATTCTCTATTGGCCTGACCCTATACCATTATGGTTAATGAAATTTTGACATTAATACCAAAGCAGAACCAGGCTATTATAATACCTGTAGTGTGCATACTACATACTACAGTATGCACTTTTAATTCTACAACTACACCCTTTAGAAGACTAGCTTTATATATCATACACAATTATCACTTCCATCGCCAGTTACTATTACTTGTATTGCATTAATATCTAGTAGCACTAGCTGTAGACCAGAACCCAAGTGTGCAAGGTGCTGTACAAAAACAAAACTTGATTTGAAAAGAGGCCATTTTTATTTAAAAACATTCAAGTGAAAAATTGAGACCAGTTCTACCATGTGGCTGTGTCTAGATTGGCAAGTTTTTCCACAAAATCATCTGCTTTTGCGGAAAAACTTGCCAGTTGTCTACACTGGCCGCTTGAATTTCCGCAAAAGCACTGATGATCTCATGTAAGATTGGCAGTGCTTTTGCGGAAATACTATGCTGCTCCCATTCAGGCAAAAGTCTTTTTCCGAAAAACTTTTGCGCAAAAGGGCCAGTGTAGACAGCTGAGATTTCTTTTCCGCAAAAAAGGCCCAATCGCAAAAATGGCGATCGGGGCTTTTTTGCGGAAAAGCGCATCTAGATTGTCCACGGACGCTTTTCCACAAAAAGTGCTTTGCGGAAAAGCGTCCTGCCAATCTAGATGCGCTTTTCTGAAAATGCTTTTAATGGAAAACTTTTCCGTTAAAAGCATTTCCAGAAAATCATGCCAGTGTAGACGTAGCCTGTATGTTTAACTCTTATACCTTTATCCTGCACTGATTGAAGTCAATGGGAAATTTGCAATTGACTGCAATGGGGTAGGATCAAGCCCTTTTTTCGTTTCCTATGTAAGATTTATATCAATAATTCAAACCATGCATTTCATTAGCAACTTTGCCATAATAATATCATTCCCCCAGCCGCAGAACAACTGCTGTGAATAGTTTGCCAATGTAATCCAGAGAGTTTTGCTCAATTTGCCTTCATGCCTTGGGGAAAAGAAACATGCCAGTGGGCTGCGCTTATTCTCTGTTTTTTTGTCCCCTAGAAGGAGTTTTCAGAATGCATTATCCATGATAGATTTGTCAGATTGTTAGCACCCTCGAAGTGTGTCAGGTACAAAGCAGATTTGTTATAATCTCACAGTGAAACTAAAGTCCCCTATACAAAAGCACTGAGTGTGCACCTATAGTCTCTAGTGTGTTTCTGATATTGCATTTTAATGTTAGGAATATCTCTATTATTCAAGACAGGAACATCTATGTTTTCATGACCACCAAGCTTGATTATTTTAAATCTTATCTAGGAATTAAACCAGGTGCCCTCAAAAAATTCCTATTAATCCAAAATACAGCCACCCATCTGTTTAGCAATATAAATCACTGTAAGCACATCAACCTGGAATCCTACTTTCCCCTGTAATAATGAGGCCAGTTCAAAATCTGTTCATCTTTTCAATCCCCTTACTGCTGTTTATCCAAGAGATTGTTTCTCAGCTACATTACAAGAACAATCAAAAAGTTGTCCAAACAGCAGAAGACACGAATTCTGGAGACAGAACTTTGATAGGAGCAAGAGCCATACTTTGGAATTTAGTCCCACAACAGACAAGAATAATCATGGAACTACCCACTTTCAGAACTCAGTGAAACACTCACTTAGATTTTGATTTCCCTTCATATTCAACACACTGAACTATACTTGAACCTCTTTAATCTGGCAACCCTTGGAAACCAGGCATGCTGGAATAAAGATTTTGCTATGCCAGGGAAGGTGCTATGGGGTCTGGGTGGAAGAGGGTGGACTGGGGCACTCACCTGTCACTCTGTCCCCATGGGCAAAGCTGCCTTCATGCTCCCCACTCCTCCCAGGCACCATCCCCTGCTGCTATGGGAGTAGCAGGGGAAAGTCTCAGGGGAAATGGTGCTTTGTGCTGCCATTGCCCCAGCTTCAGGGGGAAGGAGGCAGCAGCATGCAGGGCTGCTTCCTCCTCTATACCAGATTAGGGACACCCAGAGTACACAGGTTTAAGCATATGAACCGGCAAAAGGACACTACATCTGTGAACTCATCAAGCTATTTCACCTGAAAAAAATGGTACTTACTACTTGCTCTATTTTTAAATACTTAAGAGCCTAAAACACAACCATGATGTGGTATCAACAACCAGATAAATAGATGTGTTTTTGAGCACTGTGGCTGTAAGAACTGTGGTAGAGAGTAATCAGTCACCTAAAATGATGTAATATGTAGAGTAAGGAATTTATCTCCGGTTACTATAAAATAGAATGGCATAAATGAAGTGAACCCTATCTGAACACAAAAAGGAACACAGACAGTGGCCAGTACTGAATATTTTATATTAGGGTTGTCAAGTGATTAAAAAATTTAATCACAATTAATCGGGTGATTAATCGCATGCACTGCCCCTTTGAAATGCTGCAACTGCATTTCAAAGGGGCAGTGCTGCAGAAGCCCATGATCAGCTGGAATCCTCAGATGGCCCCAGGCTCAGTGCAGCTGTCCCTTTTAAACACAGCGGTGGCATTTCAAAGGGGCAGCACCGCAGGAGCCCAGGATCACCTGGAGTCCCCAGCTGCCCTCCAGCTCCGTGCAGTGCTGCCCTTTGGAAAGGCTACCCCTGTAGTGTTTCCAAAGGGCAACACAAGGCAGAGCCTGGAGTCAGCTGGAGTCCTCAACTGACCCCATGCTTCATGTAGCACTGCCCCTTTGAAGCGCTGCAGCGGCACTTCGAAGGGGCAGAACATTAGGAATCTGGGATCAGCTGGGGACTCTGGCTCCGGGTGGCAAACCCCCTTTGAAGTGCCACTCCATTGCTTCAAAGGGGCTTTGCAACAGCTGACCCTGACTTTGCCTGCGCTGCCCCTTTGAAGTGTCATTTTGGTGCTTTAAAGGGGCAGCGCATTAGGATCCTGGGATCAGCTGGGAACTTCAGCTAATTCCTGGCTCTGCATTGCAAAGCCCCTTTGAAGCTCCAGTGTGGCACTTCAAAGGCGTAGTGCAGCATTAACACCTGCAATTAACGTGTTAAAAGGATTAACACGCTAATTCTGTCCTGCGTTAATCACAGGCTTTAACGCAGGTCAATTGACAGCCCTATTTTATATACAGTAGGTTGGAAGCAGAAACAAAACATTTATTTCTCTTTTTTAGAAAGACAGAGAGAGAGAAATAAAATATAAAGGAAACAATATCAATGGATTCCAAGAACTTTCCTAACAATTACTGAAAAACATCTCGGAACACCAAAATGCCTTTCAAAATCCATGTGTAAGTGAGCCACAGAGAGTCACAAAGGAAATCTGAGCAACACTTCCCAAATCAAAATCCTGGCATCTCCAACTGAACTAACTGTTGAACAGACTAAACAGGGCAGGAATTATCCATCTAAATAGAAAAGACGAGCCTTCTTCTCTAAGCTGCCATGTTGGCTTTACTGTAAATCAGAAAGCACACTCTGTAAAGAATAATGTTGACCAAAACCTGAACATTCCTCAAATGTTTCAAAGAGAAGTGTGTGATGATGCTACAGACAAGGTGAGCCCAAGAATTCCGTAAAGCATACCAGATGAGGACCTAAATCATATTTGTAAATAAGAGTGTCACAGTTACAGAACAAGATACAAGCCTTTCTGAGTGCAACTCTCAGGTGACTTAGACTTGGCTCCCTGTACCTCCCTCAAGGGTGGAACCCAGAATCCTACCACTCCTGGACTAGGTCTCTGGATAGCAGCCCCACTTTGTCTGTTACATGACAGACTCAACTGAGTTTAACCCTTGTCAGACAGATCTTTTTCATCATGAGACAAGTGAGCTGATTAAAGTGACCTACCTTATTCAGAACAAAGCATTATTCATTCCTTCACCTAAACATACAGAGGGTATGTCTACACTACCCCGCTAGTTCGAACTAGCGGGGTAATGTAGGCATACCGCACTTGGAAATGAAGCCCAGGATTTGAATTTCCCGGGCTTCATTTGCATAAGCGGGGCGCCGCCATTTTTAAATCCCTGCTCGTTCGAACCCCGTGCCGCGCGGCTACACACGGCACGAACTAGGTAGTTCGAACTAGGCTTCCTCGAGGAGTAACGGTAGTTCGAACTAGGAAGCCTAGTTCGAACTACCTAGTTCGTGCCGCGTGTAGCCGCGCAGCACGTGGTTCGAACGAGCGGGGATTTAAAAATGGCGGCGCCCCGCTTATGCAAATGAAGCCCGGGAAATTCAAATCCCGGGCTTCATTTGTAAGTGCGGTATGCCTACATTACCCCGCTAGTTCGAACTAGCGGGGTAGTGTAGACATACCCAGAGAAAATGGCAAAAACAATATAGGTCTATACAATTACCCGCTTATCTAAACCTCTCTCTTTCTTTGCAAACTTAGTACCTCCTGCAGAGAGAACTTAACAAGCTGCAATCTCTCTCTCTCTCTCTCAAACTCACCTTTGGCCACAGCTGACAGCCCCTTCTACTTTTGTTACCTGCCCTAGTCTAGTATTTTTTAGATTTTAAAATCTTAAATATCAAAACTTTACCCAGTCTAGTTGGAGTCAGGTTGCTGCTTTTCCTATTGAAAAGATGCTCCATTGTTTTCCCAAGGACCCTTGGCAATGGTGTTATCTCTGACAGTACTATATTCTTGTCATCATTTCATTTCCTGTAGTTTCCTCCTTACAGTGTCCCTCAACTTAAATACACACATGTAAGATAAGTGAAGGAACACATGCTATTCATAAGAAATACATCTAACTCCCTGATTCACCACAAAGAGAAAGGATTTCGGAGATATGAAGTATTGTGTAGATCAGCAGTGGGCAACCATCAGAATTCTGTTATGGCCCATGAGACATTTTGTTTCCCGTTGCCCATGCACAAGATTGCCAGATACCACTGGTTTCTGTCAGCATCTTTTTTCCTATAATTATTTCTAAAGTGCATGAGAAGTGAGGTGCATGCTGATTGCATACAACATTGTCTAAAAGAGCCATGAGCTTCCTTTGCAATCCTATCTTTGGGACACTTTACATTGCAATTTGATTTGTGTCTTAATTGTTCTGGAGATAGGAGGAATTTCTCTGATTCTGGTGGCTTTTTCAATAGACAGGTTTGGTTGAAGAACAGAAGAGCTAAAAGTAAGGGGAAAGATGTGCACTCAGGTAGCCTACACACAGCCTGGCTTTGGTGTTACTCATCTTGTGCAGTAACATAGGTTTTTTGAGATGTGTTTCCCCATGGGTACTCCACTTTAGGTGTTTGTGCAGCTCTGGACTTATACTCTGAGATTTTAGTTGTAGTGTCTGGTTGTGTTGCACATGGTATCCATTTTGTGCTGTTCCAGGCACTTAACTGGTGCTAAGCAACAACCCCCAACCACTTTTTGGAGTGCTGTCCCTGTGGATGCTCCACATTAGGTGACTTCAAAACAGTGCCCTCCAGTGAAAGGAAGGGGCTTTGGAGTTGAACTCATGATAGAAGATGATAAAGATTCTGAACAAGGTATTGAATGTTGCCTAATGCTGCAAAGTGTAACGTTGTGTAAAGGTACGGGCTGAGGCTCAGGTTGCAGCCGTACAATGTCCAGGATGGGTACATTGTGCAGGAAAGCAGTGGTGGTCTCTAGGACTCTGGTGGAATGTGAGCAAGTTTTTTAAGGGGGACAGTGATTGCCCTGATGGTGGCATAGATTTATGCACTCAGAGATCCAAGTGGAGAGTCTTTGTTTAGATATTTGCATTCCATATGGATTACTCAGAGATGGATAAGAACAGCTTGGATGATTTATGGAACAGTCTATTTCTGTCTACAGCGACGTCTATGCTGCACCTCTATTCCGCAAAAGCTTATTCAAATGAAGCGTGGATTAGCATATTGTCATGCTTCATATGCATAATTAATTAGAGGCCATTTTTGCGCAAGAGGCTTTTGCTCAAAAAGAAGCTGTGTAGATGGCTTCTTTTTTGCACAAAACCCCCCTCTTGCTCAAGAGCTGTTCTTCCTCATTTTTTCAGGAAAAATGGCTCTTGCGCAAGAGGGGTTTTTTGCATAAAAAGGTGCTGTCTACTCAGCTCCTTTTTGCTCAAAAGCCTCTTGTGTAAAAACAGCCCTTAATTAATTATGCAAATGAAGCAAGGCAATATGTTAAAACACACTTCATTTGCATAAGCTTTTGTGGAAGAGAGGTGCAATATAGTCGTAGCCAAAGTAAAAAGCCAATTCCCTTCAAACATCAAGAGTAAAAAGCATGTGATGTGCCGTATCTGAGGGGCATGGGTGTGGAGTAGAATGTTGGTAGGAAGATGGGTTGGTTAAGGTCGAGCCCTTATAATTGAGAAGACTGTCAGTAGAAACTTGGATTTTGTCTCAGGGATACTTTATCCTTAAAGAAGATGGGGGAGGGGTCTACCATGAGAGCTCCAGTCCTACTAGTGTCTGGCTAACGAAATCACCATGCGGAATGCCACTTTCCTGGAAAGGTCTAGCAGTGAGCCTGTCACCAAGAGCTCAAATGGGGCACAGCTGAAAGCCAAAAGGACCAGGATGAGGTTCCATCCTCTAGTGCAGGGGTCTCCAAACTTTTCTGCCCGAGGGCCGCATTAACTATCAAACAGCAGTTCGGGGGCCGACTACACACTTGAGGTCCAACTAAAAAACAATCAAAACATGGATGTTGTTTTTAATTATTTATTTAATATTATTTTATTCAGTTATTATTTAATAACACATTGATACACTACACATGAACACCTGTATTAGTGTGAATGGTGAAATTGTTTCCTGGATGCCAAAATAGCAGACATTTCTGGCTTTAGAAATCACTGTTTGAAATTGGGGGTGGTGCTTGTCCTAGTCCTGCAGGAGGGGCTCCAGAACGGGGAAACTGCTGAGAACTCATTTCCACCTGCGCAATGTGATGAAAATTGTAAGCAACATAATCCTGGCAATATGTTCAGCCTAAGACACTCACACTTGAAGAGATGTGATCGCTCTCCTATCATGCAGGGAATGAGGTGACAATTTGTAACATAGCCCCATGGAACAAGGGGCATGCATTTTAATGGGAAAAGCTGGTTTGAAAGCAGACACGTTATCACTTGGTAAAGGAAGTTGGAAAGCAGTGCCCAACGCTCCCACAGACTGATACCCGGCAGGGCGGTGCTGCTCTGGGTTGTGGATGAGAGAGACCAGACATGGAAGGGAGAGGGATGTTTCTTCAGGGCGCACTGCAGGGACCAGGGCAGCGCGCTAGGCACGGCACAGCGTCACCCAGAGGCTGTGCCACAGCAACCAGACCGCCTCCTGCAATGGGCACCAGCTCCTCAGCCCCGCCCCCGGAGAAGTAGCCCCTCGCTCCTAGCCCCTGAGAAACCACCATCGGGTTTCCTCCCCTACATCCAGCCTCCCGCGATCCTCTGCCGCCGGGTCTGATCCGGAGCCCACCTTCGAGACCCCCCTTTTTCGCCCGCCCGGCCAAGCGGCACGTGGAGCCGTCCCTGACCTGGGCTACCTGCTGTCCCGTGCGCGCGCTGGGGCCTCGCGCAGCCGCCTGCGAATCCGTTTCTCCCGCTGACACCAATGCTCGGACTCAAGCTCTCTCCTTCCACCGCCGCAGCCACCCTCCGCCTGATTGGCTCCGGTTGGTGCCGCCCACAACGCGTGACCCCGCCCAATCTGGGTTGAGAGGGACAGAAACCGCTGCATCGAAAGGGCTTCTGGGAAACGTAGTTTAAACCGAGAGCGCCTCAGGGATAATCTCGCTGGCACGCGGAAGAAGGCGGGGCCAGACAAAAAGGTCTCCACGGGCCAGATGAGAGGGCCTCGCGGGCCGGATGCGGCCCGCGGGCCGTAGTTTGGAGACCCCTGCTCTAGTGGCTGAGTCCCTTGAGGAAATGTTTGGTAAGTCAGTGAGCAAAGGGAGTGGTGATCACCCTTGGGATGGCTGTGATGGCAAACAGGGGGACCTTTACTGTGCTCATCCAGAGCCCTGACCTTTCAAGTTCTCATAGATAATCTAGAGGGTAGTGAGACTTGGATGGACGTCAACACTTTTTGCTAGCACCCTGCTTCAAACTGCCATCACTTCGGCTTATACATGATATGGTTTGTTTAACAGTATGTTTTGTGCCTCCTCCAAGCAGATCAGCTCAGATCCTGTGCAAGGTTCCCTTTAAGCTATGTGGTAGCATGGCTCCACAGCTTCTTAATGAGCCCCACCCAGCCAGGGATCCAGGACATGCACATAAGCTTCCTAGCTGAGGTGGGGGCACTTCTCTTTCAGTGACAGCAACAGCTTCTGCTGAGGACAGAGCAGCAAGTCTCTGTGTACTTGGCACATAATATTTCTTGTCAGACATCTTGCAGGACAGAGGAGCAGTTGCAGAGCTTTGCCAAACTGCTTTGATACGGTCCATTAGCTCATCATTCGTGTGTGTGGCAACTTTGGATGAAAGAGATGTATACAACATGTCCATCAGCTTATGCTAGCCACCCTTTTAAATAGATCCCGGAAGAGTAACTTCTCCCCTATATTAGGAAGAGGCAGGCATAACAGTGCCATCTGTGCACAGTGATGGCAGTGGGTAGGTGGGTGGGTGTCCAGGATTGAGGGTTCTCCTCCATTTCCTTTACTTCCCTGCCACCACCAAGGATCCTGGAAGCTGCATGTGATTGCCTTGTGTCTGGATTGCCTTGGATCTGGATGTAGCAGGTGGTCCCTGTTGTGTAGAGCATGTGGCCCCAGGAACAGTAATCCATGACCAACGAGAGCTGCGATCACCATTACCTGTGGAGGTACAGGTAAATATAGTGGTGGCAACACACTGAGGGTTAACCCTAGTGAACTTCTGCCATTTTTTTGTCCACCCCTGCTTTAGTGCCTCTGTCAGAGCCATCTCTTTTAGAGTCCCTGGCTCTAGCAGAGCTGGGAATTCCTGCTGCTTTGATTCCTGGTGCTGGATGTTCGCTCACAGAATGGCTCTTCTTGGCTGATTCCTGAGGTGGAGACATAGATCCCTGCCTCTGACTTTTTTACAGGTCTCTCTGATGTAGGGGTTGAGGAAGGACCCCTGTTGGAAGCCATGGTCGGTAAAGTTTGACTGGTAAGTAGGGCAGAGTAGGGTTTGAGTTTCAGGCTCTGACATGGGTCTGAGAGACTTTTCCATAAGGAAGAGCTTTAGCTGCAATTCTCTAGCCCTTCTTGTTCTGGCTGTAAACCTGAAGCTGTGTTGAGACTTGTGTCTCGTGTATTTCATCTGTGCAGTGCATACAATGATCATGTCAGTCTGAGACAGAATCATAAGCTTGTAATTGGGGTAATGTTTCAAGCCCAGGAAACCAGGCATTCTTCTCAGGGGGGACTTTTGTCATCAAAATGCCTGCACATTCTCAAAGTCTGACTGAGATTCTCCTCAGTCACTAGTTCAAAAGTCAAGTAAAAAAATAATGAGGATCAAGGAAAAGGAAAAGCTAACTAGCTCCTAATGAGAAAACTAAATAATTAACTGTTGAAGTAATTATCTACTGAGAGTGAGGTGCTGCTGACTGCTCTGCCTCCTAATCTAGGTAGAGAAGGAACTGAGAGGGGATTGGTCACAAAGGTCAATTAACTTTCTAGAACAGCATGAGACAGGGACAATGCACATGCGATCCAACCAAGCACTACTACCAAAAGTCTCAAGAGTACAAGCGCAGGGGTGCACAGATACCTGAAGTGAAGCATCCACAGAACAACACTCAAAGAAATAGTTATGCCACTGACTTCAAGGGAAGCAAAGTTAATGCTGTACGTAGACGTATGGAATACTTCCATTTGTTTAACAGCCATGTTCCGATTAACATGGAGCAACAGGTCAGCTTCAATTATTCAACAATGCAAAATAGCGTTTGCTGATTTCTGGGGAGAAATATAGCAGCTCTGCACAATGAATTCATCCTTGGTTTTCAGACATATTAGTTCCAGTGTTCAGCTATAGGAACACATATCTGGAAAAGCTGTAAGTGAAAACTATTGGAATATATTTTGATAATGTCTGCAGCTAATGTCAAAGCAATAGGCTGTATGCTTTATTGTCAAATCCTCTTTCAAACTGAAACTTTACACAAATGTCACACTGTATTTCTCCACGTTTTGTTTTTAATATTCATTGCAGGAAGCCATTTTAAATCTGAGCATTTTGAGGCTGTAAAAATTGCATGAGAGGTCAAACATCATTTACAATGTTTAATATTTTATTTTTAAGAGTGATGACATAGTTCATAAAATATTTATTGAGAGATGTAATATTCTCATTTTCTAAGAAATTGAACTATCCAGACAGAAATGTTCACATAAAAAGTATCTGTAGAAATTAATCCAACTTGGTTTTCTTGTCATAAAAACCTACAATGAAGCCTTCAGACCTCTCTTATTAAGGACCTCACGGTTTTGTTTACATTTTTATATAATACAGAGTATTCAAATATCATGGAAACGATGTAATAATGAAGATTAATTAAGACATCACAGGTCAAATTAATTTGACTGCAGGACATTATTTTCCATGAAAACAATAGCTTATGTTAACAACCATAGCAGAACACTAGTAGGAAATTTCCTAAGGTTTTACAAGGACCATTAAAGGACAGACTCAGGGCTCGATTATGAAAGACTTTAGGCCAGTAGTTTTCAAACGACAGGTCGTGACCCAGTACTGGGTTGTGGAATGTCAGGCACTGGGTCTCATTGCTACAAGGTGGTCAGGTGACTAGTGGGGGGTGCTAAGACAGGCTACCTGAAGCGGCCTGCCAGAAGCGGCTGGCAATAGGTCTAGCTCCTATGTGGGGGGGAAGAAGAGTGCACAGGACTCTGCACACCTCTCCTGCCCTGAGCACTAGCTCTACACTCCCATTGGCTGGGAACCTGCTACTGGCTGCTTCTGGGTGCAACATGGTCTGTGGTGCTAGAAGAGGCAGGAAGCTGCCTTAGCACCCTCCCCCTCCACTGTACTGCTGACTGGGAGCCACTCAAGGTGAGCCCATCCAGCCCCAACCTTCACACCCCCAAAACCAAAGCCCCCTCAAACCCGCAAACTCTCTTCCTCAGCCCCACTCTGGAGCCCATGCTCTAGTAAAATTATGTTGGGTCATGGGCATTAATTTTCCTCATGAGAAAATGAAGTTTGAAAACCACTGAGCAAGGCCCCCTTTTGCCTGGGACCCTGGGATGCAGCCACTAAAGCCCCTGCATGCTGCAGCTCTGCCTAGTGGTGTGGGGAGAGTGAATCTACACGCTGCCATTCTCCCTCTTCTCTCCCCAGGTTGGAGCTCCAAGAGTTGCCACTAGCAGTGTTGCCTACAGGCTCCACCCTCACCATGAATCATAGCTAATGGGAGTAGCAAGGGGGCTACAAACCATGTGGAGTAACCTGTTCCCCTCCTCCTCCCGGGAACTGCACTAGGTAAACACCCCAATCTCTGCCCCCTCCTATTCCCTTCTCCCAGCCAAACCCTGTACCCCAACCCCAGCCACTCCCACACCCTCCCTCCACTCAGACTCCATACCCTCAACCTGCTCCCACACCCTCCTGCCCACCCAGACCCAGCAGCCCCTCCCACCAGACCTAATATCCCACCCCCAGCCCTCACTCTACCTCCTGCCCAGATGCTGCACTCACACCACCCTACTTCCTACACAGACCCCACACTCCTCCCATTCCTGGCATCCAACTCCTTCACATTGAGTGCTCTCATTTTTGGTCCCACCCCAACTCCTAGGTGGGCCCACAAGATACACTAATCCTAGGCCATCAGATCCGTTAATCCAGTCCTAGGCAGATGGAAGAAAATCTGCTTGCCTGCTGCTTTAATCTCAGCACTGACTGCTGATAAGTGAACACCCACAATTTGTGATTCAAGGACAGATCCTCAACAAAATCATCATAACTAATGTTAGTTTTCATCAGCTGTGGGTAAAGCCCTGGTTTTAGCAAATAAAGCCCTATAACAAACTGGGCCTATATATTTGATTGAGCTTTGACACCTTTGTGGGCAACAGAACAGGTACAGTCTGGCTCTTTTCTTGAGACAGCCCACATCTCTAGACTCTCTCATCTCCAGTTTACAAATGCAAGAAAAAGGGATGAACACGGGCCAGTTCTGGTGCTCAAAAAAAGGGCAAGACTCTACAAAGAGAGAACGTGTCTTCTGCGAACAGAGTACTATTGGCCTTTACATAGGGCTAGATTATAAAATTACAATCTAGCCTAAATACAGCATATAGGCATGCTGCCATCAGTGCCAATCCTAGACTCTAATGTGACTTATTCACAATTCCCCCTTTCCTTTACCCTTGCTCGTTAAATCATTCTCTGGAGAAGGCACTCAACTATCTGACAGGTCAGCTACTCTGGCTGCAGAGTTGTGGGGCAGGCAGGTTAGAGGAGTGCCTGTTCTTTTTCCTTCATATTCCAGTCAGGTTTAGCTGTATTGCTAAGTGTTAAAGATCACTATTGCCCCTCTCTCACTTGCATTCTTCAGGAAAACAGACTATCTCCTAACAGGGAACAAACATTTTAAAGGACCATTCCCACAATCAGCAGCAGACGTTGCACTGGGAACACCTGGAAGTAACCAGAGCGACTGAAGATGGGGAGAATACCAGGCTAAGTTTTCTCTGAGAACATATCTTCCTTCTCACCCTCACCCAGGGTGTGTCTAGACTGGCAAGATTTTGCGCAAAAGCGGCCGCTTTTACGCAAAAACTTGCCAGCTGTCTACACTGGCAGCTTGAATTTGTGCTAGAGCACTGACTTTGTAATGTACAAAATCAGTGCTTCTTGCAAATACTTTCACGCTTCTGCTCGGGAAAAAGCCCTCTTGCACAAGAATACTTGCGCAAGAGGGCCAGTGTAGACAGGAAAGAATTGTTTTGTGAAAAAAAGCCTGATGGCTAAAATGGCGATCAGGGCTTTCTTGTGCAAAATCGCGTCTAGACTGGCCACGGATGCTTTTTCGCAAAAGCACTTTTTGCGCAAAAGCATCCTTGCAAATCTAGATGCTCTTTTGTGGAAATATTTTTAACGGAAAATCTTTTCCGTTAAAAGTATTTCCACAAAATCATGCCAGTCTAGATGTAGCCCCAATGTTTGTCACAGGTGGCTAGTACTCCCCCAGTTCCTAAGTACAGGATCACACACCAAGAATATAGTCCTAGCAGCTTCACCTCCCACCCTGCAGTGAGGAAAAGATATCTGGGACATTGCCACAGTATGCATTGTCTGCATCCCTTCCCTCACCCTGAGATAATAGCTTTCTCCTGCTACCAGCTAACATAGTTAGCCCTATAGATCAAGTACAGGTTGGACCTTCATGGTTTGGCACCGTTGGGACCTGACTGGTCCCAGAGGAGTGAATTTGCCAGACCAGGGGAGGTCCCCTGACAGCATCTCTTCAAGCCCGCTGTCCCTCCCCATTGTCTGCTCCTTCAGCTCAGCCTGGCTGCCTCTTGGCCAGTGCCAGACTCGCTGCTGCGTGGCACGTGGCCCTGGCTGGGCTGCCTCTGCTGGGTTGCAGTGGCCCCTCTGGGCTTTCCCTCCTAGGCTGCCTTGGTCCGACCACCACGCGGCATACTTCAGCTCCATCGCCACCAGTGCTACAATAACCCTGGTCTTGCAGCCAGGCGACCTGCAGACCTGATCATGTTCTGCTAACACCCGAGCTACCAGGGCCCCACCACTGCTCAGGCTACTGTGGCCCTGCTGCAACCAGACTGTGCCAGGCTCCCAGCTGCTGATCCTCCTGCTCCAGTGCTCTCTCACCCAGGAACATCCATGGTCATGTCAGACCACAGATGCTGGCAGAGCAGAGAGTCCTGGTTTAGGGAAGTGCAACCTGCAGTAGAAATCAGTGCTGAAAATTCAGAGTTCAAACTATGTTGAAGCATGACAGAAGATTACTACAATTGTACATAGTAGAATTCACTTTTACCTTTGTTCTTTTAAAATGGTAAGAAATTATACACAAAAACCATGTTGAGAGAATGCAATTTAAGTTGCAATGTCACCCTTGGAGATTAGATTTACAAGTATCCTGGCAAGTTTCATTCTGCCTCACTTTCTTAATGTGATACAGTCTAGCTACATGATTTTTCTCACAGGACTCCTCCCTGGATCAATGCACTGGCGAGAAACATGAGCTGAACTAAGGTTGCATACGCAACCATGAAACTCATTTGCCAATTTTCAAGTGGTTTATTTTACATTCCTAATACAAGCATTTTTTGTACATAGTTTGAGGGACTTGTATAATTGTATTCTACACGCACTCCACATTAAATTTGACTCAGTAGCTGATTGCCCCTGAACCATCTCTTCATTCACAAAACCACACGCTTCCTTCAAAAAATCACCAAAGGGATCAATGCAGCACCATATTACCCAACTCAAGTTCAGATAAGAAGCGAGCCAAACCCTCCTAAAGTGGATTCATTTGGGAGTGTGACAGAGGCAAGGACCCAGTTCTGCATGCCCCCTTACAGCATGGCATCAGTCTCCTCAGGGAGTTGTCAACACCCTTCATTTATGGATGGGACTTAGGTTGCAGCCCAATCAGAAAAGAGTCCAGCTCCTAATAAGGCAGCAGAGTCCCCAAGTCAAGGTCTAACATGAACACAAATTAACAGAATCTTTGGCCATGCTGGGCTCTGTTTTCAGCCCACCTGCATCTTTCCCCCCCCCACCTGCATCTTTCGCACAAACCCCAGCTACACTCACCACCAGGTTCCGGGTCTCCAAATCAAACTAACAGTCTGTGTCAGGTGCACCATCCCATAGGGGAGGCTCTGACAGACTGCAGTCTTTAGTCAGCACCTGGCCCAGCTAGGCTCCAGCACAGGTAGTGGACACTGCACAGCTGCTCTTCTTCCGGCACTGAGCTATGGTCCCTCTTGTTAGCCTCTCCTTGTAGGCCTGACATGGAGCACAGGGAAAACAAAGTGGGATCAATGTGGGTCATTGAAGCTTATTATGCCCTCCTAGTCAGTCTGGAATTCATATACCCCATCACAGAAGACATCTTAAAACAAGATGCAAAATACTACTAAACTTTATATACAGCCTGCTCTCCACCTACCAATGCTTATGAATTTACACATAGTGTCTCTCCAGTGCCCATTACAAAACATTTTCCTGCTTGGGTGCAGATGAAGGAGTTTTCGTCTATCCCAGAAACCTTTTCTGCCTGCATAGTTTCCTGAATGCTAAGCAGAACTTCCTTTCTCTCCTCTGACTACTAATCATCAAAAATGCAACCTGCCCTTACTATCAGATTTCACAGACTAGAGAAAATGTCCAGTGCACGGAGAAGTTGGGGGATAAGGATGGAGAAAACATGTCTCCAATGGCATTGGGTAAAGAGGGCATGAACTTGAATGCTTGCCAATGGCATTTAAAAAATAAAAATGTAGAGGATGTGATATTTGGAGCATAGAGTAATAGAATATTGTGCATTTATCTTCTGCATTTTAGTGCAGCTGTCACCTCCACACAAACTGGACTAGTTAGCTTTTTGTGTGTTTTGCAGACCATCTGCTGTCTTGACCACTTTCAAGGCACATTACCTCACAAACATGGTTTTTTTTTAATTAGCTAGGGCACTCAATTGATTTTTTTTCCCTTTAAAAATCAATCACACAATTGCCACAGCCAATTTCTGGGTGCAATGAAAATCCTTAGTAGGGAATTTTATGTGGTTTGTAAACCAGGCAATTTATACAATTTTCTTAATTGAACATCTTGTACTAAAGTGTTACTTAAGAGCCAAACTGTGTGTGTGCGCGGGCACGCGCGTGTATGTGTATGATGTATATAAAGCCAGAACATAATTATCACAGCAAAGACGAGAAACCCAGGAAGATCACAGTCCATCTTCCAAGAGACAGCCTAACTGCACATACACATCCAGACCAGAAAACTGTAAGGATGATCTCACCATCTTTGTAAGAACATCTTGTTTATTTATTTCCTATTTTGGTTTAAGCCAACCACTACCTTCAGGTGAGCACCACTTAAAGATTGAGCCTAAACCAACTATTTGTGTAGACAGGTGCTAGGAGGGAGCACTTGCAGTGGCCATGAATGCTGGAAGGGGTAAAGTCTATGTATTATTCTTTTTGTCTTGTTATGCTAATTCCTTTTTTACTGCTCTCCCTTACCCTGCATTCCTCTTACCTAATAAAATCCCTGGGCACTGTGGTGTTATTATTATTATTCTAAGCACCGTAATCACTATTTTATTTCTGTAACCTCTCATTGACACTACTCTGAATGAGACTGTGTTAAATATTTACCCTATGGACATGTCCTCTTTGTTCTCCACTAGAAGGCATTTCCTTAGGTGGAGACACCGGGCACTCTGATAGACCCCTAACCCTGAAGAAAAAATCCCGCCATGCCTCAGGGCTACATAGATAAAAACCAATTGTAACAGAAATTCTAGTAGATATGTCAATGAAAACTTAATATATAAATAGTTCACATCGGTTTTAAAATGTTACCAACAAAACCTAGAACTGACAGTGAATGTTGCCATTAGAAAAAAGACTTAGCCTTTGATGACCAGTGGACATGTCTAGATAAAATTCAGTGCTGTTTATATGAGATGATTTCAGTCACAAGACTTGAGGATTGTTTAGTTTGGTAAAGTTATAATACTTACTTTTACTTTGGCTTATCCAGGTTAGTTCAATCTAGTATAAAGCTCTGGGAGTGGTACTTAACCTTTAACGAACACGTACTCCATTGTCTTCACCTCAGTGTAGACAATGGCCGGTTCTTAGTGGTTGTAGACAGCAGCCGGTTCTTAGTGATAACTTTTAGTTTCCAAAGGCATGTCTGTAAAGTGCTACCTGGTGTCTAGGTCAAAGGCACCTCTATTCTCTGGTGGTTGGACCTTGGACTACAATAGAAGTCTGACGACCTGATCTGTGTAAAATATTCCCATTGAAGCTCACACCAGCTTTGCCCTAACAAAGATTTTAGGTTCAGTACATTCCATTAGCACAAGCCGACGATATCTACAGAGCAATCAAATTCACTAAGTCATTACAACCTCCCTCTCCCCGTTTATAGTATCCAGGAAATATAATAGTACCACCACTTATAATACCATGCCGAATGTCTAGGAGATTTGCCTCTGGATTTACAGAAGAAATGTCAGCAGAGGTTCATGACTCTATTTTCCAGTTGGCCTAGAACTCATGGTGATGATAGAGCTGGGTGGCTACACTACCAAAACCAATCATAAAGCCGGAAGGTAGAGGCAAAGTGTGAACATAAGACAGCATTGTACAGTAATAGTCAAATTGCTACAAAAACCTATAAGGGTTTTTGTCCTGAAACAGCAGGAGGCAGGGGGCATTTTTCTTGCTGTATGTTTTCCCAACACTAAGAATACTGGTGGCACCAATTTGAGAGCTGCTAAACTAGAGTTTGTACAGTATTCAGTCAATTCTCCCTCCCCACACACACATACTTTCTAAAACTTTCACCACATCACCATGCAGGATTCAAATTAATGGGGTGAATTAGTGAAAATGTGCATGTTGCAAACATAACAGAGGCATTGCATACTATGGCATGAATGCCTGAGGGTGCATAGCTGGGCTTACAGCAAGTAAGTTGTGCTAAATTGTATTAATGCTGAAATGTAACCAGGCAGTACCACTGTTATTAATGCTACATACCATGACTACACATCTTCTTCCTACATGCTTTTGATTTTGATGAACCTGTATTGTGAGAACAAACAAATGAGAAAATACAAATAAACTTAATTTTACTAAGGTTGTATTATTTTATTATGGAATCTCAGTTTTTTTGCTGATAAGCCAACTATGAAAATGTATTATTTTTTCCTTAAGCAGCAGAAGCTATAAGTTATTTTCTTACCACTGTGAGGAAAGCAGTAACAATTATGAACAATCCCTTTAAGGTAAAAAATGGATTTTCCATAAGCTGTCATATCTTTTTGGCTGTTATATTAATTTTCTCTTTACTGCAGTCACTAACTTTACCAATAACATCGTTTCAGCATTCTTATGCAACAAACTAAGTAATATTACATGTAGCCCTATATTTCACTTTAATAACCATTTATTTTTGAAAGATCAGGCTCTCAAAACTCCGCTGAAGTAAGCTGTCTCTTGTGAAATACTCTTAAGTGTGATACATTATTCCATTTGGCCTTCAGTACACAGAGGTTTTGCTACACAATAGTAATCTTTCAGCAACAAAAATCAAATTTGACAAACAAGATACAATTAAAAGTCATTTAAGCTGCTACCTAACTTGTTTTTTTCAGGGCAGTTATTTTAAGATTAAAATCCGCAGTGACTTTTGTTTATTGATAAGTATAGAATATGGATAAGACTCATTCATTTTAAAGGGAGATAATAGGACATGTTGCTCCTAAGATTAACCCATTTAGTTCCAATATTACAGAATTCACTCAGAAAGCCAGTCTCAGACCAGGGAATGGAAGATAGAAAACCTGGGTCCTAGCCTCAGATCTGACACAGTCTGTTCCAATTACCTCATCTATGAGCCACATATGTTGTTACTTTCCCTCTTTGCAAAGTATTATTGACCCCAAGCTTCCCTTCCCTAAGGAAAATCCACTGGAAGGGATTAATAAAGTGCTAATGCCCAGGAGTTTTCCTTTCACAAATTTTATTCACAATGTATCAGAAGAATGGGGTACCCCCCCAAGCATAAACTCATGGAATCTTACAGGACTATTCCAAAACTTTGTGGAAGAGCAGAGGGTCATGTCCTGGATATTTGTGGCTCTCCCTCTCTGTCTACATAGATAACGCCTTTTCATCCTCATATTCCAATGTCTAACAAACATTAAAAGACAACAACAATTAAGCCCTCCAGGCTCCTAGAACCCCTTCAAAAAGGATGTGTGTCCTTTCCTCAAGTGGTCCTTGTGAGTTTTTTAACATATCCTTAATTAAAGGCTTGTGGAGTGACATTGCCTCTATAATATTCCTTCATGCATCCACTTATAATAAAATGGATTTGGTTTTTTTTTTTTTTTTAAATAATTGGTTTCATTATAATAATAGCAGCTTGATGGACTCCCCAGGGCCTAACCATGGCTGTGGAACCACCGAATCTTCCAAACCCACCAACCTTGGCTGCCTTTCACACTGTGATAACGATGTCAAGCTATAAACCTCTGATAATCATTGCACTTACATAACCATTCAAAGGCAGGAACACTCAACTGAATTACATGAGTTCTCTCCCAGCCACTCATGAACCATCAATAAGGAGGCTTCAGACAATTCCCCTCTCCCAGATCCCCAGCCTTGCACCCCAGAATTGTACTGGTCTGAAGTCTGGCCAATGTAAGCTCGTTACCTCATTCACCACTCCTGCAGAGTGGAATGGGAATTCACTAATCTTTGTAGTTAGACCTGAGATTTCTCAAATCTCAGATGGGTATCTGTGTTACTCTGTAGCTGTAAAAACAACAAAAAGTCCTGTAGCACCTTAAAGGCAAACAGATTTATAAGTTTATGCCCAAATAAGTCTGTTAGGGTATGTCTACACTACCACCCTAGTTCGAACTAGGGTGGTTAATGTAGTCATACGAACTTGCAAATGAAGCCAGGGATTTGAATTTCCCGGGCTTCATTTGCATGTTGCCGGGCGCCGCCATTTTTAAATGTCCGCTAGAGCGGACTCCGTGCCCGCGGCTACATGCGGCACGAACTAGATAGTTCGGAATAGGAAGCCTAGTCCAAACTATCTAGTTCATGCCGCGTGTAGCCGCGGGCACGGAGTCCGCACTAGCAGACATTTAAAAATGGCGGCGCCCGGCAACATGCAAATGAAGCCCGGGAAATTCAAATCCCTGGCTTCATTTGCAAGTTCGTATGACTACATTAACCACCCTAGTTCGAACTAGGGTGGTAGTGTAGACATATCCATAGTCTTTAAGGTAGCACAAGATTCCTTGTTGTGCTTGAGAAATCTCAAAAAACTTCATTCAAACCATACTGTTTTAGGCAAACTATAAAACTGATGGATTAACTACAGAAAGAAAGATTTAAGTAACAGGCATAGAGATCAACGTTGGTTATCTAAGAAAAAAATACATTCACAGCCTAAACTGTAACTTCAACAGACTAAGCAAGATTTGAATCAAGTAATGTCTCACCCTAACAGATGATACCAGCAGGTTACAGTTCCTCAGTTCACAGACCTTCCAGCCTGGGGACCAAGCTTCCCCAGTTCAAAAAGTCTTTTGCTTGCAGACATTCTTTCAAGTGTTGAGATGGGCAAGAGAGGACCCATGATACTGCCATACACTCTCTTTAATATGTTCTTCCTGCTTCTAAAAAGATTCCTGCTAGGAGATGGGCATAGGGCAGCAGGGGTGGCCTGTCCATATAAGTGAACTAGGTCACCTAGGGCGCCAAGCTAAATGGGGTGCCAAATGGTGGCGCAATATCATTGAGGGGTTTGGAGGTGTGGGCGCCGATTGCGTGGTTCGCCTAGGGCGCCAGTTACTGGCAGCTAGTCTAGGGCCATCCCTGTGGCAGTTCCCGTGGATTAAGCAAACTCCATTGCATATGTGCCTTCTCTAAGGAGTCCTAGGATAGTGGATTCTTTTCTTGATGAACCAACAATGTCAGTCAGGCTATCAACATCAGTGTGACTGTGTTCCCTGTAAACTGAGCATTTGGGCAGCCATCCAGGAGAAAGTCAAGTGTCGCTCAGCTGTTTGGCAGAGCCTCCATAGCTAGGAGCATGTGTTTCTATTGATGGTACACATCCACACATGCCTTGGTGCACATAAAATTTATTCTGCACATGGAAGGGAAAAATTAGAGGAAATATTCAGGTTGACCGTCCTTTGCTGTAGCTGAAAGCCTGGTTGAAGGTATTCCCAACCTCACAAAATATTTCAATAGCACATATAGCAATATTTCATAACTTCACATATGCTAACACGTACTTACCAACAGGACATTAATGCTCAACAGATCAAGATTTTTAAAATGATACCTCAGAAGGTTTACTTTGTACAAAATGTAATTATTTTAAGAGGTAGTCATTACAGGGGTTCCAGGGTGCTTCCTTGAGGTATGGAGTGTCACCAGCAGAAATTCCTTCTTGGATCAGGATCATCTTATCTGCTAAGAATTCCCTTCATTCCTAGCAAATTGCTGAGCAGTCACTGGGCTAACCTATGAAGATCTATAGTCTGGAACATATGTTTCAGAGATTGCCCAGATTACCTTTTACAAACTTGTTAATTATCTCAAATTAACTGGGCAATTAATTAACTAAAGACAAAAACTCTAGTGTAGCCACATTCTTGGATGAGAAGATGTAAAACAAGGCATCCTTTCTGAGAACTTCAATCTATACCTCCAGAAGACAGTGGCAGCTCCTCTCCTGCTCTGCTAAATCAAAGGACATAAATGTTGCCTATCACCTGGGATTATCCCTTAACAACCACCTGGTGATGCAATTTTAGGAAAATTAGCTCAGTGGTCTCAATTTACACTGAGGAAAAATCAACACCAAATTTAATTAAAAAAAAAAAAAAAACCTAGATCCAGGTCATGGACCAGACTCCATGGATCTCTATTCTGCAATAAAAACACCCATAACTGTGTCTCAGAGCCCAAGCTCCAACCTAAGACCAAACATCTCCACTGCAAATTTTATAGCCTTAGCAGCTCAGCCCAAGCCCAGCTGACAGAGGCCAGCTGCAGGTATTTTATTGCAGTTTAGACATGCCATAAGCAGCCCAAATACCAGATGTCCAGTCTATGATTTGGCTCCAATTGGATTTTAAACTGATTTAGATCAACCAGTTGGAATATTGGGGCAAATTTCCCTCGTTATACCAGGCTTCACAGTAGACTACAATTTCACTGTGAACAGCTCAGAGCATTGCTAAAAGCAAAGAAAAAACAAGTTTAAACACCTTGATTCTTTGGGGATTTTCACCACACTTCACTCTTTTCAGTATCTCTTCATAGGAAAATGTGAGCTTTTTTTAAAACATTCATGCAAAAATATCACAAAATGAATCATGGCCAATTACAGACTAAGAAAATTATGTAGGACACAGTGTATTAGACAGGCAGCACACTAGAAACTAAGGCCAAGTTTAAAAAATGATAGCACATGGCTAAATAAACAGAGGTGACCCTGAAATAGAGAATGTAATTAGAATTCCCAGTAGGCCAAGAACAGGAACATTGTTTTCATGGTACTTCCTTTTCCATTCACTATCACTTTTATTATCTGCCACTTTTTAAAGGGATTTTATTTTGCAAGTATTTCACAAATGGTACTTCTGTAATTTTCTTTACTGTTATAAGGAAATGTCAGCAGATAAAGCAGCTGGCTTGAGGCTGGACTTAACAACTAGTTAAGTTAAAAAGTAGTTTGTTAAAAAACCTCTCTCTTGATATCAAGAGTGAGGGAGATTACATTTAGGGCATGTTTCCTATATTTCATTGCAGATTCTTATAGATTCAGACTTTTTGGAAGTGAAACGGAGAGGTATTACAGAGACACAAAACTGTCGATTGCCTAGCTTCAAGGAACACTACATTCCACGTTGTGTGGTCCAGTCTGAAATTTGCATTGATTTTCTCCACAAGTTGATCATTCCTAGACAGTTAACTCATTATAAACATTTTTCACACCATCATGACAGATGCTGCTGTATTACCGTATACAGTTGTAAGCTGTATTTCATGTATTAAATTTCCAAACCAAATAGAATTGACATTTTTCCCTCTTATTTTCTTGACCTTGGTAGGTTAAAAATCTGATACTTAACCTTGTCTTAATGGTGAGGATTTTTTTTTGAATGAGATCACTTGTTTAGCGATATTATTATAGTCTCAGCTCCTGGGAGCTAGAAGGCACTCAAGTGCCAATCAACAAAATCACTGGTAAGGGAGGAAGGAGAGCCCTGTGGCACTATTCTTTTCTCCAGTCCGTTAAGTCCCCTCTCCTATTGCTGACATGGCCTGGGTTCCATGGGTATTGCAGTGTTGTCATTGGTGTATAGGGTCACTTTTGCATATAGCCACTATACATGCATCATCTTGAGCAGAATTTCAGAGATATTCCTAATAGAAAAACTCAAAAAATAATGAATAGTTTAGCAGCACTTTAAAAACTAACAAAACATGTAGATGGTGTCATGAGCTTCCTCAGTGAGAGGAATGCAGGGATGCCAAAAGAACACATCTGCTTTTTCAGAAACTGTTCCGAAAAAGCGGATGCACCCCTTGGATGCTGCAGAGCTTCTCCAGGATATCTTTGGTATCCTGGAAAAGCTCTGCAGTCTAGACATAGACTCTCTCAACTACCTAATAAAGAGTCCTAATGGAGTTAATATCGATGGGTCAAATGTTAACTCTTGGGTATCTTCATTCATATAAGCAAACACCCTCAGGCCTTTTGCAGGTGTTTTGACCCATGAAGAGGTTGGCATATTGGGGAACATCCTAGTACCATTGCTGTTTCCATGGTTTGCACAAAGTGTTTGCTGTTGAATGTAAAATTGTTCTCAGTAAGGAAGAAATTAATGAGTTTGGCAACGTGTTTGGTGTGTATCTAAGGACTGTCCATTGTCTTGTAGATATTGTAGCTTATTGAGCTAACCAGCTTGCTTGCCTATTGATATATTTTCTTATAGATTTCTTGTTTCTTTATGGTTTTGATTATATTTTTATTATAATAGGTTACAATAGATTTATATTAAAGTAGTTTGGCTACAACATAAGTAATTTATAGGCTACATCCTGTATGTTGAGCTAAGGCAACATACTCCAATATCTTTCAACCACATAACACAGTTGGTTAATGTATGTCTGGGACTTTTCACCTAGATAGAAAAAGTCAATGTGCATATATTCAGGACCTTTCACCTAGATAGAATAAGATGAAGATAAAGCAACCTTTAATGGTATAGGGGGCTTCCAAGCATACCCTCAAACTTAACAGGTACATCACAATTTGCAAAAAACATGCTATAACCAGTTAAAACCAGACCAAAATAACTGATTAGGGCAGAAATAACAAATGATAGATAACCCATCATCACTCAGAGTAGTAGCTAGAAATTCATAAGTAATCTATATAATTGATAAAGAGTGTAAAGATCAGTCAACAATATTTGAGGCAGGCAGCTAGCTATGCTCTCACTATGAGGAATGTTTGTATTTTGGGAAGTGACATCCAGGTTTAGAGGGGATGGTAGTCTTAGAGAGTAAATACTGGAATTTGGAGAGGAAGCCAGTTGTGTCCTAGAAGATGCTGACTCATGTGGTTTGAGGATGGTTTCTCTTGAGTTTCTCTAGCATGGCCAGATATGATCAGTCTGCTTGGGTTCCCTTGTTTGTGTATATTGGGAAGCACATAGAATGTCTCTGAGGTGGATTTGTGTGGAATTAGTTTGTAGACTCAGTGGTTGGAGGAAAGAATTGAGGATATCCTTAAATTCCTGTGTGAATTGTGGTGTGGAGTCCTCAGAGAGTTTATTTTATAGTAGATGGTGTCAGAGTGTTGTCAGCTGGCCTTATTAGCAAAGTCATCAACGACACCCCCTTTCTTTGCTTGTTCGACCACTCTCTGATGGTTAGATTTCAGGGACTATATGGATGTCTTCTTGACCGCGGAGAGGTTATAGCGATGTATGTTAAGGTTTTTGCAGTCAATTTTTTCTCTGGAGCAAATCAGTGTAATGATCAAGAGTGTCATTTTGTCCACTCTGTGGTGTCCAGTCAGACAACTATATATATATATATATATATATATATATATATATATTTTAAGATTGTTGGAGGAAACAGGGTAATTGTGAGAGGTGTTATTGTAGAGAAAGAATTCTTGGAGGCAGAGATGTAATCCTGCCCATTCCTATCACAGCGTTTGGTATATCTCAGCCAGTGCACTATATGCCCACCAATAATTAGGTGGGTGAAAGCAATTATAATTTTTGCAAATGAATTCATACAGAAGTGTCAGATGTTTTCTTTCTATTGTTCTGGGACTGACAGGGCTACAACTACACCGTATACACGTCAAAAACACACTTTTCCCCCCCTTAGCGAAGACAAGGCTTTTAAAAGTTTGCATTAGAGCAGGACTACTCAACACGTGGCCTGTGGCCTGTTTGTTTGTGGCCCACAGGGTGGTTTGGGTTTACGCCGGGCTCAACACGCAGCCTGCGGGTTGGATCCTTTGAACATGGCCTACACTGGGAACATGCTCCACAATGGTGAGGCATCTCCCAGGTGGGGTAATCACTGAAAGGTGCAAGCAGACCTGCTGTCTAGAACAGATGGGTATAGAGTGTTGGCATTTTTAGCCCCCAGGGAGGAGGTGCCAGGAGTGCTCTGTGAAAGAAGCTATTTGCATATATATTTGCATGTATATGTAATCACCCTTGGCATGTGCTGTGAATATCATTGTGGCCCCCAGGGCTTTCAAAGTTGAGTAGCTCTGCATTAGAAGGCAGTATTCTACTTTGTAGAAGCCAGTCTTGGACTTGAGAAATATACTGTAGTTAAGATTCCTTCCCTCATACTGTGCTTCAGAGAATATTTGCGTAGAAAAGCTCTTATATGTAGGCTTTGCTTCATTTAGCCCTATGTTTGGTAGTAGGATATTGAGTATTGGGGGAAGCAGATTTATACTTACTGGAAATGTTCTGTACTTAGCCATGTTCTTGTATTAATTACTACCTGTGATTCAGCTTACCCTTCCTACTGAGTCTCTTTCCGTTAGAATGATCCAGCAGTCACCAGACCTTATCAATATATAATAAGGTGATGCCAGCTGTTCATGTTACTATTAGGAAAGCCAGATGGCCTTTCTGGCTTGTGACCCAAATGGACTTGTTGGTTACGTTGTTAATTCACTTCAATTTTCTAATGTTGTTAATAATTCCAGTGCTCTATTTTTAACTACTTCTCTTAGCAGAATGCATTTATTATTTTATCTAAGTGTATTTTTCTTAAGAATGTCTGCCACATATACACTAAAATTATACTAGCAAAATGAAAGTTAAATTTTAATGTACAGGCGAACAGTCCAGCAAAAACTTGGGAAAACAAAAACTTTAGATTGTATTGTATCCATCAGGCTTTAGGGTTGACTTTTGATTTACTGGTACCCACGGAGACCTTTTAAATACAGTAAAATGTCTGCCCTAGGTAAAATTGCCAGTACTTTAGAACAAAGGTTTTGTAAGTGATGGTTTATAATGCAAGTAGGATTTGGAAAGTACATTTTTTCTTGTCTTGAAGATAAGTCTTATTAAGATTGCATGCCCCCTTGGAGACAATAACATTTTCTTCCATACTTCAAGCTTGCAATAATACTTTTTTTCTTGTAAGAAAGTAAAAGTGTTTTTAACCTAGATGAGATTGATGCTATCTGACCAAATATTGTTCTAGCAGGATATGGATTTAAAGGCAGAACAACTTTCATTCCTGTAAGCACAGAAACCACCACTGTCAATATAAGGTGTCAATTTTCAATTTATAGTTAGATTTTAAAATTGTGGGTTTTTTCATTCTATGGTCTTTATCCCTTAAAATGTAACTTCAGCATTAACTTTCTGGCACTATATTACAATGAATCATGAACTCACACTATAGAGATATGAAAGACCATCTAGTCCATCTTCTTGTCAAAGTAATTTTGCTCCAGAATAGTACCCTGTGCGAAAAGTCTTCAACCACTACTTAAAGGACTGTTCAAATTCATCCCCTTCAGGGTTCACTTCTCTCAGGATGGAATCATACAATTTTTTCCACTCTCAGGGTACATCTAGACTACAAGACTCTTTCGAAAGAGCATCTAGACAGCAGCCTCTTTTTTTCGAAAAAGAGCCGCTTTTTCAAAAGACAGCACCCGGGCAGTCTGGATGCTCTCTTTTGAAAAAGCTCTGTTTGTATTTAATAATGCCTTTTTTCAAAGAGCTCTTTCGAAAAAAGGTGTTATTCCTCATAAAATGAGGTTTTCCGTGGTCGAAAAAACTGCCGCGTTCTTTCAATTTAATAGCGAAAGAACACGGCAAAGGCCTAGATGCAGGTGAAGTTTTTTTTTTTTTTAAGACAACTTTTTTTGAAAAAAATTGTATAGTCTAGACACACCCTCAGACAGGGCTCTGAGTTTCAGTGACCAGTGTTTCACTTCTCAGCAGGTCTAACTTTGTGTCTAGCACCTGCCCGTCTGTTACTTCCAGGAGCAATGACAGTGGGAAGCAGGACCAAACTGCATTTTCATAGCAAAATACACAATTAGAATATGTTTAAACCAAACCAGATTTTAAAATATACCATATGCTTGTCTAGCCACATGGGCACCTGGCAGGTCTAAGCTGCCTATAGACCGTCCACCACCTTGAGGGTCTTGGTGGCAGAGTCCATTCCCTTAACTCACAAATTATTTCTCCTGCCTTTTCAAGTAGAATCTCCCTTAAAAGCTGCTTGGTCCTTTCAACCCCCATCCCCTGCCCACTTTTCTTACAAACCTTTTGAATTGTTTATAAGCCTTTTATTGTTTAGGTCCCAGCATGGTCAGAACAGCTGTATCACTTCAGGCTAGGGTCTAGAAATATGCTACTGTAATGGAATTGCCTTTGTGTTTATTCTTCCCACACACCAACAGAAAGTCTCATAATCCAATATAAACAACTTAACCTCACTGCCCAAGATATGGTATTTTATGAATACTGTATCTCTCAATCTTAATTCACATAGCAATTCCATGTCTAACATAGAGACAACTTGTCACAGAAATATTTCATAGATGTCTGCCTATTTTCCCTTAATTATATTCCATTATTCCAAGTACTAACCTCTATAGCTACCATATCCCTTTCCTATAGTAGTCACACCAGTCTATCTGACTTAGTTATTCCTGATACATCAAATCCAGCAGTTCCCTGCTCATTTTTATTGCTGTTCATTAGTAGCTTTGGGGAATATAGGCCTTGACCCTGCTTTTATTCAAATTCAAGCAAATGGATAAAATGGGAACTCTTCTCTTCCTTCCAGTTCAGGCTGCCTGGATGGCAGTTCTGAGCTGCAACTCAAACCCACTCCTCAGAGCTGGCCATTTACAGTGTAAGGCGAGTGAGCTGTACTCCTAAAAGCAGAGAAGTAATTTAGGGCTTGAATTTATGAACACTCAGTTTGCAGGAAGCTGTGGTGTAAATCTGTCCGCCCCCCCCCCTCCGCCTGCATTACACTAAGTATCTGTGTAGACCCTGCTGCCATGAACTAAAAGTTCTCTAGCGTGCTTTGATCTACTCCCATTGCAAAACAGCAGAGATCAAAGTGCACAAGGAAACTTTTAGTGCAAAGCTGCAAGAGCCACAGGGATTGTTAGTGTGTGACAGGCTAGTCTGGGGTAGATTTGCACCCTCCCTTGCAGGGAACTAATATTCATATAGACAAGCCTTTATTCTCCCAAATAAGTGAAAGTGCAAGGGAGAAATTGGAGAATTGTGATTGTATGCATCAGAATTCCTTCCTGATGTGCCCCTCCCCCCAAACACAAGGCTATATCATTTAGTCTAACCCAAAATAGGCTTTTAGTGGGAGTAGAACTTCCTAGTACTAAACACTGTATTCATGGCGTGAATCTTCCAATACTAAGTAGAGAATGGTTGTTTCCCTGAACTGTTATTCAACTGCATAGCAGCTCAAAACTGGGTGTCCCTTTTCTGCTACCATTTCACATGGAACACATCTAGTTTTCTATCAATTGTCTCATCCTGCCATTGTTCACTTTCCGCTTTGCTGCTTTCCAGTTTTCGTCTTCCCATAGGTGCGCTGTGTTTTATTTTTTCCCCAGAAGTATTGGCCAGTAATTTTACAGCAGAATCTCATTTAAAGTTTTTGCCTAATATTTCAAAGAGAACTAGGTCTATCAATTTCTTACATAAGAGGAAATTATTTATCTCTAACTGGATGTTCTTCAAGATAGGCATTGAACTCATGTGCCTGCATGCAGAAGCATTGCTTAGCAATGTCCATTGACCTGCACACAGGTCGCTTCTTAGCCAAGGGTGGTAAAAGTAACGAGGGTCAATGCTCTCCAATCACCCTCTTACTGTAATGGAACCTGGTTCAAAGCTTAAGGGATGGAGGGTGGATAGTGAAATACAGATAGGGTCTCACATATCAAAGAACCACCCATTCCAGGTATATTACCTCCCCTTCTTTGACTTTGAGAGATGGTTCTTACAGGTATCCCACCCATCAATGATTCATGAGCAGGAATCAGCATGGAAGTGGGTATGAAGATGCCAATGGAAGTGGGGTACTACAGCATGGCCTGGCCCAAGGAGTCATTTGTAGCTTCTGCTGGGGCAATGGAATAGTATATCATGAATGTGGGCAAGGAGCACCATGATATTGCACAACAAATATCTTGCCAGGACATATCTGCCAGTGAGACCAATGAGGTGGCTTCTGCTCATGTAGAATGTACTGTGCTTCTAACAGGTGTGAGTAGGTTGGATGGGTTTTAGCATTCACAGATGCACCTGAGACCCACTTGAGATATGAGATAAAAGACCTGACCCCAGGGCTATTTGGCAATAGCCATATGGAAGGGCAGGGTCAACTGAGCCCACTATAGCTTGTTAGCCCTGTGTTTCCCACTATGGGATTTGTACCAATTATAAGTAAATGGAAGGCAGGACTGTGACACCTTTACATATGTTTAAACCACAAGCAGTCCAACTGAAGTCAATGAGAGTTACATATGGAATTCCTTCACTGAATAGTCATAGTTTTTCCACGATGAATGGGTATTTATACCACAACCTGGTTCTGAGCAGCCAAGACATCTTGAAATTGCAGCGCATCTGCACGTGCACAAATCATATACAATCTGTGGCAGGTTTACAGTACTTCCTATAAACAACTCTTTTGTATAGTTCAGAGTAGTTATCTAATGGGAAAAAATGTAAATATGCTTAATAGCTACTAAGCCAGATCATTAACGTGTTACAATATCTACTCCTGTTTGATCTTCCAGCTGAGAAATATTGTACAATACCTAAGTCACAACAGTGAGCTGCAAGGTAGAACAAATAAATACCCAGGGATAAATATTTTCAGCTTCCAGAAAATGAGTTTGTATCAATTACTAGCATAGGTCACCTTCAACTTTTGTATTACAGAAATCCCTTATTTTTATGCATAGTTCTATCTAACAAAAGAGTTCGTATTTTCCTTTAGGATAAAAAACAAATGGTATTGAAACTCCTGCAAGTCCCTTAGCTCATTCATTATGTTGAGAGACCCAGAGAATTAGTGCAGAAAACAAAGGGTTCACAGAAGAAACTGAAGGCTGTTATAGTTGATATATACCATTAGACTGTCCCTCATCTTCTCAATGTTACATAGTTAGGAGGGAGACATGGATCCTTGAACAGACCTCTAGGTTCACCAGCCTTTGATTGATTAGATCTTTTTTTAGAAAAAAAGAAAAACAAAATGAGAAATACCAATCTGCTATTGCAAATGGATTAAACGGGACTCTCACATTTTTCAAATTCTAGTTACATGTTCAAAAGAGCTGTGCAGTCCTGAGCTCCATTTAAAATAATTTGCATCTTCTTTTACAAATGGTTTTTAAAGGGGGGGGGGGGGGGAAGGATCAGAAGTTACTTTAAAAGCAGGTTTTCTTAGTTGTTCTATCCTAAGAACAAAGAACAACCATACTGGGTCAGACTAAAGGTATTCTGTCTTCTGACAGTGGCCAATGCCAGATGCCCGAGAGGGAATGAACAAAACAGATAATCATCAAGTGATCCATCCCCTGTTGCCCATTCCCAGCTTCTGACAAACAGAGGCTAAGGACAAATATCTATGTTAATCCTACTGGCTATTTTGAGCTCTCATATTGAAGCCAATATGTGATTAAAAATAGTACACACCAAAGTTAATTCTCTCTTACACTGATGTAACTCTGGAGAAACTCTACAGAAACCAATGGAACTTCTAACTCCTGGGCCACATATCGTTAACACCAGGGCAAAAGTGCTTTCACATTCAAAATTCAAGCCAAATTCTTCTTAACTAAGTTAGTTCAGCTTTGTGCAAGTCATCTGATATAGTAGCCTTTACCCACAAAACCTTATGCCCTAATAAATCTTTGTAAGGCTGAGTCTAGACTGCATCCCTCTTTCGACAGAAAGACATAAATTAGACACTTCAAAATTGCAAATGAAGTGGGGATTTAAATATCCCATGCTTCACTTGCATAATTTAAAAAAAGCACCATTTCAAAAGTAAAACCATAGTCCAGGTTTACAGGATCTTTAAAAAAAGCCTGCATTTTCGAAAGACTTGTTTTACTTTCGAAATGGTGCTTTTTTGAAAGAGTGCCATTACGCAATTATGCAAATGAAGCACGGGATATTTAAATCTCCGCTTCATCTGCAATTTCCGAGTGTCTAATTTACATCCCTCTGTTGAAAGAGGAATGTAGTCTAGACACAGCTTAAGTCTCTAAGGGTATGTCTACCCTAGCCCCCTAGTTCGAATTTAGGCATTCGAACTTGCAAATGAAGCCCGGGATTTAAATATCCTGGGCTTTATTTTCATGTTCCCTTCCGGTCGCCATTTTTAAATGGCGCTAGTCCAGACTAACTGCCCGCGGCTACACGCGGCAACTAAACGGTAATTCGAACTAAGTCCTTACTTCGAATTACCTGTTACACCTCATTCCAGGAAGAGTAACAGGTAATTCGAACTAAGTCCTTACTTCGAATTACCGTTTAACTGCTGCGTGTAGCCGCGGGCAGTTAGTCCAGACTAGTGGCATTTAAAAATGGCGACCGGAAGGGAACATGCAAATAAAGCCTGGGATATTTAAATCCCGGGCTTCATTTGCAAGTTCAAATGCCTACAGTAGCCTTCCTAGTTCGAACTAGTGGACTAGTGTAGACATACCCTCAGGGATTATCTAGACTACGCTAAAGAGGATATGCAAATTCTGCAGAGCTTTCGAAAGTGAAAGTAGTTTGGACCTGGCTTTTTCGGTGAACCTCCCCCCTTTTTTGAAAAGCTGCTTTTACTCAAAAAATGAGGTTTACGTGGCTTTTTGAAAAAGGGCAGGGTTCACCAAAAAAGCTGTGACCAAACTACTTTCACTTTCGAAAGCTCCACTTTTGAAAGTGAGATCAGAAGATGATTCCGCAGGAATTTGCATATCTTTTTTTGACTCTATAGCATAGTCTAGATAAACCCTAAGGTGCCACAGGCTACTCCTCTGAAATTGTGAACCTTTGTATCTCTCACTTCTGGCCAGGAATAGAAGAGGAAAACCTAATAAACTAAATTTTCCACTCAAGGCTCTCAAAGAGAATCTTGGACATTGAGTCAGTCAGTCTCATAACACCTCTGTGAAGTGGGTAATTTACAAGTCTTATTTGGGCCACTGACCTGAATGGAGCCTGAATTTCACTCAACGAGATTGCATAATGTCACTCAGCATGAGCTGTGTTTGAATTATTGGACCATAGTCCCAGTCTGACAAAAAGTTTGATTTTGATTTTCAGCACTAGTAAACCAAAGACAACCTGGAAACCATTGCTGAGTACATTTTACCATCATCTTTAAAACTCAAAGAGATTAAGAACATAAGAATGGCCATACTGGGTCAGACCAAAGTCCCATCGAGCCCAGTATCCTATCTGCCAACAGTGGCCAATATCAGATGCCCAAGAGAGAGGAAACATAACCAGAAATACTCACATGATTCCTCTCTTGTCATCCATTTACCGACAGAGCCTAGGGACACCATTCCTACCCATCCTGGCTAATAGCCATCGATGGACCTAACCTCCATGAATCTATCAACCTATCTTTTTTTAACCCTGTTAAAGTCCTAGTCTTCACCTCATCCTCTGGCAAGGAGTTCCACTGGTTGACTGCATTGAGTGAAGACAAACTTCCTTTTGTTTGTTTTGAACCTGCTGCCTATTAATTTAATTTGGTATCCCCTAGTTCTTATATTGTGGGAATAAGTAAATAACTTTTCCTTATTCACTTTTTCCATAATAGTCATGATTTTATAGACCTCTCTCATATCCCTTCCTTAGTCTCCTCTTCCTTAAGATGAGAAGTCCAAGTCTTTTAAATCTCTCTTCATATGGGACCTGTTCCAAACCCCTAATAATTTTAGTTGTCCTTTTCTGAACCTTTTCTAATGCCAATATATCTTTTTTGAGACGAGGTGACCACATCTGTATGCAGTATTCAAGATGTGGGTGTATTATGGTTTTATATTGAGGCAATTAGATATTTTCTGTCTGATTTTTTATCCCTTTTTTAATGATTCTTAACATTCTACTTGATGTTTTGACTGCCGCTGAACATTGAGTGGATGTTTTTAGAGACCTATCCACAGTGACTCCAAGATATCTCTCTTGCATAGTTGTAGCTAAATTAGTTCCCATCATATTGTATGTATAGTTGGGATTTTTTTTAATGTGCATTACTTTACATTACATTTATTAACATTAAATTTCATTTGCCATTTTGTTGCTCAATCACTAAGTTCGGAGAGATCTTTTTGAAGCTCTTCACAGTCTGCTTTGGTTCAGATTGTTCTGGGTAAAAAGTCAAAGTGAATCCAGTCTGAGTTTTTCCACACACTGATTACCATTGTGACAACTATTTCAAATCCCTAATCTAAAACCACCAGCTGCTGCTTCTGAGCCAATGGAATCCTTTATGTATTAGGTTCCTTTCCTGCTTATTCAAGCTGGTCCTCCAAACTGTCTGTCATGCTTCTTAAAATAACCTCCTATGATAGTACCACCAAACATAATTCAGCAGGAGTGCCTTTTGGGTTGCGTATGAGAGGTGCACAATGTATGTGGCTGTATCGGGTAGCCAGACATCATTGCTCATAAGGGAATGACAGACTCACCAAGACAAATAGCAGAGGTAGTCTCCATTCACTTTTCATGCCAAAACTCAAACCGATTTTTCCTTGCAAGCTACATTTTTCAAAAATAATCTGTTAATATAATCAGTTACCTTAGCATTCCTTCTTGCTGAGCAGATAGGTAGTGCACAGGTAATAAAATGCTTCTCCTACCAAAGAGCAGGCCCCCATGTTCAGCAACGAATGAAGGCTCTCTCGGTGGTTTTAATTATTTTTACTGTAAAATATTATCTCTCCTAGCAGAAGAAAACATCTCATGTGCTGTTTGGGTAAATCATTGTGCCAAGGAACATGCATCACAATCACTCAACTTTCAGTAGAATAATTGAACGTGGGGGTTTTCATCATGTAAGGGATCTGGAGATATTTCTTAACTGCAGTAAAGTAACTCCAGGGAGTATAGTTAACATGATTATCATCAGACAATTACTGTCTAGCTACTGAAAGATAGAAGACCTGGAGCTGCATCACTGGTATCAGAACACCAACAGTAAAAAGTTTGATTATCACTTAACATCTGCCTCTTTACTCTATTTTACTGCTTAACTTCCTGGAGTGCATTGTGATAAAGGGAGAAAAGGTTGTCTCTTCCACCAACAGGATTTGGTCCACTAAAAGATATTACTTTTCCTTGTCAGTCTCATATCCTGGGACTAACACAGCTACAACAACACTACAAACATCAAATAGGTTTTTATTTATTTATTAAATGTCTTGCAAGGCTAGAGGTCACCAAAATACTTCTCTTATGCATTTATTCATACAATGATGTTCATTTTTACAGAGTGTGAGTACCAAATCTCTCAGGCTAAATATAATATCTCTGGGGAATTCTGCAACTGAATGTTGATTCTTGCACCCATATCTACTCAAAAATCATCCAATACAGAGTTTAAGGTACAGGGCCTCCTGCATGGTGGTTGTACAAATCAGCCCTGAAGCTGAGGTAACTGGCCATTCAAGGATTCTTCTAGTAGTACAGCACCCTGGAACAGCTTGTGAGCTCTTTCCAAATCACCTTCCTCTGCCTGTGGGGTCCTGGGCAGACCTGAGGAGCAACCACAGCAGATCCCTGCTGTCAAAATGGGCCTCAGTTTCCTAGGCTGTTTAATTTACCCTGGGGATTGACCTATGATTTATCTTATGATAAAGAAGATGCAATGGTAATCTGGAGACACAAACTTCAGCTCCATGGCAGATTCTGGGCCAACGCTGAAAAATAGACTTATTCTGCACTTACTGACTTTTGGGAGCTTATTTTCTAAAATTCAATATTACCTCAATAACCTCACCATCCCTTCTTTTTTCTGTGTACTATTCATAAGGAGACCAACAATCCAACATGTTGTTGTAGCCCAATACTGCATATTGCCTACTGAACTGCTAGTTCCTTATGGGGGAAACTTATGCAATACCATGCCCATTTGGAAGTTTCTTCCATACGCCAAACGGTTAGTGGTTAGTTTATGTCCTAAACCATGAGGTACAATCACAATAGGTGTCTATTATCCTCTGTTAAATGTATTAAATTTCATTGCCTAAAAATCTTACCAAAATCTTTGCTCCATTGCATCTTGTGGTAGTGAGTTCCACAGAGTAATCAAATTAGGTTTAAAAACCTCCTAAAATCAAATTATTTCCAGAGATCAGTAATGAAGTGATGGCAATATGGGAGAACAACAGCAACATTGTTGCATGATGAAGAATTAAAAAGCCAGAGTAACAAGGGAACGGTAAGGGGGAGTCACAGGACTAGGAGCAACAGAAGAAGAACCGGAGACACAAATGGCCAAACAACTTGCTATTCTCCTTTCCCGCTGAACAAAGGATTGCAGCAACATAAGAGTTTATACTGCAGTTTTCTATCCTGCATTAAGCTGACACATCAGGTTCAAATGATTCATGGCGATTTTTTCACACTAAATTAATTTGCTGTACATTAGGCTTCCTTCCTAGCAATAGTTTAACACCCTTCTTGGTGTTGGCTGGAAGCAGTTTCTGGAATGTGTTTACAGTGAGTTTAAAGCTAAAAGGCAGGCTTGCCACTCTCGGTGACCTCCAAACTTAGTAGAATTGCAAACTATAAAGACTCAATTTAATTCAGTACCCAGTGTGCTGTTAATGTTCCACATGCATGATCCGTGAGCAGGGCTGGGATGTGAAAAGAACTGAATATTCATGAATGGAGTTCTCTAATCCTAATTCAAAAAGATAAAATACTCTTTTCACACGGACAACAACATGTAGCCCATATAGATCCAAGAGGATTTTGGGTTTATTCCAAGTACGGTAGCCAGATGGTGATGTGCAAAAAGTTCATTAGAAAGCATAAACCATAGGAAGAACCACTGTACTTTGTCAGCTCTAGAAATACTTAGAATGCAATTGGCCAACCTCACACTAGCCATAGTAGGCATAATATAACAAGCTATGTGCTCACAACCAACCAGAACAATTTAGCCACCTTATTATTGTTCCCTCGTATTTTTTTCCACAACTCATCCCCACCCCTCCGTTTGTTGCTCTCATCCAGTGTGTCTTGTCTTTTATCTGGATTGTAAGGCAGAGTTGGGTCTTGTCTTTTCTATATACTTAAAAAAGTGGTGTCAACTCCATCTTAAATGAAAACTATTTATCTTTTGGACAGATTGACTTGACTGATATGGAATTTCAGAGGCTCGAGGTGCAGACAATAGTATTCCAGGACTACTAAATATATTAATCCTAATCCAACAAACATCAACCTAATCCCATAACATTCATTTGGGATACTGTAGGAAATTGTCAGTCCGTCATCCCTTGTCTGTGTAAGAATTAGGCCACCCTCTGTTCCTGAATCACTAGCGAATGGTTCCAATAATCTCCTGGAGCCTACCAAGTCTGATGGCATAGGTGCCAATTCTGTGGGTACTCCAGGAAAAAAAAACCAGTGTATGCTCATGACGTTATTAATTTCTGCCATACAACTATTCCTCTATAACTTTATATTAAACTCTTATGGCAACCAGTGCATAATTTATCTCATGAACTGTTTTATGTAGTGGTTTTTTACATTAAACAACTGGCAAATTCCATGCTAGAGAAAGCTGTATTTTACTGGTGGATGAAGTTCTTTAGCTGTATTCACAGATAAGCTTGATTTTCCAATATAAAATCAAGAGTAACTCCATTAAAGTGAGTAACTCCATTAATTAAAAGGAAAATCAGGTCTATAGTTTGTAAAATTCCTGAAAGTCCTTGTGGACAGGACATGTCATACTTATGTAGGACATTATGATTTGAAAGTAATTAACATACACAGTTTACATTGGTTTCTACTAATTTCTTGTTTGCCTAACTCACCTGCACATTGTACAGATATTCTGAAGATAATTTTCTACAGGAAATTACAAATATATTTTGAGCCAAAGTTTTGCCCCAACTTTCCATTTATTATTTCCCTGTTGTCAAAGATATATAATTTTAAATGATCTTACACTGAATTTTATTTTCCATCTGTTTTCATGATAAGTTGTCTTTCTTTGTACAGTTATTACTTTTCAATACAAGCCTTCCTGGAGAATACCTGATTGCAATCAGGTTCTATCCAATTCATTCAACCTTACCTAGAAAGCACCTTTGTAGACATTATATTTTGTGTGTTATAACTTCAGCATATGTATATGTATATTCTGTATATGATAGGTAATATTGCCTTCTGGAAATAGTGTCCATCTTTTTCTATCTAGATAAAAAACTCCTTTCAAGTTGAGTTTATCCTTTTATAGACCATAATATTTATCATCCTGTTTCATCAGCAGGCAGGGTGAGCAACAAAGCACCCAGGGTCTATTACCAGAACTGCATAATGATCAAAAATCTTTTTATCCCACAGTTTTATTCTTATGACACATCATATGCTCTAAATGTAGAGGTTTAAGCCCTCTGATGTAGCAGTGTGTTGTTAAAGCCCCAGTAATTGTGTAGCTTAACAGCAGGTGTACATAACAGAGAGCACTGAGGGTTTGCTAGAGGGATTTGCAGAGTGAGGAAGAGCATGGATAGAGAGTCTGATATCTCAAAATTGTACTGATATGTGCCACAGTTTTTCTTACCTATGTTGCTCTGATTTCTTTCTTTTTCATTTTCTATCAGCATATTTGCACATTTTCATTTAGACTACAATAAGGAAGTTTAAAAGTGCTTGAACTCCAGATAGGAAAAGTGAGTTGAGATTCATACTACATTTATTGGAATGCACTGTGTTTTCTCATACACTGTACACAGACAGATGCATTAATAGCTTCCCAGCTTAAAGATATCAGTGTAGATAGCTGATATAAATGAAGGTGGAATCTATTCTTTGTTCACATCAGAAAACTACTTCCTGTGGGGGGTGGGGGTCAGAAAAATTGAAAATGCAATTTTGGGAACTAGGTCTACACAAAGGATTTATGATAATGCTTTGGGTTGCTAGGTCTCCCCAAAACACTGAAGTGAGGTTCCTTTCTGTGGGGAGGGACAAAAGGACAACTTGCAATTCTGGCATAGGTGCCATATTAAGGGTACGTCTAGACTACATGCCTCTGTCGCCAGAGGCATGTAGATTAGGCTACCAGACATAGTAAAATGAAGCGGCGATTTAAATAATTGCCGCTTCATTTAAATTTACATGGCTGCCACACTGAGCCAACAAACAGCTGATCAGCTGTTTGTCGGCTCAGCGCGATAGTCTGGACGCGCGGGTGGCGACATCAAAGGTATTTGTCAACCACCCAGGTAAGCCTCCTGGGATGAGGTTTACCTGGGTGGTTGACAAATACCTTTGATGTCGCCACCCGCGCGTCCAGACTATCGCGCTGAGCCGACAAACAGCTGATCAGCTGTTTGTCGGCTCAGTGCAGCAGCCATGTAAATTTAAATGAAGCGGATTTAAATCGCCGCTTCATTTTACTATGTCTGGTAGCCTAATCTACATGCCTCTGGCGACAGAGGCATGTAGTCTAGACGTACCCTAAGACATTTTGAAGACATTTCTAAGTTCTGGAGAAAGCACTCTATTCTAAGGGACTATTCCAAGGGCCCCATGACTGGAATGGTGATAAATGATATCCAACTTATTTAATTATCTCTCATAACATGTCCATCCATTAATTCAAATGACAACTCATACAGCAGCATCTGAATTTGTAAGGATACAAATTCACTACAAATTAATTTGTAATATAAATGATGTTATTCCAAAATAACACAGTGCATGTCTACCCTACAAGCCTTTATTTTGAAATAATGTCGAGCTGGAGGACTTCTTACTCTGACTCACGGTAACCTTCATTTCATGAGGAGTAAAGGAAGTCAAAGAAAGTGTTCTTCCTTCAATTTCTTTCTGTGTAGACAGTGCCAAAAGCTGAGTTAAGGTATTTTGACTTAAGCTTTGCAATTGACATAGCTGAAGTTGCATAGCTTATTTTGACTTTAGCCCTGCTGTGTAGATGTATTTTTTGGGATATATTGTGAACACTATTGCGAAGACAAGTCTCTGAGTAATTGGCTACGTCTAGACTGGCATGATTTTCCGCAAATGCTTTTTTCCCGTTAAAAGCAAAAGCACTTTTTGTGGAAAAGCATCCGTGCCAATCTAGACGCGGTTTTGCACAAGAAAGCCCCGATCGCCATTTTCGCCATCGGGGCTTTTTTGCACAAAACAGTTTTTAACTGTCTATAATGGCCCTCCTGCGCAAAAGCATTTGCGCAAGAGGGCTTTTTCCCGAGCAGGAGCAGCATAGTATTTGCGGAAGAACACTGACAATCTTACATTAGATCGTCAGTGTTCTTGCGCAAATGCAAGTGGCCAGTGTAGACAGCTGGCAAGTTTTTCCGCAAAAGCAATTGCTTTTGCAGAAAAACTTGCCAGTCTAGATGCAACCATTATGTCCTATATTACTATACACTTATGCTGTGGTAGCAAGGGGGGCTAATCAGGTTGGAGGCCCATTGTGCTAGGTAACATTTAAACATATGGTACGTGACCATCCCCAAAGAGCTTTCATCATTATCTCTTTTCTTTTAGAAGGTAACAAACAAAAGAGTCAGGGTGAGGGTTGAGAACAAGATTCCCTCTAAGCTGCATGGTAGCACAGTTCTGCAGTTGCTTAATCAGCCCTTAAGCCACTGGCTGGGCAGGGCTGATTAAGCAGCTGTGGGACTGTGCTGTTGTGCAGCTTAGAGGGAACCTTGGTTGAGAAGGCAAAATAAATGAAAACAGAAAAACCTGTATTAAAAAGAAAGGTAGAAATCCAGCAAAAGAAAACAAAACCAAAAAAACAAAAAACCCAAAACAATGTGATCTTCTAATGAAAGATAGTGTCATAATTCATAATACATAAACACAACAACTGGAAAGATTCACATTGTACTAGTAATTTTACCATTGGCATTCTCTAATTTTTTTGTTCTTCTCTTTGCTGTCCAATGTTCTTTTAATATGAATTAGTTTGCATGTAGATAACAAAATTCGTTCATGTAGAACTTTCTGGCAGACAACAAACAGCAGAGTGGTATGTCCTACATAAAAAGGGTGCACGCAAGTACCGATTCAAAGTATTTTAAATTTGTAGCTAACTTTAACCATGTTGGACAGAATGGGTGACGGGATGGATTACTTGATGATTACCTGTTCTCTTCATTCCCTGTGAGACACCCGGCATTGGTCGCTATCGGAAGACATGCTACTGAGCTACATCTGACCCAATACGGTCATTCTTATGTTCATGCAAGTAGTCCCACTGAAGTTTTTCCTGTTGTACACCGGCTCGGTTTTCTCTTTGATATTTATATACCCACTGCTTCCTTTTGTCCTCCCCCCCCCCCCCATCCTTCCCTCCTCTATTTATTTTGATTCTGGACATACAACACTCTGGTCATCTGAAGAAGTGGGCTGTGCCCACAAAAGCTCATGGCAATATCAGGAGGTTGGTATGTAGACTCAAAATATTTCCAACTCAGAGTTGACAAACAGATTTTCTGCCAGATAAAATATATGAACTCACCTATTAGCATGTAAATTAAGGATAGTATGCCAACACAATGCAAGCTTTGTTTATATACAAAATCAATAGTGGGACCTGAAAAAACAGGGAGGAAGCAGAATTCAGAAAAACAAGTGTGTGTAGGGGGGAGGAATATTGTCCCTGAAGACAGACGATGGACAGACTATGAACTTTGGGGACCGCAGTAGAAGGCATAAAAGACACAATAACAAAGCATGATTTTGTTTTTCTGAATATAATTGGAACCAGGTTTGGTTGAAACACTGCTAAAGGATCTTTAGGGTAAGATAAATGCCTTTAGATAGAAGTGGTAGAAATGTAGCCATGTTAGTCTGGTACAGCTGAAACAAAAAACTACACAGTCCTGTTTTTTGTTTTAGATAGAAGGTTAGTCTGTTAAATTTAATCACTAGAAATCAGTTTAAAATTTTGTTTTATATGTAACCTTTCAGGTTCCATTGTTCTGTCTCCCTCCCTCAAACCTGGAACCTCTGATAACCATTTTTCTCCCCCATCATAAATACCTCCCTGTGCTGTTGTGTTCCCAAGCACCTAGGCTGTGTCCCTTTTCCGTAAAAGGGATGCAAATTGGACACATCGCAATTGCAAATGAAGCGGAAAAGGGATGCAGTCTAGACACAGCCCTAGTGTGTGCACTATTCCCTTGTGTGCACTATTCCCAAAGGAGAAAAGGATGGACAGTAAAGAACAGCACTTCAAAAGTAGTTCAAGTATGCAGGTGTACTTGCAAGGGTTGCATAGCAAGGGTTGACATAGCCCAGAACAGAATGTCCGAATAGCTAAAAAGCTGGTGGTGTCAGATAGCTGACATCCAGTTGAGCATAAGCAAGTCTCCCTCTTGCTGGAAGCAGGAAAAGGCGTAGTAAGGTGACTGTCAATCCTGGGTACCCTGAGAACCATCATAGTCCCCAAGTACATCAAATAAGATGCCATCCTATATAAATGTATCAATGCTTGGACAGGCAATCTCATGATTTGCTTTCCATAATCATTCCTGTGATTAAAACTCTGTGAATGTTTGCAGGAAGCAAACCCTAAAGAGGTGTGAGCTTAGCTAAAGTGAATTTGTATTTAAATTCAAGCTGCCATCTACAGAAAAAAAATGCAGCAATATTCACTCAGTTCTACTTATTTCTCTGAAGAATACAGAATGCAATAAAAATCATAAGTACAAAGACATGCCTAATAATTAAATATTGCAGACTGTTACATATGAATGTATGTCGACTAGTATTTTATCAAACAGTGTAATTGGAAGTGCATTTGGTGGGGAAAATCTGGTTTTGCAGCTGTTTATGCCTGTGGATATATTTACCTTGCATCTCTGATGAAATTTGTAAATGCAGGTGTTTGATTATCCTGCACATTTAACATAATTCATATTGACTTGCAAATGTGTAGATTTAATCAACACATGAAATTCCATTTAGTTGTTTTTCTACTACTTGTATATGGAAGAAAGTATTTCAGATTACATTTTTTTGGAGGTGGGGGGGAGGGTTGTTGGAAGTTTTTTTGTTTTGGTTTTTTGTAGGGAATAATAGTGAATATGGTTCTCTCTTCCAATGTACCATAAAACATTTAATTCTAGAATACCTTGTGGGGGGCTATTCACCAGAAAACAGCCATGTCACTCAGTAAAGACAAATGCACTTCATCAACTGAATAAGCCAGTTTTGTTATGTGCACTGGGTCTATGCAGCCATGGGCATACTCGCAATGGCTCCCTCTCTTCTTTGGCCTTCCCTATTACTCCTCACCATGCTGATTTATTGGGGATTGGCACAGAGCCTGGCTCTACCATGTATAGGACTGCCCAATACTTATTTTGTGCAGCTGAAGTCCTGCAGATCTGGCCTTGCATGAACTTTGTATCAATTGTTACTCCAGGGAGTCACTATAGAAATAACAGGAGAATTTAAAAGGATCTACTTGTTTTTATGGAAGTACAGCATACACAGTGCTTCACAATATAACTCATTTTAACTCTGAAGGATAATAATCCTGTTTCAGATTTAGTACTGTCTAGCTTTCCATATTGCATTCTGGGTGACATGGTATTTGTGAAAGCACGTATTCCTGCACATGTTCATTTAACATTTAATATTAGATAAAGAAAGCAAGGAGTGTAATAGGATTTAAACCCTGCTACTTTAATATGTGTAAAGCTGTGGGCACGAGGCAGTGCCAAATGATTTAGCTTCAGCTGAGGAATGAGAAAATGATTTTTTAAAAAGATCCTTCTTATCACAATATACAACCAATTGCATCCATTTGACATTCGTGGCTCAGGATACTAATGGAACCTGAGAAAGGTCAGGTATGTCATATTGTTAAATCAACTTGCGTGTCTTATGCTGCATGAGAGTTTCATCAAACTGCTGAAAATCTTCTAAGTTTTTCAGGGCAAGGATGGTCTGATACATGTTTGTACAGCACCTAGCACCATTATTTTTGTTCCTGCAAAACTCAACAATGCAAGATAATTTGCACATAAAAACTACGTTCTATGGTTTTAGGGATAAGGAAAAAGGACAGTCTTCTGGTCCATGGAGGGGAAAAGTAAAGAAACGGGGGAACGGATATGTCCTTAGACCACCAAGAGGAGCATAACTGCAAACAGATGTTTTGGAGGGTCAAATTTGGATATTCAAGAGAATTTTACTGATCAAAACTATACAGGAACAGGGGAGATTGCTCAAAAAAAGGAATTTTAAAAGAATAAATGTATCATTTGATGAAATATTGGAGTCTCTCAAAATCTTAAAATCTCTCTTCATAGTTTTCCTAGGATCCAAGGTCTTCATAATTTGATACACAAGCTCTATGTGAGCTGTACAATTTAATATAAGAGTAGAATTTGACACTTAGATCACTTTACGTGACACTTATCTCCAGAGAAAATTGGAAAAGAACATAGGATTAATCCCTTTCATTAATAATCTAGAGTTAAATTACTCCTTGTTTCCCCTTCTCTTTTTACTTCCCTCCTATTGGGATTTATTTTTGGTCTCCACATCCTAGACTCATAACTCCAGTCATCTGAAGATGTGGGCTGTGCCCACGAAAGCTCATGATACCATCTACATGTTTTATTAGTCTATAAAATGCTAACAGACCTTTTGTTGTTTTTGAAGTTTATCCTGTACAAACTAACTCGGCTACCCCCTGAATATTCTCTGATATTATGTGGAAAATGATCAGATATTTCCTGTAGGAACATTATTCAGTCAGGTTTTTGTTCACCGATAAATTTAAGCATAAAAATCATCTGGCACTTGACAGTTACAGTTTTGGGTCAGGATTCAGGAAAGAACTTGTGCATGTGATACCAAGGGACTCTGAAAAGTGGTGGGAGTGGGAATTGAACAGAGACAAAAACCTCTATAAAATGAAAAATGTCACCCTGACATTTAATCTCAGGAGGTATGATGCCTGCTGGGGTCTGTCAGGGGGTGCACGCCCCCAGTGTGCCTCAGTGCCCCCTGACTGTCCTCATATAGCCCCTCTCAGGGCAAGTTACAGTCTGTATGGGTTTCTCACCATAGGCATGTGTCTCAATGGCTCAGATTACCTAGTCAGCCTCATGATCTGCCCGCAAGCCAGGGGCTTTGTTTCCAGCCCCCAGCCAGTGGGAGTCTTGGCTGTCCCTCCTCCAGCCTTTGCTGGTCATCTCCAGCTTGTCTCACTCCAAGGAGCTCCTGCTTTCTCTGCAGTCAGCCCTCCACTGGTGGGTGCATAACTGGCTGGATAACCATACTCAGAGAGTAGTTATTAATGGTTCTCAATCCTGCTGGAAAGATATAACAGGTGAGGTTCCGCAGGGGTCTGTTTTGGGACCGGCTCTGTTCAATATCTTCATCAACGATTTAGATATTGGCATAGAAAGTATGCTTATTAAGTTTTCAGATAATACCAAACTGGGAGAGGTTGCGACTGCTCTGGAGGATAGGGTCATAATTCAAAATGATCTGGACAAATTGGAGAAATGATCTGAGGTAAAATGGATGAAGTTTAATAAAGACAAATGCAAAGTGCTCCACTTAGGAAAGAACAATCCATTTCACACATACAGAATGGGAAGCGACTGTCTTAGGAAGGAGTATGGCAGAAAGGGGTTATATGAGTCAACAGCGTGATGCTGTTGTAAAAAAAGCAAACATGATTCTGGGATGCGTTAACAGGTGCGTTGTGAGCAAGACACAAGAAGTCAGTCTTCCGCTCTACGCTGCGCTGGTTAGGCTTCAGTTGGAGTATTGTGAAGGCGCCAATGAATCTTCTCCAGACTTCACAGTCCTGAGAAAGACTGCTGACTTCTTCCCAGGTCATGCCCTTCCTGTTCATGTCCTCCTCCACAGTCCTTCTCCAGGTGCCCAACAGCCTCCCTCTTTTACGCTTTCCAGGTGGAGTCCATCTGAGTTCCATATGAGAGAGTCTTGTTTCGCTCATCCGAAGGACATGCCCCAGCCATCTCCAGTGTCTCTGCTTGATCTCGTCCACAACATTGTTGATGTCAGTGCATTGGCTTATCTCCTTGTTGGTAACATGCTGTTCCCAGCAGACTCTGAGGGTACGATGACGGCACCGTCCTTCAAAGCCTCTGAGTCTGCTCTCAATCTTCTTGTTAGTCCTCCAAGTCTCTACAGCATACAGCAGGACTGAGCGCACATTCGACCTATAGATCTTCAGTTTAGTCCTGGTCTGCAACAGTGACGACTTCCAAATGTTGTTAAGCTTTTGGAAGGCTTGCACTGCCAGGGCAATTTTAGCAGAGATCTCTTTGTCGATGTTGCTGTCCGCCGAGATGTAACTGCTGAGATAGAGGAAGTAAATGACTTCAGGTAACACTTCACCCATAACGGTGGTTTTATCGGTGTTAGTTGTCCTCAGTTTCATCACTTTGGACTTTCCAGGGTGAATTCTGAACCCAACGCTTCTGGCTGTCTGGTCAACAATGTCGGTCTTTTCTTGGATGTCCTGCTGATCATGCGCGAGAAGCGTCAGGTCTTCTGTGAAGTCGCAGTCCTCAAGTCAAGCAGACAGTCCCCATAGCATTTCCCTTGATCTGCCCTCAGTGGCTCTGCGCATCACCCAGTCGATGACCACAAGGAAGATAACAGGTGAGATTACACAGCCCTGTCTGACCCCTGTCTTCACATGAAACCAGTCACTCTGCTGTCCTTCATGTCACACACAGCATTGATTCTCAGCGTACAGGTCCTTCAGGATGTTAATGACCTTCTCAGGGAACCCGTATGCTTGTAGAATCCTCCAGAGTGAGGGGCGGTGGATGCTATCAAATGCCTTCTCAAAATTGATGAAATTAATGTAGAGTGAAGAGTTCTACTCTATTGACTGCTCCACTATGATGCATAGGACGAAGATCTGGTCCATGCACGACCTTCCACTTCTGAAGCCAGCCTGTTCTTCCCCGAGGATTTTCTCAATGCCCTTTCACATTCTCTGTAGCAGGACTCTACAGAAGATCTTTCCCGGCACAGACAGCAGATTAATGCCTCTCCAATTCCCACAGATGAACAGATCGCCTTTTTTGGGTAACTTCACAATGATGCCCTTCTTCCCAGCCTCCGGTACCCTCTCTTCTTCCCAGACCCTGTTGAAGAGACCCCTCAGAGCTTGTGCGCTTGCCTTGGTATCTGCCTTAAGCATTTCAGCAGTGATCTGGTCTTCCCCAGGTGCTCTGTTGCCCTTCATCTGTTTGATAGCATCTGCTATTTCCAGCTCACTGATGTCCCCACATTCCACATCTACTTGGAGGTTCATACTTCTAATATCAGCCTCTTCCTCTGGGTCTGGTCTGTTGAGAGTCTCCCTGAAGTGTTCCATCCACCTGCTGAGCTGTTCTTTTGCTGTCACCAGCATTTTCCCGTTCTTGTCTCTTACTTCAGTAGACTTGCTGGTAAAGTCTCCTATAAGAGTCTTGGTGATCTTATCCACTGTCCTAGTATAACCTCTGTCTACTGCTGACTGGGTCTCCATGGCAATATTGTCCACATACGCTCGCATCTCTTTGTACACTTCTCTTCACAGCAACGTTTAGGTCCCTGTAGACCTGTACAGCTGTTATTTTATCTTCATCACTGCATGCAAGTGTGTGCTGTTTAACCGCCTTTCTGTTCTCAGTGAGCTGCCATGTAGCATCTGAAATCCACTCCCTTCTCGGTTTCTTCTTGTACCGCAATACAATCTTGCTGGTTTCCAGGTATACCTTCTGGATCTCCTCACAGTAGATATTAATATCATCTGCTATCAGATCTTTGAGCAGGATGAATCTGCTGGACAGCTTTAGAGTGAACTGGATCTTCACTGTTGGATGTTTGAGTCTACTGGAGTCAAAGAGCTGGCCACCAGTCTTTCTGTCTGTCCTTTTCAGCCGTTTCAGCTTGAGCTGCAGCTTGCAAGGAAGATGATGATGATCGCTGTTGGCATCTGCTCCTCTCAACCCTGCTCCTTTCACATCCTGGACTTGGGACCAGGCAACGGCAGAGTTGCATTTCAAGAAAAATGTGGAGAAATTGGAGAGGGTCCAGAGAAGAGCAACAAGAATGATTAAATGTCCAGAGAACATGGGTTTGTTTAGTTTAGAAAAGAGAAGATTGAGGGGGGACATGATAGCAGTTTTCAGGTATCTAAAAGGGTGTCATAAGGAGGAGGAAGAAAACTTGTTCACCTTGGCCTCTGAAGGGTATTCCTATGATTCTATGAAAAGTGAAAATTATGAATGTTCCAGTTTAGGAAAACACTGAAGCTCATGCTTAAGTCTATCCCTATCCAGGAAAGCAGCTATTTCAGCACATGCTTAAAATTAAATACATATTTAAATACCGTCCTGAATAAAGATGCCTTCCTAAATTGGGACCTAAGTGAAAAGTTAAAAATATGATCCATAGCACCAATTCCACCAAATTAAAAGTATCTCTTAAAGAACAGTGATTAGAAAGCATCGAAGTGACTAGTGCTATTTAATTCACCTGCAAACTTGCCATTGATATATCAAAAAGCCTTCCATTGGAGATAAAGTATACTCATGTTCTTTATCAGGGGCCTAATCCTGAACTCTGCACAAAGGGATTTGGCCTGCATAAGGAATATAGGTAAATCAATTTTTAGCAAATAGTGCTTTAAACAGTGCAAGCACAAGAAGGGGAAAAAACACCAACAAGGAGCAGGCATGCAGATAGGGAATATGATGGCATTTCTTATATTAAAATCTTTTGGGACTCAGAACATTTGACACAGTCTAAATTCATTTCTATTCTAACTTTATGGATGTCAGTGGAGCAACAGAGGGGATGAATCTGGACCATTATCTTTTTATAGATATGCTGGAGAGATGGAAGCTTAGAAAGAAAAAGGAAGCTATTTGTTGCCCCAGGCACGTTAAAGTTTGTTGTTCAGCTCAGTTAATTCAAGTACTTAGCTTTCAATGCTTCACTTATTGGAACATGTTATTAAAAACATTTTACTGTGGTTTTATTATACAGTTGCCATCAATTTAAAAAAAAAACAATATTTGAAGTGTATCTGACCACAAAGTTTTTGGTACTCAGCTACAGGTGAATTCCTGTAAGAATCTCTTTCAAGTTCTGGTGAATTTTTATATCATCATCATCATCATCATCATAAATGTTTAGGAACAGAGTTCTTGAATGATTTTTAACACCCGGAATCCTATCAAACTAAAAAAAACCAACCCATATTCTGTCTAGCATCCTCTGATATTGCATAAGAAAAGCATATCAAACCCACTTCATATCCACTGCCGTACGCGCACGCGCGCGCACACACACACACACACACACACACTCACACACACACACACCCCTGTAAGAACCTCAAAAGGTTCAGCATTTATGATCAGCAAAGAGTGACATTTTAATTATTCTCCAGACATACGTAGACTCCCATCCACACCTATTGGGTAGCTCCCTCTTATTTGTTGCCTTCACTAACCATGGTGTCTCTTTTCCTGTGCCTTACCCTTGCTAGATCCCCTATTTCACTGTAAAACCAAGCCAGAGACCAAAAACTAGGAACTACTCTGGCAATACCAGGAGTATTGACGAGTAAATTATTATTTGAGATTATTGGAAATCTCAATGTCCACCCCAATGGAATGTTCTGCTATTTTGACATTTGTTTTTGTCTCAGATTGGAACAAAGTCAAAATATCAAAACTTTTTTGGGAGGAGACATGATGCACCATGGCAGCTTAGTTGGGGAGAAGACCATGGAGAATCACGGGCAGGACCAGATTAAGGGTGGGCCAGCTGGGCAGCTGCCCGGGGAACCAACCTATGGGGGGCGCCTGATGGCAGCTGTAAGGAGTGCTGTGTGCCTGGCCGCGCAGCACCCCTTAGAGCTGCCATCAGGCACCGTGCGCCCGGGGGCCGTGTGATGCCCCTTAGAGCTGTGCAGCGCGCCGGGGGGGGGGGCTATGCATGCATCGCGCGCCCACTGCCCGGGGTGCAGGAATGGCTTGAGCCAGCCCTGATCAGGGGAAATGAGGGTACGTCTACACTACAGCGCTAGTTCGAACTAACTTAGTTCGAATTAGTTAATTCGAACTAAGCTAGTTCGAACTAACGCATCTAGAACTAAAAACTAGTTCGAACTAGCAAGTCCACATTGAGTGGACTCTGAACAGGGCTTAAGGATGGCCGGAAGCAGTGCCGGCAGGGCATAAAAGGAGGACTTAGAGCATGGAGATGCTGTCTCAGGCTAGCCGAGGGCTGCGCTTAAAGGGTCCCGACCCCCACCCCGGACACACAGTTCTAAGGGGTGCCCCGCTTGCAAAGAAGTTCTGGCTTGGAGTGCCCTGAGTGCCCACACTGGGCACATCACACCACTCGGCCATCAGCCCGGCTGCACTTGCCGCAGGCTGCCATCTGGGGAAAGGGAGTAATTGGGGGGCTGCAGGAGAGCTTCCACCCCCAGAAGCCCGCAGAGCCAGCCCAGTCCTCCCCATCGGGGGCTCGTACCCCATTCCTCCCTCACCTCCTTCCACTTACCCTTCCCTAGACCCCCTTCTTATTGATGTACAAAATAAAGATAACGTTTCTTCCAACATTGACTCTGTCTTTATTGAAAAAAACTAGGGGAGACTGGGAAAAGGAGGTGGGAGAGGGGAAGAGAAAGGCTGGGAGAAGGGAGGGCAACTAACATGATCAGGGGTTGGGAACAGGTCCCAGATGAAGAAAGGCTACAGAGACTGGGACTGTTCAGCTTAGAAAAGAGGAGACGGAGGGGGGACAGGATAGAGGTCTCTAAAAGCAGGGGTTGGGTGGAGAGGGTGCATTCAGAAAAGTTCTTCATGAGTTCCCATAAAGGACTAGAGGACACCAAAGGAAAGGAATGGGTAGCAGGCTTGAAACTAGTAAGAGAAAGTTGTTGTTCTTCCCAAAGCAATTAGTTAACCTGTGGAACTCCTTGCTGCAGGAGGCTGTGAAGGCTACAACTAGAACAGAGTTGAAAGGGAAGTGAGATCAAGTGATGGAGGATGGGTCCATGGAGTAGTCTTAGCCAGGGGGTAGGAGTGGTGTCCCTGCCCAAAGTTTGTGGAAGGCTGGAGAGGGATGGCACGAGACAAATGGCTTGGTCACTGTCTTCGGTCCATCCCCTCCAGGGTCCCTAGGGTTGGCCGCTGTCGGAAGACAGGCTACTGGGCTAGATGGACCTTTGGTCTGACCCAGGACGGCCATTGTAAGCTCAGGGCTCAGGGTCTGGGGTCTTAGTGGACCCCCTTGATTTTCATGCACACCTGGTCCTGGGTGGCCAGGCTGGCAGCTCTCCTGCCCTAGCCGGCCACTTTCCTGTGCCTAGTGCAGAGATCGTGGACGAGGTCCACGATGTCCGCACTAGCCCAGGAAGGTGCCCGCCTCTTGCGGTCCAGGGCAAGCTCCCGGGAGCCGCCAGCCTGGTCCCGGCAAGGGGGGGTGGGCTGGGGGGCATCGGATGGGTGGCTCTGTGCCGTGCCAGGTGCAGGGTCTGCTAGCTGGGTGCTGGCAGGCTTGCACCTGGCACGGGCACCGTATCCAGCCCGTGCCCCTTTAAGGGGTCCGGGGCCGGGAGGGGGGCATAGAGTTTCCCTGGTGTTGGCCAGAGTGGCCACCAGGGAAACCTGGGGAGGGCTAGCCTCCCACTAGTTCGAACTAAAGGGCTACACAGCCCTTAGTTCGAACTAGCTAGTTCGAACTAGGCGTTAGTCCTCGTAAAATGAGGTTTACCTAGTTCGAACTAAGCGCTCCGCTAGTTCGATTCAAATTCGAACTAGCGGAGCGCTAGTGTAGCACCTATTAAAGTTAGTTCGAACTAACGTCCGTTAGTTCGAACTAACTTTGTAGTGTAGACATACCCTGAGGTCCAGCCAGGGAGTTCAAACTGTTGGAGACAAATGGGGACATGAGACACCATGGCAGCTCTGACACACAGGGTACTTCTACACTGCACAGTTATTTTGGAATAAGCTATTCCAGAATAGTTATTCCAAAATAGCTTATTTCAAAATAGCACATCTACCCTGCAGGAAAGCCTCAAAATTAGTCAGAGACAGCACATCTACATTAGGGAAGCCTGTCTCGATTTACAGCTCCAGAAGGAATAACTTAGAATGGACCCTCGCGAGATGCTATTTTGAAATAGCAGAAGTGGAGCATCTACAAGTCTTATTTCAACATGGCTATTTCAGAATAGGTATTATTTTTTGTAAAATGAGGTTTACAGAAGTAGGAATAAGCTATCTGTTATTTTGAAATAATTTCGAAGTAACAGAGTTGCTGTGTAGATGCTCACATGGTTATTCCAAAATAACTTTGCTGTGTAGACACACCCACAGAGATTAATGTTGGATGGAGCCATCTCAATATTCTCAATTTGGGACCAACTGACCCAAATGTAAATGTTTTAATTTCAACTTTCCCAGGTCAAAAACTTTTGGCAAAAAGTTTCAATGGAAAATTCCAAATCAGCTCTAACCATGGCTGTACGTTAAAAGCATTCCTAGCCCTTGTGGGTGACATTTGGAAATAAAACCCAAATCACCTCTCTCCTCTATTACCAAGAATGTAATTTCCCATTATAGGCCAGCCTTTTCTCTTTCTTTGGAAGGCTGTTTTTCTTTTATTGCTGGATATACACAGTGGTATTAAGAGCAAGATGGCCATTGTTTTTGGTTCATGCTCACTATCTTCTTGAGCTCTGGCAGAACCACATACTGATTTCTCTTCGTATGGCATTTTCTCTTTGCACTGTACATCAAGTACAGAATTTTAGCCACAGCACGGTAATAATAACATCAACAGCACAGCTACCAAATGCCTCTTATCAGTTACCAAAATTTGATAATAAAAGTTGAAATTCCTCAAGCAATTTCCTTTTGATGTTTGAATGGACAAGCTCTCACATGATGTAAGGTTTGACAGACTGTATCAAATCACTGGTGTCTTCAGACAGCGGTACTAATTCACCCACTGACTTAATCCGGAATGTAGGTCCCATGAAAATCATCGTACGGGAGAGGTGGCAACTCCTGTTCTGCCAAGAGGGGCACCTGCAAACACCCACAATAACTGCAAAAGCATTTGGCACTGATGTGGGAGTGAACTCTTGGGTCTGCCCACTCAACTGGCAATTGCCTACTACTATTTTCCTAAAGGTAAAAAGCAGAACAACTCAGGGGTGACACTGTCTACCTCATTTTAGGAGTTTCAGCAAAGCCTCATTGATGATATATTTGAAAATGAGTAAACAGTTCTGATAGAGCTAAGAGAACCAGCCCAGCACAGACACCTGACTTTTCCCGGTTGCTAAAGAGAGGCATTGGCCAATCACATCTGCCATAAATCAATGACCATCCATCACTTCCCATCGGTAACTGTTCCACTGTTTAGTAGGCAAGCTGTCAAGAAGTTTTTCCTGGTAGTTAAGTGAAATTCAATGTGCCATTATCTCATACACATTTTTTCATGCAGAATTTTAGTTCTTAGAAGAAAAACATCATTTTCCCTTTGGGATGGGAATTCAGTAAATGTAATTACCCTGGCTTGTTGTTTTGGAGAAACTTTTGGGAGGGAGATAAATATGTCTCCGAAAAAAAGTTTCAGCCTGAAAGCTATTTAGCTAATTAATCTGTTCTGTGTCTCAAACCCATTTACAAAAGAGTATTTAAGCTGAAGTTGGCTAATGGCTAAAGACTACATCCAGATATCCTAATTCTTATTAGGGCTACTGGAAAACTAAAATGCTTAACTTCACAAAAATAGTTGGAGCAAGTCATTCAGCATTTAAGTGTGCTCAAAAATTCAATATGATTTCCTCTGATGCTAGAAAGTTTGACAAAATAGAGGAAAATTATGTTTTGAATGAATTTTCTATTTAATGAGCAAGTAAATCTATTTTTTTAAAAAGGGTCTTTTTCTACTTCATGCATCTGTATAAATCAATCACTCTGCAAACTCTAAATCTATGTAGCCTTATCTAGCCTTAATCATGGGAAGATTCCCAATTTGTGCATGGACGTGCTAGAAACACAATGTAAAATACAATGTAAATGACCATTTTGGTTTAAAAAAAATCAATTCCTAAATGCCAAAGCCTCAACCTCTCCTTTCTATCTAAGATTAATTATCAATGAACAGATCAGTCACATTATTAGGTTAGAACATTTGGGGAAATTATGCAAATGCATCTTTTGTATATGTACACTACAAATATACAAAATACAGTTATCTGCACAAAAGGCATATGCAACATTTTTAGTAGATATTATTCTGATCTGAAATATTGGTGAGCAGAGTACACAGGTGCATTAGCAATAGTTTGTAACATGGTTTGGTCTTGCCTCTCAAATTGTTCCAGAGGCAAATATGATCCAACAAATAGTACTTTATCCATAATCATCTTTAAGAAATATATGGACACTCATACATGTTAACCAGTGTAAACTCAAAGAGCCAACTCTAATGTGAGGAGTGACATGCAAATCCAATGTTCTTGAGGAACACAAGAAAAAGTGAAATTCTTAAAGTTAATCATAATATAATAAAGCAAGTAACATATGCACACTTTCCCCATTTAAGTGTGTGCACAGTGGAATATTAGTGATTAACGAAAAAACCTAACTCTTTCTCCAACCCTTAACATTATGACCCCTCCTACCAGCAATTCTTATTTTAACATATTCTGAAGGGAAAATACGCTCAATGGCCATAAACCTCTTTAGTTATTTTATATGTGATACATACATGTCCCATACCATAGTACAGTCCTTGCCATTAAAATGTCAGCAACTTTGCTTTAGTAAGTAGATATCACTGTTTTATTAAAGGGCTCAATATTCATATACTCCTGCTGCTCCTTCTTCCGGTTCCCGTGTCCTTTTGCAAACAGCAGTGTGTCTCCCCAACACACACCACCCCAACCACAACCTTACCGCCCCAGTGCTAGAATTCCAGGGCCTTGCAGATTAGCTTCCCTAACAGGAAAGCTCAGTGATACAGTCTGAATATAATCTATGTGATGAGTTGGACCACAGAGATCTTCTTTGGGTTTTCACCCAGTGTGCTGATCAAGCCATTGATGTTCACCTTCCTGCCCTCTGGGGCTTCACAACACCCTGTCCTGCTGGGCCAGAAGCTCCGGTCTTCCTCTGCCGAGGCACAGAGTTGGGGTAATCCCCCATCCCCCAGCAGAGTAACATAGACACTTATCTTAGCTCTGGGAGGACTCAGCTACAAGGCCTCTGGCAGCACCAGGAAACCAACCCCCTAAACGGACCAAAACCCCAAATAAATTCATCTTACTCTTTTTAAAGTTTTACGCAGAAGAAGCGCATAAAGATGTGTGCCCCCTTTATTAATGAAAGAGCGATATGCACAGTGGTTTCTCTACCACGCAGGTAACAATTATTTATAGTGGGCTTGATAATAAACACAAATTTTCTATGATCCTCTTAGGGTAGAGAGGCAATTTCAAAAGCCAGCTGAAGACCTGATTGCTTTCCATTCTTTAAATAGACTCTCTCTCAAGGTGGGAATCCTTTGTTTATTTTCCCCATTCCTATGGAAAAGTACCAAGTACAAGATGGATTCCAGTACCAGGCGGCATGGTCACAGGTCATTCTAGGACCAACCACAATTTGGTCTTATAGGAAAAATAAGAATATTAACAGGTCATTAGTTTGAGTACCAGGCCATTAAGTTCCTCAGTATCACTAATGACCCTCATTAGCTCATTTATACTTATACAGATTCATGCTTCATATTTCTAACTTCACATACAAGAATAATACATGCACAAATGTAGGATAAAGTTGCAGCAGATTGTAATTTTAAAATGACATGTTACATTATCTGTTTTGCATAAAGCATCTTTTCATTAGCCTATCTTCATAAAACATGTAAAGGCTTGCCAGTCTAGAAGCAACATTTTTATTTACACATACTCAGCAACAGACGCAGTCACAAACAACATGCAGTCAATTCCTTCTTCCAGAAACCTTAGCCCACACACCAAATGGCTGAATCCAAGGAAGCAACTCTATACTAAGAAGGGATTCTAGTAGAGAGAAAACCATCTTACTGTTCTCAACAGTTCTCTAATCAGAGCCTTCAGTAAAAACTAAAAATAACTACTTGAATTTTGTTAATCCTATATACAATTTTACTTTATAATACTTTTTTTATTCAAGCAATTTTTACCATTGTGAAAATGATGGGTTTTAAGCATTATGTTTTGATTTTTATTAATTTAAATGTTCACTTGTGGGAAATTATGAAGAATCAGAAAAGTATATCGTCAGACAATTAACTAATGACATCACATGCCAAGGTTGAAAACAATTAAAGCTCTGTAACTAACTGTCAACACCATATGTCAAAATGTAGCCTTAAATCAAACTCTTTAACAGGGGTGGGCAATTAGCAGCTAGCAGGCAGGGTCTGGTCTGCCAAGTTGCCAGATCCTGCCCGCTGCTGTCTCACCAGCATCCTTATTACAGAGCAGGGACAGCTGCTTTAAAGAGCAGGCTGCTAATTTCTCTACAAGCTGTGCAGGGAGGAGAAAGCTTTGTGCACTGTCCCACCCCTTAGCAAAATCTCCAAGCTCCCATTGGCCAGTTTCTGGCCAACAGGAGCTGAGAAATTTTGCTGAAAGCAGGGGCAGCGAATGAAGCCTCCTCACTCCCCTGCTCCCACTCCCTGTGCCAGAACAGAGCCACCTGGAGGAGCCCACAGGCAGGGAATCTGCAGAGCTGTTGGCTGGGAGCACCTGAGTAAGCACTCCCAGCCAGAGCCTGCCTCTGGCACCCCACACCCTCTCTGTCCCCAACTACCTGCCCCATGTCTCCACCCAAGCCCTTTAGATCCCCTATCTCCACCTCCTCCAGGTCACAACTCTCTTCCAGGCCCTGCATTCCCTCCTACACCCTTCCCTCAAGCCAGAATCCTCTCATATACCCATAACTCCTCCTGGACCCTGCCCCCCAAACCCCTGCCCCAGATTATAACCCCCTCCTTCACCCAAACTCACTGTAGGACCCCACACTCCCCTCCTCCATCCTAAGCTCCTTTCTATACCCCACCCACTGCCCCAGACCTCACACCTCCTCCACAGAATTGCAGCCCTTGACCACTTACCAAAATCTTGGAGTGACGCCTCCAAAATTATTACCCACCCTGCTCTAAAATCTCAAGCAGCACTTCTCTTACTTTGCATTTCTGTACATTTTGATCATCACCAATGGAAATATTTTTTCACCAACTTGTGTGCATAAAGTGAAATCAACATTTGACATTTACCAATAAAAATCTAATCCTTCCAATTCTGAAGATAACACACTCAGTACACCTTTTGAAGGTTGAATGTTCGCTTGTGTAATGCCAAAAGGTGTAATCAAACCTGGGACCTCTGTAGCTTAGTGTATGAGCCTCTATGGCTTGAGCTAAAAGTCAATTGGCTCTCAGGTGGCTTTTACTTTTACTTATTCTCTCTCTTTGTAAGTGGGACAGTGAACCACACCTAGTAGGTGTGTGGGTTACATACCTTCCCTAGCTGAGGAGGTGCATCCCAAGCTTTAGAGACATCCTAGCTAAAATCCCGGATGAGCTTCAACTTGTTGCAAACCTGGGACCTCTGGCTTTCACCTAAGGCTATAGAGCATATCTGGGTATGTCTACACTACAAAGTTAGTTCGAACTAACGGACATTAGTTCGAACTAACTTTGATAGGCGCTACACTAGCGCTCCGTTAGTTCGAACTTAATTCGAACTAATGGAGCGCTTAGTTCGAACTAGGTAAACCTCATTTTACAAGGATTAAGCCTAGTTCGAACTAGCTAGTTCGAATTAAGGGCTGTGTAGACCCTTAATTCGAACTAGTGGGAGGCTAAGGCTTCCCAGGTTTCCCTGGTGGCCACTCTGGCCAACACCAGGGAAACTCTATTGCCCCCCTCTGGCCCCGGAGCCCTTAAAGGGCCATGGGCTGGCTACACAGTTTGTGCCAGTTGCAAGGCTGCCAGCACCCGTGCCAGCAGGCCCTGCACCTGCCACACTATGAGCCAGCCACTCGAGGACACCCAGCCCTCCACTGCTCCCCAGGACCAGCCTGGCGGCTCCCAGGAGCCTGCCCGGGGGCGCAAAAGGCAGGCGCCCGCTTGGTCAAGTGCGGAGATCGTGGACCTCATCGAGGTTTGGGGGGAAGCCTCCAATGTCCACGATCTCCGCACTAGCTACAGGAACGCGGCCGTCTACAGCTGCATGGCTGCCAGCCTGGCTGCCAGGGGCCACCAGCGCAGCCGGGAGCAGGTGCGCTGCAAGATTAAAGATCTGCAGCAGTCCTGCTCCCGGGCCTGCCAGCCAGGGGCCGACCCAGAGGCCTGCCCCCACTTTCACGCCCTGGACCACCTCCTGGGGGCTCATGCCGTCCCTGTTCCCCAGAACGTGATAGACCCCGGGGCAGAGGGCCCGCTCCAGGAGACGGAGGAGGAGGAGGAGGGCTCTGAGAGCCAGGAGCCTGCCGCCAGCCTGCCCGGGACCCGGGACCCCCGAGGCACCCCACAGAGCTGCTTGCCTGTGTTGTCCAAAGCCGGGGAGGCGTCCACATGTGAGTACCATCATGTTCCCCTTATGTGTACGGGGGGCTGGGGCGAGAGGGAGCCCCGGGACCGTGCGCCTGGGCCTTGCCCACCAAGGAGCAGCAGCTGGGGATCCTGCAGGGGCCCTGGCCTTGCAGAGGGGAGCTGGGTTTCACACACCTGGGCCCCTGGGGTAATTGACCGCTGGTCTTGTTGCACCACAGCTGCAGCACCTGGGCCTGCAGGGCGCACCACACCGCCTGCAGCAGCTGCCCGTGCCCGGGCAAGCAGGAGAACCAGGAATGAGGAGGAGTACCAAAGGCGGCACCTCCGGTTCATGGATCACCAGCTCCGCACCCAGGGTCCAGGAGGACCTGAGGCTGCGCCGGAGGAGTCTGGAGGCCCTGGAGGAGCAGGGCCGTGCCCTGTGAGGCCACCTCCGGAGCCTGCTCAACCGCTTCCCATTTCCTCCTCCTGCTGCTCCCCCTGCTCCCGCTCCTGCTTCCTCCACACCCCCTGTCCCTCCTGCCCCCCCCCCCAACAACCATTTCCCACCGACACCCCCGGACCTGCAGTGTGGCGAGACGGGAGAGGCAGCCGGACTCCCACCCCTGAGCTTTCCTTTCCATTCTTCCCTTCCCTCCCCTTCCAGCTCCCTCATCCCAGGTTTCCCTCTCCCCCCCTCATTCCTCCCTTCCACCACCCCAGTTATGTGAAATAAACATACGTTTTTGTTTGAAAAACAGGTGTCTTTATTTTACAGTAGGTAGGGAGGGAAAAGGGGAAGGGGGGTAGGGTGGAAGAAGGCCCCAGTGGGGCATGCAGGAGAGGTCAGTCCTCCTCCTCCACCAGGAAGCTCTCTCGCAGGGCTTCCCAGATCCGGACAGCCCCCCGCTGGGCTTCCTGGATGGCGGCAGTGCGGGGCTGACCGTAGTGTCCAGCCATGCGGTCAGCCTCAGCCATCCAGGCTGGCAGGAAAGCCTCCCCCTTCCGCTCACAGAAATTGTGGAGCACACAACATGCTGCCACCACGGGAGGGATGTTGTGCTCGGCCAGGTCCAGACGGGTGAGGAGGCATCGAAAGCGGGCTTTCAGTCGCCCGAAGGCCCCCTCCACCACGATGCGGGCCCTGGTCAGCCTGGCATTGAAGGCCTGGCGGGAGGGATTGAGGTGCCCCGTGTAGGGCTTCATGAGCCAAGGCTGCAGTGGGTAGGCGGCATCCCCCACCAGGCACACGGGCATGTCCACGTCCCCGACCCTGATGTGGCGGTCGGGGAAGAAGGTCCCGGCCTGCAGCCGCTGGCACACGGAGGAGTTGTGGTACACCCGGGCGTCGTGTGCTTTGCCGGACCAGCCCACATTAATGTCCGTGAACTGGCCCCGGTGGTCACACACGGCCTGCAGGATCACGGAGAAGTACCCCTTGCGGTTCACGTACCGGGACGCCTGGTGTTCCGGGGCACGGATGGGGATGTGCGTCCCGTCGATGGCCCCCCCGCAGTTGGGGAAGCCGAGGGCGCCGAAGCCCCGGATGACGGCGTCCGGGTCGGCGAGGCGGACCACCCTGCGGAGCAGCACCCGGTTGATGGCCTTGACCACCTGCGGAGAGAGACACAGCAAAGTGCCAATCAGTGGGGCGCCCGGGTGGCTGGGAGCGTTCATGCCCTGACAGTGCCCCGTGCCCCACTCCCGGTAGCAACCCCCCATGTAATACGGCCGGGACAGACCGACCCCTCCGTTGTGGAGCACTTTCGCCTCCTTCCGCTCCCCCTTTGTCCCTGGGGCGGCCCATCCCCTCGCAGCCCCCCTCCCCCCCGGCTCGGTGGCCGACGAGTGCCATACCTGCATGAGCACCGCTCCGATGGTGGATCTCCCCACGCCGAACTGGTTCTCGACGGATCGGTAGCTGTCCGGCGTGGAGAGCTTCTAGAGGGCGATGGCCACCCGCTTCTGGAGGGGGATGGCGGGCCTCATGCGAGTGTCCCTTCTGCGCAGGGCAGGGGCGAGCCACTCGCAGAGCTCCAGGAAGGTGTCCCTCCTCATCCTGAAGTTCTGGGTCCACTGTCGGTCCTCCCTGCGCTCCAGGATGATGCGGTCCCACCAGTCGGTGCTGGTGTCCAGACGCCAGACGCGGCGGGGCACGCCGTGCCGAGGCGCCGCCGCGGCTCCTCCACGGCCCCCAGGGCGGCCAGGCGGAGAGGCAGGGGGCTGACGTGCACCAGGAGGTGTCAGGCAGCCTCGAGCCATTGCTGGCAGGCTTGCAGCAGCAAGTCCAGAACGTGCACCAGAAGGTGCAGGGCGAGCTGTGGCTCCATGCTGCCAGCTGCGGTGGCCCCCCCGAAGGGAAGCACCGACACAGACGGGCACAGAGACCAACGCTTTGCTGTCCTTCGGCGAGGTTGGCAAGGAAGCAGGAAAAGCTGAGAACCGGCTGTCCAGGGGGGGTCCCTTTAAGCTCGAGCCTCAGACAGCCTCAGACAGCAGCCACACAAAGCAACTACTGACCTGATGCCCTGCCAGAACCGGTTTCAGCTGCCCTTAAATGCCCCCCTGCGTCCAATCAGTGTGGACACGCTAGTTCGAATTAGCAAAACGCTAATTCAAACTAGTTTTTAGTTCTAGATGCACTAGTTCGAATTAGCTTAGTTCGAATTAACTAATTCGAACTAAGTTAGTTCAAATTAGCGCTGTAGTGTAGACGTACCCTCTAAGTGGTCTAAGGGCCACTAGGTAGGCGTGTGGGTTACACCTGCATACTAAGAAAAAACTTGGTAGATGTACACAACAGCGCTACCTGCTATCACCCCCACCTTGCTCTTCTTCTGTCTGTGAGGCAATGAGCCCTGGATTCAGCAGAATTGCTAACATTCTACTAGGCACAGGATTTGAATCTCCTGCACAATTAGAATGTGGATTGATTGACCTATCTTCTTGTAGATAAGGAATGCCAAGGACATAGAGAAACTATGAATCCGAACAGGGAAGTGGATTCTTTTCCTTGGGATCTCTATGGTCCTCCTTAATGGTCATTACAATCTCACTCCCGTTTAAAAAAAAAAACCCAAAAAAAAGTGGTTAGACTTAAAATGATTGGCTTGCACTCTGTAATTTACTGCATTGCCCAGTCACTATCTGTATAGTCATTTGGTGGGGTTGGATTGGTGGCCTAAGTCGCTGCTTCTCTCTATCAGCATAAATTCTCACACACTTGCAATGGTTCTTTACAGACTCTAGAAAAGCACAGTCTTGAGTATGAGAATTTTAGGACTGAGGAAAAGTGCACTTGAAGAGAGATCCCACTGACCTGGATTACAAGAACTCAGTGAAACGATTTTCTGCCCAAGCCAATATATTTACTAGAGCTTTTCAACTTCTTTCAAAACCTTCTACAATCAGTTTATATTCCATGCACTATATGGGAAGTCAACAAAATTAACAGCAAACTTTCTACAATACTATTAAATTGTCCAATTCAAGAGTTGGTATATTATAGTCTCCAGGTGGTAAAAAATATTTTGATGGCATTGGGCCCTAAACGTTTAAAATTATTTTTTATAGAATTCTTTCAAAATCATTAATTCCTAGAAGATCTTTTTTAATGCTTTTTCTTAGTTGCCCACAAACCAGTATTAGCAGCTCCACCAGAAGGCTTCAATAATTGGTCTGACAATTAAAATAAATACCAAGCTGCTGAGAGAAGATTACCCAGGTCCAGTAATTTGCAGTTCTATTTAGGAGGAAAGGATGCTTCGGGGCATTACACAAATAGCATAAAATCTGCTGTGTAATGGCAGTGACATTTTCAGCCATCGTTATTGCAAAAGGCAACCAAATATGTATTGTCACCTAGCATACCTTCTTCTGCCTGCATTTTAAAAGCATACAAAAGAAGCCACATCAAAATTGTTCCAAAAGGTTTGATTTGGGCCACATCTTTTTTTACATAAGAAGTTTAAAAACAATGAATAAATCCTGAAACTGACATAGTTCTTTATACTTAGCTATCATAGACGGTTTGGAATATTTAGATCGTTACAGTACAAATGAAGGCCACAGATACACGAATTCCATCCACCATTGTATCCTGGAATTCTAAACCATGCACATCTCCCTAGTGGAATGTGAGTCAAAATTATCCCCTTTGGGAATCACTTTAGGATTGACTGTTCACCTATTACAGAGAAATCCCAGTGGCAAACCTCAAAAATGAAAGCAAAAAGTGCAGAAAGGCTGAAAACAAAGTAATGTGGGGTATATTGATGCTATGGGAACCAAATTCTAGCCAGAGAAGAGTCCAAGATTAGAAGCTTGATACTTGCTTCTATGCCAGATCAGGATCAGAACATCCTCAGAATTCAGAAGTGGGAGGGTTGGGAGCAAAGCCAGACCAAGGTACGGGTCAGACAGGCTACTGCCCAGGGCGCCCCATTGTAGAGGGCACCACGCAGGGCTGCTGGGCCGCGTGGGGGCAGTGCCACGCACGCTCCATGCGCCTGGGGTGGTGCTACACATGTGCTGGGTGTCCGGGGGCGGGGTCATGAATACATCAGGCACCTGGGGCGAGGCTACACATGTGTCGGACTCCCAGGGGCGGCGCCGCACTCCCGGTGTCCAGGGAGCGCGAATGGCTCGGGCCGGCCCTGGTTTGGAGCTCTGGGTTTGGTTCAGGACAATCTCTATTTCTGACATTTAGAGAAATAAAGTAAGTTTACTGGAGCAGTGATTCTCAAAGTGTGGGTCAGGACCTCAAAGTGCATTGCAATCTTTTTAATGGGGACAGGAGGGCTGACTTAGACTTGCTGCTGGGGCCCACAGCCAAAACTGAAGGACAACAGTTAAAGGCTGAAGCTTTTACGGTTTGGCTTTGGCCTTTCCCCCTACACAGATCTCGGAAAGCAGTGTTCAATTTTCAGCCACCTGTTCCAGGGGTCATGTCATAATTTCTGTTCTCAGAAGTGGGTCATGGTGCAATGAAATTTGAGAACCCCTGTACTAGAGCTCTAAGGTGTGTAACAGAAACATTGCCAAGGATTCATACCAAGTGGAAAGGAAATGCGTTTGCATTTACTGCTTTATATGCAAATGCTCACCTGATGAGTCATTTTGAATTTTGTGTTGAGAGATCATTGATGATGTTTTTCTAATACCCTCAGTGCTCAGGTATTAATATCATTGACTCAGCTCTGTGTGTCATGCTTCCTAAAGGAAAGAGGTAAACCATTTTAATTTTCTAAAGCACACAGTATTCTTTCTTCATGTTAAGAAACAGAATTTGGCCTTGTTACCTGGCCACAGACATGGCATACAAGACAACGTAAAGAAAAGAAATCATAGAACCGTGGGACTGAAGGAGCCTTGAGAGGTCATCTAGTCTAGTCCCCAGCACTCAGTAAATCAGCTCCTGTGAAGTCAATAGAATTGCATTGATTTTCTCCAGCTACAGATCTGATCCTCAGTTTATATTTGATCTAAATGTTATTGTACAGCATAAGTGTTTTGATTGCATCATTCACCCCACCCTCTGTCTGTTGCTTTCCTTCAAAATAGAGTGAAAGAGTCTCTCTCTCTCTCCCCCCCCCCCCCCTCTCTCTCCCTCCGTGAAAGAGAGAAGTATTAATATCTTCATTTTAGAGAGAGGGATTTAAGGCACAAAGAGTCCAAACAAATTTGCCCAAGGTCACATGCAAATGTGTGACAGAGGCAGGAAGTGAACACTGGAGTCCCCCAACTCCTAGTACAGTGTTGTAATCATAACAGCATCCTTCCTCCACATTTATAAACACTTTGCAGCAGAGAAGGCATCTTCTTGAATATGGGAGAGATGCCCAGCACATTTTTACCCATGTATACTGAACCAAGTATACTAGGCCATTACCAACCTTGTATATGGCTAGCCTTAGAATTGCAAACACATTTTAGAAGCAAACCCAAAGGCTGACCCCTGGTGTTGGTTGGCAATTTCATAGATTCAGAGAGTTTAAAGCCAGAAGGGACCACCAGATCATCTAGCTTAACCTCTTGTATATCACAGGCCACCCAGCACCCTCACACCAATAACCCAACAACCAAAAGTAGTCCAAAATGTTACCCTAGTAACCTGTGGGATGTATTGCGTGCCATAGGCAAAGTAAGATCAATGCCTGAGATCCCCACAAAGGCAGGGAAATGATTAGGTGAGTTACACCCAGTTAAACCCAGAAAGTGACTCAAATGCCACACTGCAGAGAAAGGTGAAGGTTTGAACTTGATTATGTGAGCAAAATCCAGCCAAGCACCTAGGACAGAGTGCTCAGTGCCACATCAGAGCACTTGCCTCCCTCATCTAGTGTCTCATCTCCAGGAAGGTTCCCTCTAAACTGTGCAGCAGCATGGCCCTGCAGCTGATTAATGAGCCCTGTCCTGGGACTCAGGGCTGCTGCACCCAGAGCTGCCTCGCTGGGGCACTCTGCCAGCTGGTAGGAAGGGGACGTGTCTCTATGAGCTGGGTGAGACTCGCTGCTCTGTCCTCAGTGGGGAGCTGTTGGTGTAGTGGGGAGCTGTTGCTGTAGCTAAGGGAGAAGTGCTCCTCCCCTAGCTAAGCATCTCCGGGCACTGCAGCCTGAGACCCTGGCTGGGAGGGGCTCATTAAGCAGCTATGGGGCCATGCTGCCGCACAGCTTAAAGGGAACCTTGATCTCTAGCCATTGCCATCTCTGAACTTCAGAGAAAGGAGACAAAAAACAAAAAAACAAACTCTGCACACCTCCACAAGCACCAGAATTCACAAGGGTTTAAACACACACACACACACACACACACACACACACACACACACACACACACAATCAATATCCTCTTCCTAACCTCTAAAGATTACATGGCTGAAGATCTGAAACGAAAAATATCAGAAATACAAAAACTGAATCAGAAGGGACCGAGAGGGCTGCAGAGACCATCCTCTCACTGGCTCATGGAGCTCCATCCTACAATCCCTTTCCTAAATTTATCAACCCTGTCTTATAACTAATAGAAATGTAGTCGTGTTAGTCTGGTGTAGCTTATAACTAATTTTGCTTATAACTAATTAGGTTTTTTGCCTCTACAATGCTTATTAAGAAGCTGTGCTAGAACCTCATTCCACTCCTCATTAGGAGCCTTCATTAACTTCTACCCTGAAGTTATTCACAACCAGTTTATAATAATGTGTTCTTGCATCAACATTGTCCTTTAGCTTAACCAGCTCTTCACCCTTCCAGGTTTTCACTCCCCCCAAAAAATATATTGACAGAGAACAATCAGACCTCCTCCCAGTCTTTATCTCCTTAGGGTAAACCAAGCAATTGCCATTAGTCTCCTCCATTCTCCTGATCATACTAGCAGCTCCCCCCTTCATCAGTTTGAATTCATCCTTCTTGAACAAAAAGCGACTTTTTGCAAGAGGTAAAATCTCTCTGCTTGAGTTTCATGCCCCCCCCCCCCCCCCCGTACGCTAAGAATGTTCCACTGACACTTTGGAGGATGCAGCCTATTGCCCCCAGTATTGCATGCCAGCTGCACAAACCCTGCTTCTCCATGGCCTCCTAGGGGCTGAAGAGATGCTAGGACAGAGTAATCTTGAGGTTTTCTGAGGGAATGGACTGAGATGTCCCTCTCTCTTATACAGGAAGACAAGGAGAAAATGCTACCTTGCCCCTCTTCTCTACGGGTGTGTCTAGACTACATGCCTCCGTCGACGGAGGCATGTAGATTAGCCAGATCGGCAGAGGGAAATGAAGCCGCGATTAAAATAATCGCGGCTTCATTTAAATTTAAATGGCTGCCCCGCTCTGCCGATCAGCTGTTTGTCGGCAGATCGGGACAGTCTGGACGCGACGCGCCGACAAAGAAGCCTTTCTTGATCGGCACAGGTATGCCTCGTGAAACCAGGTTTACCTGTGCCGATCAAGAAAGGCTTCTTTGTCGGCGCGTCGCGTCCAGACTGTCCCGATCTGCCGACAAACAGCTGATCGGCAGAGCGGGGCAGCCATTTAAATTTAAATGAAGCCGCGATTATTTTAATCGCAGCTTCATTTCCCTCTGCCGATCTGGCTAATCTATATGCCTCCGTCGATGGAGGCATGTAGTCTAGACGTACCCTACCTGATCACCTAGCATTCCAGTTTACCCAGAAGTACTTTTAAACTTCTCTTCTTATGACATCTCGTTAGCTTCCACCCAAAGCATATATGCAGGACAAGTTTATTTTATGCTTAACATTTTACCACAATTTCATGAAGTAATAAAACAGTCTTGGTTTTGAGCAGCGGTGGGAAATACTTTTTGCTCAGGGGCCACTTCAAATATTGTTGAAGTAGTCCCTGGCCACCCTGGAAGAAGCAGGGCTTAAACGGGAAGGGGTGGGGCTACCCCACCTCCAGAACATGATTGGTCTGCAGGTGGGTGACTCTCTTTGCCCCCTCTTCCCACTAGGCACTCATGCCTTGGAAAAGGCTAGGCATGCTCCCTCACCCCTAGGCCAATCAATGCTTGGGGGCGGGGGAGTATGAGAAGCCACCTCCCGCCCTGTGAGGAGCACGTGGTACTTTGAAATGCCGCGGGCTACTTGCAGGGCTGGGGCAGGGCAAAGGAAGCTTCACACAGCTCCCTCATCCCCAGGCCCTGATTGGTTTGGGGGCGGGGGAGCGCAGGAAGCCGCCTTCGCTCTCTTCTACCCTACTCCTCCGTCCTGCAAGCAGCGCACAGCGCTTCAAAGCACCACATGCTCCTGGCAGGCGGGAGGAGGTTTCACATGCTCCCCCGTCCACAGGACAATTAAGGCCTGGGGATGTGGGAGCATGCGAAGACTTCTCCACTCTGCCTCCGCCCTATGAGCAGCATGTGGTGCTTTGAAGCGCCACATGCTGCTTGCAGGGTAGGGGCAGAGCAGAGAAGCCTTCCAGCATTCCCCTGCCTTCAGGCCCTAATTGGCCTGGGAGCAGGGGAGCAACAGTGCCTCTGTGGGCCATATCCACCCACTTGGCGGGCTGATCCTGCCTGCGAAGGACTTTTTGCCCACCCCTGGTTTTGAGTCTGAGTGAGGGATGTTTTGTTTAATTCTAACCTAGATTCACCATGGGTGTTGCATTTCACTGTGAAATGTAGGCCAGCATTTAAAAATTAATTGCACTGGTCTAACACCAGAGACTGACAGGACATAAGCAATTCTACCTAACAGTTATAGGTGGGAAAGTAGAAGATAGCTAATTCAAACTGTAGGGGGAATTTTGAAAGGCACAATGCAATTTCCCAAAATGGAACCTGTCTTGAATTCATTAGACCTACTGCCTTTACTTTTGCAAAAACTGTCCTGCGTTCTTAGGAACCTCATGTTAGATTCAACATTTAACTTGCAAAGCTGCCGTACACATTGAAAGTCGCTATCAATTAAAATCTACTTCAAACTAGTAGTTTTGAGACACTCCATTATCACTTTACCTGCTCATTCCGGAAAATGTGATCGCCACATCTTAATCACTATTTAAATCCATATTCTGCTGAGTGCTTGTTCATTTTTAGTTATTTTCTCTCCAAAGGACCCCCTGAGAATGTTAGCTTTTACTGTGAAAAGACTGCCATAATAGATATCTTCTGTATGACCACCTAGGGTATGTCTACACAGCAACATTATTTCAGAATAACTTAGTCAGCATCTACATAGCCAGCAGTTATTTTGAAATAATTTCAAAATACTATCAAACTGGAGGACTTCTTATTCTGACTCCTATAACCCTCATTGTACGAAGTCAGAGGAAGGGAAGTCAGAGGAAAAGTTCTCCATTTCGAAGTAAGTAGACAAAATAAGCTATGACAAAATAGCTCAATTTGAGTACCTTATTTTGAGTTAAGCCTTGCTGTGTAGATGCACCCCTAGTAATCTAGATCAGATTGTTATATTTATTATTTGTAAGCACGGGCTGAACTGCTGCTTGTGATCTGCCAGCTAAAAGAAGAGAGCTGTCCTGGGTGTGGGTGTGCCCACTACAATTGTTTAGCTCTGCAAGATAATTAACTGTTAACTGTTGATATGTAAATACAGCTCATGCCAGGATGGGGAGGCAATACGAGGTGTGGCTATGTAAATTCAATTCAGCCAGGGCTGATGGAGGATCAGTGTTGGAATGGAATGTGGTGTATTGTAAATAATTTGGGGCTGTTGTGGGGGTCACAAATCATGCTATTCCTAAATGTAGGAACTGTAAAACATGACACCAGTGCTTACAGGAGAGACACCATCATTGTAAGAGGTCTCTGAGGAACAAGCCTCCCCCCATTCCAGATTTGAGTGAACTGAGCTTGGGAGAAGGGTTAAAGGACTTGAGTGAGCCTGCTTCACACCTGCCAGGTGTGAGCTGTAAGACTGGCCCAACCTGCCCCTTTCCCCCTTTATTTTAAGGACAGACCTAAAGCAGACTCCATGAGGAGTCTTTTTGCTAGTCCAGTGGAAGCTGGAATCCTTTGCCAGTCTAGCTGGTGGCTAAAGAGTTGAAATCACTGGTTTGGATGGGAGACAGACCCATTGCAGCCAGCGAAGCAACAGCAGCCAGCAGAGTGGCTGGTGGGAATCACTGGCAGGCAGCCATAGGAGCAGTGGGAGGCAACCAGCAGTGTAGCGCGGCTGGTAGGAGAGGCGGCAGGCAGGAGCAGCGACCAGTTGCGTGGCATGGCGGTAGGTGAGGAGCAGCGGCAGATGAGGAGCAGCACGGCGCGGCTGGTAGGAGCGGCAGCAGGTGAGGAGCGGCAGCAGGCGACCAGTGGCATGGCGCAGCTGGTAGGAGCGGTGGCACACGACAAGCGGAGCGTCCAGTGGAGTGGAACGAGACAGCTGGTGGAGCATGGCAGAGTGGCTCACATTAAAGACTGCAGCAGAATCCTATGGAGAGGTGGGGCCGTCGGCCTCAGACCATGTAAAGTGCCCCCTATCCATCTCCCTGCCTCCATTTCTACCCAGGTTGGGAGGTAAAACCCTGCGGGTGAACTTTTGGACTCTGGGTGGCACTGACCAGGGACAAAGACTTTTGGGGTGTCGGACTTTGGGAGATTCTTGGTTGGGAGGGATGGGGGCTTAGCTCATGTTTGGACTATGAACTCTGTGGTATTTTCCCAAGTTAATGCTGTATGACTTCTCTCTCTGTTTCATTAAATGTTTATTTCCTACACTCAGACTCTGTGCTTGCGAGTGGGGAAGCATTGCCTCTCAGAGGAACCCAGGGGGGTGTGAATTTCCCAGGTTACGGGGTGCAAGCTTGAGCCGGTACTGTGTGAGATGGACCCCTAGATATTGAACCCAGCCCTGGTTGCTGCCAGGCCTACCCGGCAGAAGGGTTACAATTATTATAGCTAGTAATAGGCCTACAGGAGTTAACTGAAATAATTCTGCATCTCCAGACAGGGGTCAACAGCCTAAAAACAGGATCTCTCAATAGAAGACTCTAGCACCTATCATTCTGTTATATCCAAACGTAAAATTTACTTCAATCCTCTAAAATATGGAAACATGGACCAAGCATTCAATTGTCATGAAAGCTTTAAAGTTACTATGACTATCAACTGGGACCTCAAATATTCACTGAATCATTATTTTATTTGACTGCAGATGAAAAATTAACTTATCAGAAACAGAAGTTTAATTTTGATATCATCAATTACAGTTTTTCTGTAAAAAGGACTGTGTGCAATCATACTTCCACTTAAAGTGAAATTGGTGTAGCGGTTGACTTGGTAGCTAATAAGGTCTGCCAGGTAATAGTACAGTATTTGCATGCCATTGCCAATACATCTGCAGAACATAACACCAGATTGCTTGACAAGTTCTGGAAGACATAACGGAGAAAATGTAACGGGGAATGAGAGCATGATAATGAAAAGTTAGTGGCCTTCTCCTGTGAGCTATGATGTGAGTAATCCTTACTCATGTTAGTAGTTCCACTGAAGCTACTAAAAAGGTTTGCATGAGATGGAGTCATTCACATAGGTAAGCTTTTGCAGGATCAGACCTTTAAATCAGAGTTCAATCCCTTGCTTTGGGTGGGGGGAGGGAGGCAGTGTGTGTGTGGTGTGTGTGTGTGGTGTGTGTGTATAGTTATAATAAAGGCATCTAAATAAAATCTAAATAAAAAGGGGAAAAAATTAGCATACTAGGTACCTGCATGGGACTTGTGTTTAACTCTAAGCATGTGCATGAGTGTTTTGCAGGGTCAGAGCCTTACTTTGAAATCCATGTAAGCCAGTGGTCCCCAACCTTTTTAAGTGTGAGATCACTTTTTGAATTTAAGTGCAATCCAAGATCAACCTCAAATGTAAATATTCTTGCCCCACCTTCTTCCTGTCCCTTCTCCAAGGCCCTGCCCCTGCTCATTCTATTCTCCCTCTCTTACCCATCCTCATTCACTTTCAGAAGGTTGGGGCAGAGAGCTGGGGTGCAGGTTCTGGTCTTGGATTAAGAGATGTGGAGTGTGAGGGGCTCTGAGCTGCTCAGGTGGAGCAGTTGGTATGCAGAAAGGGGTTCTAGGTGCAGGCTCTGGACGGTGTTTAGATGCAGGAGTGCTCTGGGCTAGGGCAGGAGCTTGGGGTGCAGTAGGAGATCCTGAACTCCCCAGTCATGAATCTGGGTTCCAGCTAGGCACTGCTGGAGGCTCTGTGGGGCTAAGATAGGCTCACCCCTGCCCTGGCCCACTTTTTAAAGCAGCCAGCAAACTTGGTCCTGTTGTGCCCCCTCTCAGCTCTGTGGAGAAAGGATACAGAGTGGGAGGGAGCACCTTGACATCAGCACTCTTCCTCTCCCTCCCCTGCCCTTCCCTACCCTGCACAGCAAGCAGGGGGCTCCCCACTGGGTGGGGCCGCTCCGAGGCAAAGGGCAGGAGATGAGCAGCAGTGCGGGGAGGGACAGTTGAAGTGACGGCACTTGATAGCCTCTTGGTCAAACGAGTCAAGATCACCTGTCAGAAGCTCCAAGATCTACCAGTAGATCCTGATCTACTGGTTGGTGACCACCGATGTAAGCTAACCAGGTTACTTTTCTAGTTTACCCTAGTTTATACATTTTATATCCATCTTTGTGCATTTCAGATTCATTTGGAAGCCATCAGAATCCTCTGTTCTATCTGCAAGAAGAAATTCCTGAAGGAATTTTAGAAAGAATTAAAACCAGAGTTGAAGAAATATTCCAATTGCCAATTAAACATTGTGAAAAGGTAGATTAATCTCGGTGGACCCCACAGTTGCCAAAGTCATTGTTTAATGTGTTTAGATATAAAACAAAGAAATTTGATAACAGCAACAAGGCAGCTCCAACAGCATAGTTATCATGAAATAATTACATCCCAAGGGAATTAGAGGTAATCATCTGCACTCTGTCTCAGTATACCTCAGGGGTGTGCTTATCTTACCATAACACCACCATCCATTGTATCTCATTGCTTAAACATGTGCTGATAAAATAAAAGAGTTTAAAAGTATTGTAGCTCTCTGTGTTTGAAAAGGGGCAGAATTATAAAGTTGGTTTCCCTCATTCCCATCTCCACCTTTGTATTTAAAAATAAAACCCTGCTGGAAAGTCAGAAAAAAACCCACATTCAGCATAAGAATATGTTTAGTGTTCAGATGATGCCATACATCATCAAAATTAGGAGATTCAAACTTAGCTTCACAGGTTGTCCTGGTTTCATGCTGCTGTGACTTCAGTTTGAGCCACAATTTTCATATTTAAAGTATATTTCAACTTAGTGTATTTATGAATTGCCAAAATGAAAGAAAATCTAGGTGAGATTTTATGGAAGATTATAAACTATGCAATAGTATTTATGGACATTTAGGTACATAAAATCTAATGCATTCTAATTTCTCAAGTAAATGAAACAAACTTGACTGAATATACTTATTTACACTAGGAATATTGATCTGCAATGCAATGCGATGCGATATATGCCATCATGTGCCAGCAATGTCCCTCTGTGATGTATATTGGACAAACTCATCAGTCACTTCGACAGAGAATCACAAATCAGTCATCTCCACACAGAAAAACCTGTTAGCCAACATTTTAATGAAACTGGCCATTCCCTTAACTACCTGACAACATGTGCCTTACTTCAAAGAGACTTTAACACCAGATTAGAGGGAGACTTCAGAACTTTTATTTATGCTAAAATTTGACAGGTTGGGAAAGGGCCTTAATTTAGGTGATATTACCTCACACATTACAAAGACAGCCTCCCCACCTTTTAATATTCTTAGTAACGCCAGATTAGCCACTTCACTGACTCTTACAATAAGCAATTTCCTCCTTTGTCTCTTCCTCATCCCTTCTTCCCCACCTTCTGTAACCGATTCGTTACTGTATAATGTTTACTTCTTCATTGTATCGCTCTGTTATATAATGATCATGCCAATTCACTTTCAGAGTATGATCTGAATAAGTGGGTCTGCCCCACAAAAGCTCATCACCTAATAAACCATTTTGTTAGTCTTTAAAGTGCTACATGACTGATTTTTTTGTTTACTAAGAATATAAGAACCTCTATGCTGGGTCAGACCTATGGTCCAGCTAGGCCAGTAACCGGTTTTGACAGTGGCCGGTTTTGACATCAGAGGGAATTAACAGAACAGGGCAATTTTGAGAGATCCTGACATTTCGTTCCAGCTTCTGGCAGCTGGAAACTATTCTGTAACTTATACTAATTTAAACTGGGTCAACTCTGTTGACTGAAAATGAATTATTCCTGATTTATACCAGCGTGAGTGACAGGAGAATAGGTCACATGTATGTTAGGTACTAAAGAATTGCTCCAGTGTTTCACAGAACAAGTAGAGTACTAGAACAATTGCTTCTGTTGGGACACAGTCAACATCATTCATTAAAACCTCAGGTGCAGAATCCATTAACGGAAAGTTAGTTTTCAGTCCATTAGACAGGGATAAGTTGGCCCCAAGAAACCAACCTTGCTATTCCTGCACATTCAGAAACATAATTTATGCTATCATGTGCCGAAAGTGTCCGTCTGCTATGTACATTGGACAAACGTCTCAGACACTTCGCCAAAGAGTCAATGCCCACAAAACAGACATTAGACAGGATCACAAAGAAAAAACAGTTTCTTGCCATTTCAACCAGAAAGGACACTGTCTCAATGACCTAATCACATGCATCCTACTCCAGAAGACTTTCAAATCTGCACTTGAAAGGGAATCCTTTGAACTGGCATTCATGCTAAAATTCAACACTCTCCGCGGGGGGCTGAACAAAGACCCCAACTACCTTACCCATTACAAAAATAGCTTCCCCAATTATCACCTCTAATACCATTAGCTCACAGACATTTACCTTTCCCCACCTCTAATATCATTAACTCATAGACATTTATCTTCCTTCCACCCCCCCCCCTCATCGCCCTTCTGTTCTGAAATGTGATTTGTCCTTTTCATGTGTGTTCACTTTTTTTAAATTGTATCCTTTGGTATATATGGTTGTGACTATTTTCTTCCACTATTTGATCTGAGGAAGTGGGTCTGGCCCACGAAAGCTCATCGTCTAATAAACCATCTTGTTAGTCTTTAAAGTGCTACATAGTCCTGTATTTTGTTTCAGCTACACCAGACTAACAGCTACATTTCTATAACCTTGCTATCAGATTCTTACTACAACCCTACTGTGTGTAAAATGAATTGATGCACATTCACTTCCTACTCAGGGAGGCTCAGGTCCAAAAATAATTAGATACCTAACTCCTAGACTTAGGCACCAGCTAAAACCCCTGCTTGGCAGCCAGCTAACTCAGTAGGTGCATAAACTCACTTGGCACCACATTTTTGCCAGTAAAAGTTCCCTAGACATCTACAGAGTAATTCTCACTCTACCCATCCCAATTAATATTTAAGTATTCAATTACCATAAATAACATGGAACAGCTTTCATAGGAGAAGGCAGCCTCACCTCAGACTATCCCATACTCCAGCGGCTAGTGCATTAACATTTGTTCAAATCTCTTTTTCTCAGACAGCAGGGAAGCTAGAGCCAGAGTCTCACACCTCAGGTGAGTGCTCCAACCACTGAGCAAAAGCTAGTCCTTCCCTGCCCCCATCTGTTTTGTACTGTGTTAGGCAGCTTCTGAGCACACCTACCAGATTGAGACTCTCAGGGAAGAAGGTAGGCAAATATCTACCTTCCCCGCAGTTGCTAGGTTGCAGAGATAAGCCTCCCTTGAGCCTGGGGTTTGGCACCTACATCAGAGTAGCAGGATTTAGAACACACGACCCTATTGGGCATTTCCTATTGGCTAGCTTAGGCAAGAGGCCACCTAGTATTCTGGTCTTTAAGGATCAGATGGTAAGGTGCCTGTCTTTCCTCATTCATTGTATAGGGAGCCTAGGAAATTAATTCGGGCTTTGTAGATCCAGGCCCATGCCTCTTCATAGCAGAATTCACCCTCAGAATTGGAATTGTGGGTAGCAGTCTAAGCACACAGCTCTAAGCCAATAAGAAGAACAGTCGGGCACCTTATACAAAGGATTAGATTCTTAAAAGCACAAACATGAAGAGTAATTTACAAATGCACACGAGATTTATTGAGAGCAGCTGGAATGCGAGAAAGTTCAGGTTTGGTCTGTCTAAGCCTTTATCAAAGCTAGATTTCTGTTTTACTATCTAGAACTCTAAAGACACTTATTGGGTTCAGTTCAGCAATTCTAGAATTAGCTAGATTACAAAGGGAGCTTAGCTGACCCCCAAGTAACAAAATTTTTAAAATAATCACTTTGCTTTGAATTAAAGTAAATGCATTCTGGGATATTAAACTCCTACCTGGACAATGATAACAATTTTAATGACATGTGCTTTAGAAGTTCAATAATCTGAATAAAGTTCTCAAACAAAAAAATAACCACATATCAGTCTCCCTGTGATGGAGGATTAGTTGTCTAACCGATAGACTAGGGAACTAGCACACGGGTTGCAAAACTAATCTTAACTCTGAACACTAACTGCCAAGCAAGGAACAGAATCCAGCTCTTCTGACTCCTAATCCAGTACTCTAAGCACAAGACTCTTTCCTCATTAGTCTTCAGCATAAAGTAGCCCTCTTAAGGCTCTAAATCAAAATAGCACGTCTACATTAGGGAAGCCTGCCTTGGACTAATTTTGAGGCTTCCCTGCAGCATAGAAATGCCATTTTGAAATAAACTATTTCAGAATAACTATTCCAGAATAGATTATTTTGAAATAAGCATGCAGTGTAGACATACCCTTAGAGCCCCAAGAGGCACCAGGGAGGAATAACTTATAATGGCTCTAGTGAGGGGCTATTTTGAAATAGCAGCAGTGGAGTGTCTACACATGCCTTATTTCAAAATAGCTATTTCGGAATAGTGATAGAATGAGATTTACTGATTTTGGAATAAGCCGTCCATTATTTTGAAATAACAATGCGAGCATATACACATTTAGTTATTTCAAAATAACACTAGTTATCTCGAAATAACAGTGCGGTGTAGATGCACCGTAAGAGAAGAATAAAGCTCAGAGAATTCTCATAGAATGGACAGACTGCTCGGGGAAGGGGGGGGGGGGGGAAGGGCGGAGGGAATATCATGCAAGATTATTTTCCAGATAAGAAATGCCTCATATGCACACCAAGAATAAAATTTAAAATTGGGGTTCAACATTTTTTATATTCTGTTTGCAATGAGATGGGAGCTGTATTTACTAAATATGAAACACTAAACTAAGAATGAGAAGTTACAAGCTCTTAATACTCAGAAGTCCCCCCCCCCCCATTCCAAAAATTGTAAGCCACTGTCATGTTTTTCTCCCTTCTATTTCATTTAACCTGGGTCCCTTCCCTAGCTCTTTCTTCCCTACCATTTGCAGAAATACTACAAGAGGCTCTAGGGGGGGAAAGCACTGCTGTTAAAATTTCTTCAAGGTTCTAATGAATTTAATAAGTTCCCATGATGCTTTTTATAAAACCTTCAAAAATATAAAAAGTAATTTTGTTTTCTCCAGTGGTAAAAACAGTCTAGGTAACTTGTAAGATATATCATCAATACTGCAAGTGTTCTGTCAACAGTGAAAAGGAATTCACAAGAGGAAATAATTTATTCACTTTGATGCTTTTGAATATTTTCATATGTGACTCAACTGACATATTTTTGCCCGTACATTTACTTTTTGGTTTCGCCTCAAATGCCACTTGAATTCTGATGAGCCCAAATATTCCAATCCAGTTTTAATATCAAATTATACTGCTCCCTTTAGCAGATCCTCTTCTGGCTCAGCATGTGGGTGGTAGCTAGTGCATATTGTAAATAAACATGTGGCTACAACTCACCTACTCTCTGCTTAGAATCTAAGGAACTGAGCTTTCTGAAATTGTCCATAAGATTCTACAAAGGTCCAGAATGCTCTGGAAGGTTGTTCTAAATGTGGATTCATTTTTCACTATCTGAAACATTTTGTTTCAAACATTCTATCCCCCCATTTTCTTTTTTGGATAACAAAAATAGTGCCCTGATAAGTAGTCACCCACTCCTTATTCTGGCCCTGCCATTAGTGTTTGGGTTTTGGACCAGAAAAGGATTTACTTCTCACACATCCAGTCACCCTTAAAATAAGCACAATGTCCATGGAAGAAAAAAAAGTTACAAAGTGAAGTTCTTGCTAGTGCACTTGCATAGTATATACCCTGCCTCCCAACCAGGTGGATCAATATATACGCTCAGACTACAGTACTTTCAGCCAACTATTATTTGATTAAATATTTGATTCTTCACCTTTTATACTCCCCATCCGCAAAGCTGTAATTCATTGTACCAAAAGCATATGATTAAAGATTATTAAATCTAACCTAAAAATCTTATTTTGCTTTGTATCTCATGCTTGTTTTTACTTTATTGGTCTCTTTTTTTGATGCTCTCTTAAGCACAACATTTGTACTTACCTGAAATAGACTTACTGGAGGAATATAAAAGATTGCACAGAACATTGAATTAGGAAAATATTTTCCTAAAAGACCGCACAAATGGAGTGTCAGATCTGAAAGGAAGGGTAAGTTATAGGTAAATCACTATAATTGGATTTCAGGAGATGTGGCTCCAGCTTTATGGATCCACCACTGACATCTTGTTGACCTTCAGCAAATCATTTAATTTGTGTGTGCTTAATTCCCCCATTTGTAAAATGGAGAGAATATTCTCAAATTTCCCACACCTTTGGTCTGCCTTTTTTACTTAGATTTCAGACTCTTTGGGACAGAGATTGTCTTTTACTATATAATACACAGCACTCGGCACTGTATATTATATCAGTTAAAAACCTGTAAGGTTCCCCCCCCCCTTGATGGAGTTTGTGCTGTGATTGGCAGGTGGAAACTGTTGGCTTCTAATTAAAGTTTGAATTCTAGAAGCCTCTGCTGATTGACTGAGCCTTGGCAGGGGGAGGGGCTTTATAAGGAAGTGTGCAAGTGACCAAGGAGCTTGCGAACCGGTGATTGCTAACAGGGAGTTTTGAGAGGGAGTTCTCCAGGTGAAGGAGAAGCAGATACAGGACTCTTGAGGGAAGTGGCTATTGTGTTTGGGGCTTTCTTGCTGTGTGCTGAGCTTGTGTTTGTGAGTGAGGGTTGGTGTGTGTTCTTTTTTGTTTTGTTTGTTTATTTATTTATTTTCCCCTGTGTTTGAGAGTGAGGCTTTTTTCCCCCCTTCCCCTCTGCCCCCCCTCCCCTTGATGGAGTTTGTGCTGATTGGCAGGTGGAAACTGTTGGATTCTAATTAAAGTTTGAATTCTAGAAGCCTCTGCTGATTGGCTGAGCCTTGGTAGGGGGAGGGGCTTTATAAGGCAGTGGGCAAGAGACCAAGGAGCTTGCGAACCGGTGATTGCTAACAGGGAGTTTTGAGAGGGAGTTGGAAAGGGGAGAGGGAAGGATGGGAGGTTCTCTTGCCTTTCTTTTTAAATCCCTTTTCCAGGACAGCAGCGATGGTTGGTGATGGGTCTGCTGTAGTTACCTGCACAGCATGTGCCATGTTTGTCTTCTTCCCGGAAGAAAGAACGGATTTCATCTGCACCAAGTGCAAGCTGGTCGACATTTTGGAAGAAAAAATTAGAGGACTGGAGGCCCAAGTGTCAACCCTACGCTTGATCAGAGAGGATGAAGACTTCCTCGATAGAAGGCAGCATTTAATCCTTCAAGCACGGCAGGCAGAAGAGCCAGAGAGGGCAGTACGTGCCCAAGAAGAGAACTGGCAGCATGTAAATTCTAGAAGGGGAAAAAGGCCAGCACGGGAATCCCCCGATGCTATAGAGGTAAGCAATCACTTTCAAGCTCTCTCCACAGGCTCTGCAGTGCTGAAAGCTCTGGAAGGGACCTCACAAGGAAGAAACCAGAAGGGAACACCATCTACTGGAAGGCATGGGATGCGTAGTCCTATGGATGGGGGTTCCACAGCCACCACGCCCAAAAGGAAACGACGGGGACTCCTTTCTAAGAGGGACTGAGCCATCCCTCTGCCGTCCGGACCTGGAATCTCGAGAGGTGTGCTGCTTACCGGGAGCTCGCATTCAGGATGTCACTGAAAGGCTTACCAAGCTGATCAAACCTTCGGATCGCTACCCCTTCCTGCTTCTCCACGTGGGAACTAATGATACGGCCAAGAATGATCTTGAGCGTGTTACTGAGGATTATGTAGCGCTGGGAAGAAGGATCCAAGAATTTGGAGCGCAAGTGGTATTCTCCTCCATCCTCCCTGTTGAAGGGAAAGGACTGGGCAGGGATCGTCGAATTGAGGACGTAAATGCGTGGTTGCGCAGATGGTGTCGCAGAGAGGGCTTTGGTTTCTTCGACCATGGGACTCTGTTCCGGGCGCAAGGATTGTTAGGAAGAGATGGGATCCACCTAACAAAGAGAGAAAGGAGCATCTTCGCGGGCAGGCTTGCAAACCTAGTGAGGAGGGCTTTAAACTAGGTTCGTCGGGGGACGGTGACCAAAACCCTGAGGGGAGTGGGAAAGTCGGATACCGGGAAGAAATGCAGAGAGGAAGGGGCAAGAAAGGAGGACCCATGTTTTGAATGGAGAAGATAGGACGATCAACTGGTTACCTGAAGTGTTTGTACACTAATGCGAGAAGCCTGGGCAACAAACAGGAAGAACTGGAGGCCCTGGCCCAGACCAAGAAATATGATTTAATTGGGATAACAGAGACTTGGTGGGATGACTTGCATGACTGGAGTGCTGTCATGGAAGGCTATAGACTGTTCAGGAACAACAGGCAGGGGAGAAAAGGAGGAGGAGTTGCACTATATGTAAGAGAGCACTACGATTGCTCTGAACTCCAGTATAAAGAGGGAGAAAAACCTGTTGAGAGTCTATGGGTTAAGTATAAAGGAGCAAACAACAGCCTTGATGTTGTGGTTGGTGTTTGCTACAGGCCACCGAATCAGGTGGATGAGGTAGATGAGGCTTTCTTTGGACAACTGAGCGAAGCTTCCAGATCACAGGCCCTGGTTCTCGTGGGGGACTTTAATCACCCTGACATCTGCTGGGAAACCTATACGGCAGTACACAGGCAATCCAGGAAGTTTTTGGAGAATGTTGGGGATAACTTCTTGACACAGGTGCTGAAGGATCTGACCAGGGGCCGTGCGCAGCTTGACCTTCTGCTCACAAAACAGGAAGGAACTAATAGGGGAAATGGAGGTGGGTGACAACCTGGAAAGCAGTGATCATGAGATGGTAGTTTTCAGGATCCTGACCAAAGGAAGAAAAGAGAGTAGTAAAATACACACCTTGGACTTCAAAAAAAAGCAGATTTTGACTCCCTCCGAGATCTGATGGGCAGAATCCCCTGGGATGTTAACATGAAGGGGAAAGGAGTCCAGGACAGCTGGCAGTATTTTAAAGAAGCCTTATTGAAGGCACAGAAAGAAACCATCCCGACGCGTAGCAAGAGGGGCAAACATGGTAGGAGACCGGACTGGCTTACAGGGGAAATCCTTGGTGAACTTAAGCACAAAAAGGAAGCTTACAAAGAGTGGAAACTTGGACAAATGACCAGGGAGGAGTTTAAAGGTATAGCTCGAGAATGCCGGGGGGTTATCAAGAAGGCGAAAGCGCAAATGGAATTGCGACTGGCTAAGGATGTGAAGGATAACAAGAAAGGTTTCTACAGGCATGTTAACAAGAAGAAGGTGATCAGGGAGGGTGTGCGGACCCTAATGGTTGAAGGAGGTAACCTAGTGACAGATGATGTGGGGAAAGCTGAAGTACTCAATGCAGACTTTTCCTCTGTATTCACGGACAAGGTCGGCTCCTGGACTTCTGCGCCAAGTGACGCAAGATGGGATGAAGATGGACAGCCCGTGGTGGGTAAAGAACAGGTTAGGAACTATTTAGAAAAGCTAAACATATACAAAACCATGGGTCCAGACTTAGTGCATCCGAGGGTACTGAGGGAGTTGGCAAATGTCATTGTGGAGCCTTTGGCTATTATCTTTGAAAAGTCGTGGAGATCGGAAGAAATCCCTGATGACTGGAAAGAGGCAAATGTAGTGCCCATCTTCAAAAAAGGGAAGAAGGATGATCCAGGGAACTATAGGCCGGTCAGTCTTACCTCAGTTCCTGGAAAAATCATGGAAGGGATCCTTAAGGAATCCATATTGAGGCACTTGGAAGAGAGGAAAGTGATTAGGAATAGTCAGCATGGATTCACAAAGGGCAAGTCGTGCCTGACCAATCTGATTAGCTTCTATGATGAAGTAACTGGCTCGGTGGACATGGGGATGTCAGTGGATGCTATATACCTTGACTTTAGCAAGGCTTTTGATACGGTCTCCCACAATATTCTTGCCAGCAAGTTAAGAGATTGTGGATTGGATAAATGGACGGTAAGATGGATAGAAAGATGGCTAGAAGGCCGGGCCCAGCGGGTAGTGATCAATGGCTCGATGTCAGGATGGCGGTCGGTTTCTAGCGGAGTGCCCCAAGGTTCGGTTCTAGGACTGGTTTTGTTCAATATCTTGATTAATGATCTGGATGAGGGGATGGATTGCACCCTCAGGAAGTTTGCGGATGACACTAAGCTGGGGGGAGAGGTAGATACCCTTAAGGGCAGAGATAGGGTACAGAATGACTTAGACAAATTGGAGGATTGGGCCACAAGAAATCTGATGAGGTTCAACAAGGACAAGTGTAGAGTCCTGCACTCGGGACGGAAGAATCCCAAGCATAGTTACAAGCTGGGGACCAACCGGTTAAGTAGTAGTTCTGCAGAAAAAGACCTGGGGGTTACAGTGGATGAGAAGCTAGATATGAGTCAGTGTGCCCTTGTAGCCAAGAAGGTTAATGGCATATTAGGTTGCATTAAGAGGAGCATTGCCAGCAGATCCAGAGATGTCATCATTCCCCTTTATTCGGCTTTGGTGAGGCCGCATCTGGAGTATTGTGTCCAGTTCTGGGCCCCCCACTACAAAAAGGATGTGGACGCATTGGAGAGGGTCCAGCGGAGGGCAACCAAAATGATTAGGGGGCTGGAGCATATGACTTATGAGGAGAGGCTGAGGGACTTGGGTCTGTTTAGTCTGCAGAAGCAAAGAGTGAGGGGGGATTTGATAGCAGCCTTCAACTTCCTGAAGGGAGGTTCCAAAGAGGATGGAGAGAGGCTGTTCTCAGTAGTGACAGATGGCAGAACGAGGAGCAATGGTCTCAAGTTGTGGTGGGAGAGGTCCAGGTTGGATATTAGGAAAAACTATTTCACTAGGAGGGTGGTGAAGCACTGGAATGGGTTACCTAGGGAAGTAGTGGAGTCTCCATCCCTAGAGGTGTTTAAGTCTCGGCTTGACAAAGCCCTGGCCAGGTTGATTTAGTTGGAATTGGTCCTGCCTAGAGCAGGGGGCTGGACTTGCTGACTTTCTGAGGTCTCTTCCAGCTCTATGATTCTATGATTACTGTAATACGTTATTAATTATTACAATAGGAACGAGACCTGAAAGAGTAGCTTACTATCTATTTGTACTGTTTTATTTTTGTCGTCCTCTATGGAATACCAAAAATACACCAAAATAAGACCTACTTTTTCAGAAGGGTGGGAGAAATGCTTAATGAAATGAAGGTTATTTTAAAAAACGTGATTAAAAATATGGAAGTATGAAGGCTGACCAAAAACCAGAAGTTAATAAGATCTGTCTAGAATTCTAATCAAAATGACAAAAAGAAATAAGGAGCTTGAACATTTCATAACTGTGCTGATGAATAAGACAATATCTAATCTGCAACCCAGAAATGGGTAACTAGGGAAAATGCTAATTCACACTAAAAGCTTCACCTCAGCACTAGCAAATATACCAAGAAAGCATAAAATCAAGAGAATAAATTTCACTAATGATATAGGAACAGATTTGCTAGGGGATTGTCATCCCCAAGAAACTTAGTACAAATTTGTTTTCCAGGAAATGGTAGCAAAAGAAGAATTCCTGTTTTTGCTTACCAACAGTACCCATTTTGTAACACTGTGGAAACTGAACTGCTAAGTTATTAGATGAGGTATTTATAGAAATAGAGACAGTGAAGCAGAGAAAGACACTCAGTTCAGCAAATCATGATCTTAGAGTATGTCTACATTGCACTGTTATTTCGAGATAACTAGTGTTACTTCAAAATATCAATGTGAGCATCTACACGGCAATTCTGTTATTTCAAAATAAATTTGAAATAGTGGACAGTTTATTCTGTAAACCTCATTACACAAGGAATAATGCCAATTCCGAAATAGCTATTTTGAAATAAGGCATGTGTAGATGCTCCACTGTTGCTATTTCAAAATAGCCCCTCACCAGGGCCATTCTAAGTTGTTTCTCCCTAATGCTTCCTGAGGTTCTAAATCGAGAGAGCACATCCGCATCAGGGAAGCCTGGCTTGGACTAATTTTGAGGATTCCATACAGTGTAGACGTGCTATTTCAAAATAAGCTATTTTGGAATAACTATTCCAGAATAGCTTATTTCGAAATATCCGTGCAGTGTAGACGTATCTTTAGTGATTAAGACTTTGTCTATACTACATAGCTTGTTTCCATTGTAACATGACATTTCATTCACTTGTTTTTAAAAAGTCTCACCCCATCTATTTGAAATTTCCAATGGTTGGCTTTCATTCTATGGCATTTTAAGAAAAAGTTTTAAGACAATCCATATACCAATCTTTGGGTAACAAAAAGAGCGAACAAAATTATTACTGTCCTGCTGTAAAAAAAAAAAAATACCCTGACCACTTATTTTTATGTAGCCAAATGAAAGAATTCAAAATGTATAGTAAATCACAATCCAGTTAACCTACAATAGCCTAAATATCCACATCATGTTTGCTTATATAGGTGGACTATTTCAGAGTCTCACATATTAGAATTTGAGGCTGAAGCACTGGCAGTTACTGCTTTTGAATTTGATAAAGATCCATGATCGATGGATTCAAAAGATATTTGTAACTGGTGTTTCTGGCAGCCATTGGGATTGAGTTCCTCAGACTCTAAATGAGTGTCTAAAATTGCTTTAGTTTGATCACAGTCAAAAAATACCTCTTTATCTTTCATTCCATTCAACATCCTCAATTTTGCAGGATATAAAAGTGAAGTTTGCACATCAGGTTCTTGGAAGCTCAATTTTCTTCTCAATGGAAAAAGAGGAAAGAGCTTTTCAATTGGAAAAATAAATGAAATGACAGTGTTGTATATAAATTTGCGTCTCCCTCTTTCAAATTTCAGTTTTGTATGTTTTGACTGAAAAGAAAAGGAGGAGCAGAGGAGGACAAGTGTTAAAGATAGATGAAGAGTGAGAGGACCTATTTCCATAACAATGTGGGATTGCTTTTTGTGGTGTATTTTCTGCTGTGCTGTCCAGCCATCCAGTTTTAAAATGCTTTAAATGATGGGGTTTCTGCCACTTCTCATTGAAGAAGTTTGTGCGGTACAAGGGCTTGATCCTGAGTGGTGCTGGGTGACTTCTCAGAAGATGTTGAGTACCCTCTGAGATAAAGGTACTTATTGAGCTTTGACGACATTCAGTGAAAATGACTAGGCAATTTAAGTTAAGAAAGACCAATGTAATAAAGGATTGTAGGCAGAGTATTTTCTCACCAACAGTATAAAAATGTATAGAATGAAATATAAAATGGCTGCAATATATGTGAGAAATCTGAACACTTCACAGAACTGGGCTCTAAAACCACTGAAAGAAAAGGAAGGAACGCCAGTAACTGCAATAGCTAGGGCAGTAATATAGAAAGTAAAACAAAAACGCATAGTACTGCAAGACATTTTGGTCTGTAGTTGAAAACAAGTTACCTCAAGTACTTACAGCACTTATCAAAAAAGTTAGAGGGCTGATGGAAGTAAGGTTTGATTTTGCACACTTTTCAGTGTGACAGAAAAACTATTCCTGGGCCCGCTGAAGATGAGGGCTGCTCCACCTGCCTATGTTGGGTTGCGTAGCGACCAAAACTGTTGCCTTCTCATACCCTGCAACATCTACAGCCCTCTGCTATCTAGACTGAAGCTCTCTCCCCCCCTTCTAAAAGGCACAGGTACCATGTGTTAAGCCTGTGCCTTTTAGAAGGCCAACATTAATTCTCACACCTCCAGATCAGCTGCTAGAAGTGGGCCTCATCCTCCTTGATTGGATCACCTCATCATCTCCAGCCTGATCCTGGCCTACATATTTATTCCTGCCTCTGGAAATTTCCACTACATGCATCTGACGAAGTGGGTCTTTGCCCACGAAAGCTTATGCTCCTACACTTCAGTTAGGGTGTGTCTAGACTACATGCCTCCTTCGACGGAGGCATGTAGATTAGCGAGATCGGAAGAGGGAAATGAAGCCGCGATTAAAATAATCGCGGCTTCATTTAAATTTAAATGGCTGCCCCGATCTGCCGATCAGCTGTTTGTCGGCAGATCGGGGGAGTCTGGACGCGATGCCCCGACAAAGAAGCCTTTCTTCATCGACACAGGTAAGCCTCGTGAAACCAGGTTTACCTGTGTCGATGAAGAAAGGCTTCTTTGTTGGGGCATCGCGTCCAGACTCCCCCGATCTGCCGACAAACAGCTGATCGGCAGATCGGGGCAGCCATTTAAATTTAAATGAAGCCGCGATTATTTTAATCGCGGCTTCATTTCCCTCTTCCGATCTCGCTAATCTACATGCCTCCGTCGAAGGAGGCATGTAGTCTAGACACACCCTCTGTCTATAAGGTGCCACAGGACTCCTCGTCAACATTAATTCTGGCATTTTCTAACTTTTGAGTGATTAGCTTCGCAACTTTAACAACTTTCTTTTAGCATAGTTTGTTTATATGTAGCCACATTAATTGCATGTGACAATGGAATTCAGGGTTCAAGGTTGCAATGGAAGGACCTTCACACTGAGGCAGAGTTCTGTGGGTCGAGCATGTTGAGTGAATTTCAAATGAGTCAGTCCAGGTATTTATCATTATGAATCTGATTGTTTTTAAAGTCACCAATTTAAAAGGGCAGAGTTCATCTTCTAGTCTAGACAAAGAAATTAAAGGTAACAATGACAATATATATTTATACATTGTCTGTGTTACCTTTGTTTTCCATGACTTGTGTTCTACCACCCAACCAGAGATGAAAGGTATGATACCACTTGCGACTACTCCCTGCACATTTAAAAACAGAATATATGGAATGAAAAACATAGATGTTGGGAAGCCCAAACATTCTGGAAGGACAGACGTTAGTGTTGCTATATATGTGAGGAATCTTGCTGGTTAACAAGAGCTTGATAAAAGAGCTCTGGAAAAGCAAAAGCTGTTTGTGGTCAAATATATATATTCTTGTTGATAAATGGAAGCTGATGCACATGTAATCAAATTCAAAGTGATCAAGCAATCTATTTAATAAAACAGGTTATTAGCATTTTACCCTCAATATAGTCTTTAAATCACAAGCTACAGACATTCATAAACAGATGCCTGAGGTACATCCTTTGCATCAAATGGCAAGACTTTATTACAAATGAGGAGCTTGGAACAGAGTAGGACAAGAACCACTTGATGTTCCAATCAAAAGAAGGAAGTGGAGATGGCTAGGCCACGCTCTCAGAAAACCATCTTCCAGTATAGTCTGTAAAGCTCTCACATGGAATCCACAAGGAAAACGCAAAAGAGGAAGACCTCGGACAACGTGAGGAAGATCTACTGAGACTGAAAGACAACAGCTGGGATACTCCTGGAATCATCTAGAAGTTTTGTCTCAAGACAGAGTGAAGTGGAGGAGACTTGTAGATGACCTATGCTCCACTTGAAGTACAAGGGTTTAGTAGTAGTAGCGGTAGCATCAACAAATGGAGGACTGGGATGGTTTGTCAGTGTACTTTCATACTATTTAAATCCAGGATATATCATAGGCAAGCCCAAATTCTTTTAATTCTTGGAAAAAGAAAAGTGGTCAGATTCATTCTTGGAACATATCTATTGACTTCAGCAACTAGCCCAGATATGAATTTGTTTCATAGTGTGTATGGATAGACGGGACTAAGTGGTTTAACCTCCTGACTTTAGTAACAAAGTGGAGAGTACGTTTATAAAATTTGTGGATTAAAAACAACATGGGAGGGGTTGCTAGAGTTTTGAAGGATAGAGTTAGAATTCAAATGAACTTGAAAAAAAATGGAAAGCGGGGCTGAAATCAACAAGAAAATTCAGTAAAGGCATGCACAAAATATATCACTTAAAAAGAAACATTCAAATGTTCAGCTACAAAATGGGGAATAACTGACAGAGAGGCAATACTCCTAATAAAGAACTCAGCGTGATAGTGAATCACAGATTGAATAGGAGTAAAATGTGATGCTGTTGCAAAAAAAAAAGCTAATTTGCTAGGCTGTATTAATAGGAATGTTGTGTTTAAGACTTGAGAGGGAATTGTCTTCCTTTGCTCAGTAATGATGAGGCCTAAGATGTGTCCTTTTCTGGGTACCACCTTTCAGGAAAGATGTGGATAAATTGGAGACAGTTCAGAGGAGAACAACAAAAATTAATTTAAAAAAATAGAACATTTTGACCTATGAAAAAAGGTTTAAAAACTTGGCATGGTTAATCTTGAGAAAAGATGACCGGGAACCAAGATAGTCTTCAAATATGTTAAGAGCTATTATAAAGAGGGCCCTGCTGTCCATGTCCACCACAGTCAGACCAAGAAGTAGTGTACTTAATCTGCAGCAAAGGAAATTTCAGTTAGATGTTATGAAGAACATTCTAACTATAAGACTAGCTAAGTCCCGGAGAGGTTTCCAAGTGAGAGTATGGAATCACCTTCACTGGAAGTTTCTAACAACAGGTTGAACAAACAAATGTGGTGGTTTGGTTTGACTTGGGGTCCTACCTCAGTTTTGAGGCCTGCACTTCATGATTTCTTGAGGCCCTTTCCAGACCTACATTTCTTTGATTCTATGAGAGACCAGTAATTTTCATTCAGTTACTTCTCTACTGACCCCAGTAACTATGGGTATGTCTACACTAGCCACCCTAGTTTGAACTAGGGTGGCCAATGCAGGCATTCGAAGTTGCAAATGAAGGCCTGGGATTTAAATATCCCGGGCTTCATTTGCATCTTGCCGGGCGTCACCATTTTTAAATGCCTCTTAGTGTGGACTCCGTGCCCATGGCTACACGCGGCACAGAGTAAGTAGTTTGAATTAGGCTCTCTAATTCGAACTACCGATACACCTCATGGAACGAGAAAAGTGGAACGAGGTGTACCGGTAGTTCGAATTAGAGACCCTAATTCAAACTACCTACTCCATGCCGCATGTAGCCGCGGGCACGGAGTCCACACTAAGAGGGATTTAAAAATGGCGGTGCCCGGCAAGATGCAAATGAAGCCCGGGATATTTAAATCCCGGGCTTCATTTGCAACTTCGAATTCCTACATTGGCCACGCTAGTTCGAACTAGGGTGGCAGTGTAGACATACCCTAAGGCCTCAGGAAACTAAACTTTAGTAGGCCATAGGCAGAAAATAGGTGAGACACAGGCATCTGAAGTCTGTGCAATGGTAAGGAACTGATGAGGTAGGATATGTGCAGATGTCTCAAGCAGACAGTCCATGCTACAGAGGAAGGTGAGAAAAGTTCAGTCTCACCTGAAGGAAAATTCCTTTCTAACCCCAAACCTACTGATCAGTTTGAGCTTTTGCATATGAGGAAGGTGCAGCAGGAAAGAATTTAAGGGCAAAAATACTCTGAAATGTACAGAGTACTTGTCACCCATCTGATAGATCCTGTCGGTAGCTATAGCCAATCTGCAAAACTCCATAGGAAGGCAAAACAAAACAAACAAAAACAAGACAAACAAAACCCCAGAAACACATCTATTCAATTGTGCATCAGGGGAAAATCCACCCTGACTTCTGCAGATGACCAACTGAAGCCTTGACGTGCAAAATTTGACTGTGCTCATTGTTTGAATGCAGAGCTGCAAGTTTTATGAGCATATTGTGAGCCATGCAGAATTTCCTGTTCTTTCCATGACCCATCAGGGGAGGGAAATGAACAGGGGATGCCATAGGTTCACTGACTCCAAAGCCAAAAGGGACCAACATTCTCATTCAGCCTGTTTCTTCCCCACCCCATCCCACCCATATCCAGTCACACACAGAATTTTTCCCAGAAGATGGATTGAAGCACATTTTGCAAAACATGCTTAATCTCATCTTTTCCCTTACCAGTTTCCATTGCTGTGCTATAATTTTAAACCCTTGGGAGATAGTGTTCTTCTGTGTCATGAAAACTGGTAATTGCCTAACACAGGAACTACTCTGTGAATACAAAATCTTCAAAACCAGCAAAGTAAGAATGGGTCACAGAAAGGCTCTGGTTCAGGCCCACTCAATTTTGAGTCACCTCAGACTCAGCACTTAGTCAACATTTTCTAACTTAGCCTCAGGGAGATGTTTAACTAGTGTTACTCTTACAGCTCGGGGTGAGTTATCAAAGGCTATATTAAATACCATAGCATTGTGTAGCATCTCCCTTAAACGGTATGTTTGTGTGAAAGTCTAGAAAATTATCTGTAAAGAGAAGATAACCTAATGGATAGGACAGGCGGTGTGACTGGATGAAACCTTCATCATTGATGGAAAAGAACAACATCTACATTAAATTAGTTTTCGTTGCTGAAATTATGCTATAGTAATGACAGAGGAGAATGTTGACAAGTAATTCTAAAGAAACAGGCATAAAGTAAATAACCAAAAAAAACCCCACCAAGCTGACACTATTTATAATTTCTTCAAATTTCATCCATGTCTACAAAGTACAGATACCTTCTGCAGCCAATCAAGTAAGTATCAGAAACCCTTATGGTGTGTCTAGACAGAATAAGCTATGAATTTGCACTACACAAATTGCATAGCTTATTTCAAAATAGCTTTTTTTGAAAGTCAGCACCAAATTTTGAAATAACATGCTATTTTGAGACATTCCTTAACCATCATGGAATGCCCATTATTTCAAAATCCATTTCAAAATAATGGGTGAATGTAAAAGAAATGTAATAGCTATTTCAGGATACCTCTCAAATTGCTCAGTGAGAAGGGAGAAACAATAACAGGAAACTTGGAAATGGCAGAAGTGCTTAATGACTTCTTTGTTTTGGTCTTCACCAAGAAGTCTGATGATGATGGAGTCCTTAACATAGCAAATACTAGTGGGAATGGGGTAGGTTTTAAAGATAAAATAAAATAAGAACAAATTAAACATTACATAGAAAAGTTAAATGTCTACAAGTCACAAGGGCCTGATGAAATGCATTCTGGAAAACTCAAGGAGATAGAGGAGGTATCTGAGCCTTTAGCTATCATCTTTAAAAAAATCATGGAAGACGGGAGAGATTCCAGAAGACTAAAAAAGGGCAAATATACTGCCCATCTATCTATAAAAAGTGGAATAAGAACAACCCAGGAAACTACAGATCAGTCAGTTTAATTTCTGTGCTAGAAAAGATAATGGAGCAAGTAATAAAGGAATTCATCTGCAAACGCCTGGTAGATAAGAAGGTGATAGGTAACAGCCAGTATGGCTATGTAAAGAACAAATCATGTCAAACCAAACTGATAGCTTTCTTTGATGGGATAATAAGTCTGGTGGATAAGGGAGAAGTGGTGGACGTAGTATATCTAGACTTTAGTAAGGCAGTTGATATAGTCCCACATGATGTTCTTTTTAATAAATTAGGCAAGCACAGCTTAGATGAGACTACTGTAAGGTGGGTGCATAACTGGCTGGATAACCATTCTCAGGGTATGTCTACACTACAGTGTTATGTTGAAATAACATTTCAAAATAGTTAATTCGAAATCAGATATTTCAAAATAATGCATCTACACACAAAATGCATTACAAAATAGCATTTTGCTATTTCAAAATAGCGCGTCCACATTGAGTGGACACTGAATCACATTTAAGGCCGGCCGGAACCAGGTCCGGCATGGCATCAGGTCAGGAGTTACTTTATGTGGCTGCTGCCTAAGGATATCTGAGGCCTGTGCTTAAAGGACCCTCCCCCCCACCCAGGACAGCCAGTTCTCAGCTTTCCCTGATTGCTTGCCTACCTCAACGAGGGACAGCAAAGCATTTTGTCTCTGTGTGCTCTGGTTGCCCTCACTTGGGACACCACAGCACTCTGCAACATGGAGCCAGAGCTGCCCCTGGGCACTCTGGTGCTTCTTGTGGAAACATTGCTGCAGGCTGCCGTCCGGGAGGTCCATTGGGGGGCTGTCAGTATACAGGACGTCCTGCAGGAGAGCTTCCACCCTGAGGAGCATGAAGAGTCTCCCTGGTCTGCCCCACTGGGGGCTTGTGCCTCATTCCTCTCTCACGTCCTTCCACTTACACCTCCCTACCCCCGCTTCCTGATGTCAAATAAAATACACGTATTGTCATGAATATAAGCTCTCTAACAAAACTGGGGGGGGGGAATGAAACTCTGGTGAGACTGGGGAAAGGAGGCAGGAGAGGGGAGAAGAGAGAGGAGGGGGAACATGGGAGGAGGGAGCTGGAAGGGGGAAGCAAGGGGAGGAAAGGGGAGGGGAAGCTCAGGGCCCAGGGTTGGGCGTTTTGCCGGACCAACTTGATTTTCATGCAAACCTGCTCCTGGGTTCGCATGTGGCCTCTGGTGGCTAAGCTGGCAGCTATCGTGCCATAGATGGCTGCATTCCTCTGTTTAGTGTGGAGATCATGTATGTTGGGGGCATTCCCCCGAAACCTGAATAAGGTCCATGATCTCCACCCTGGGCCAGGAAGCCGACCACTTTCTCTGGGCCCTGGCAGGCTCCTGGGAGCTGGCAGACTGCTACTGGGGAGAGGTGGAGGGCTGGCTGCCAGTGGCTTGCTGGCTCACGTTTTGGGGCCACTGGGTCAGGGGCAGTGACTGCTAGCTCTGGGCTGGGCTGGCAGGCTTGGAGCTGGCACAGGCACTGTGGCCAGAGTTAACCTCTTTAAGGGCTCTGGGGAGTGGAGAGGGAGAGGAGTGTTCTTGGTGGAGGCTGGAGGCCTTATATTTCGATATAAGTGTTCACACAGCACTTATTTCAAAATAGCTATTTTGAATTTGGCGTTATTCCTCGTGGAATGAGGTTTACCAAATTCAAAATAAGCGCTCGAATTAATTTTGAAATAGCGGTTTAGCTGTGTAGAGGCTAGTAAAGTTATTCTGAAATAACAGCTGTTATTTCGAAATAACTTTGTTGGGTAGACATACGCTCAGAGAGTCGTTATTAACTGTTCACAATCTTGCTGGAAGGGCATAACAAGCAGGGTGCATCTCGACTGGCAAGGTTTTGCGCAAAAGCAGCCATTTTTCCGCAAAAACTTGCCAGCTGTCTACACGGGCCGCTTGAATTTGCGCAAGAGCACTGACTTTGTAATCTACAAAATCAGTGCTTCTTGTGCAAATACTTTCACGCTCCCGCTCGGGAAAAAGCCCGCTTGCGCAAGAATACTTGCACAAGAGGGCCAGTTTAGACAGGGATGAATTGTTTTGCACAAAAAAAGCCCCGATGGCTAAAATGGCAATCAGGGCTTTCTTGCGCAAAATTGTGTCTAGAGTGGCCACGGATGCTTTTGCGCAAAAGCACTTTTTGTGCAAAAGCATCCTTGCCAATTAAGACATGCTTTTGCGGAAATACTTTTAACAGAAAAACTTTTCCGTTAAAAGAATTTCTGCAAAATCATGCCAGTCTAGACGTAGCCTCAGGGTTTTGCAAGGGTCTGTTTTGGGACCAGTTCTGTTCAATATCTTCATCAACAATTTAGATATTAGCAGAGAGAGGGAGGGGTTGCAACTGCTTTGGAGGATAGGGTCATAATTCAAAATGATCTGGACAAACTGCAGAAATGGTCTGAGGTAAATACGATGAAGTTTAGTAAAGATAAATGCATAATACTCCACTTAGGAACAATCAGTTTCACACATACAGAATGGGAAGCCACTGTCTACGAAGGAGTACTGCAGAAAGGGATCTAGGGGTCATAGTGGACCACAAGCTAAATATGAGCCAACAGTGTGACACTGTTGCAAAAAAGCAAACATGATTCTGGGATGCATTAACAGGAGCATTGTGAGCAGGACACAAGAAGTCATTCTTCTGTTCTACTCTGCACTTATTAGGCCTCAATTGAGTAGTGTGTCCAGTTCTGGACACCACATTTCAAGAAAGATGTGGAGAAATTGGAAAAGTTCCAGAGAAGAGCAACAAGAATGATTAAAGTTCTAGAGAACATGTCCTATGTAGGAAGACTGAAAGAATTGGGCTCGTTTAGTTTGGAAAGGGGAAGACTGAGAGGGGACATGATAGTGGTTTTCAGGTATTTAGAAGGGTGTCACAAGGAGCAGCGATACAAGTTGTTCTCCTTGGCCTCTGAGGATAGGACAAGAAACAATGGGTTTAAGCTGCAGCAAGGGAGGCTTAGGTTGGATATTAGGAAAAACTTCCTAATGGTCAGGGCGGTTATAAGTTGGAATAAGTTGCCTAGGGAGGTTGGAGAATCTCCATCACTGGAGATATTTATGAGCAGGTTAGATGGATAGCTATCAGATATCGTCTAGATCAGTGTTTCTGAAAGTGCTCCATGAAACCACTTTGAGAAACACATTAACTGGCTGCCCCGGTTTGTTTATTTACTGGCACCAACAGCACCTTCCATTGGGTTCATTTTGCTCTTTGCGGCCAACCGGAGCAGCAGGAAGTGGTGGCCCAGCCCACACCACTTCCTACGGCTTCTATGGGCTGCAAAGGATGAAACGAAGCCAATAGGAGCCGCAAGGCTCTGTGGCTGTGGCGCCAGTAAATAAACAAACAAAGGCGTCTAGTTAATGTGTTTTTCAAAGTGGTTTCGTGGAGCACTTTCAGAAACACTGACCTAGACGGTACTAGGTCCCGCTGTTAGGGCAGGTGATTGGACTTGACCTCTTGTGGTCCCTTCCAGTTCTAGTGTTCTATGAAAATAACTCCTCTGTCTAGACATACCCTTAAAGAGAAAATAAATGCTTGTAACTTTCTTTAGAGACTTATATATTTTAGTAAAGGAAGATCCCAGCTCTCTACATCCTTACTGCAATAACAATAGAAATACAGTAGACTTCCGATAATCCAGCACCTTTGGGACCTAGGTGGTGCCAGATTATCGGATATGCTGGAGTATCAGGAGGTATTCCAGCGGGGGGCTGTGACGGGTCTGCCGGGACCCACACTACGTCCGGGGGATGGGCGGGGAACGTCAGCAGCGGCGGACTTGGCTGAAACTGACGAGTGACGGACAAGCGGCGGAGCAGAGCAGCTGGGGTGCTGCTGGGTTGGTCCCGCAGCGCCGCTCCTCAGCCCCCTGCTCAGCAATAACTACTGCAATTTAGGGGGTGGGGAGCCTGCTCCCTTCCCGGAAACTTTCGGCGGTGGCACAGGGCTTCCTCCACC